>NC_088718.1:13941053-14541053 GCF_963576615.1 Watersipora subatra
CCAGTGGTTTTCACGAATATTCATCGCTTTGGAGGCCTTTGATAAGCCAACAACTTGTGGTAAGTAATGAGTTTTTTTAAACCATTTACTAAATTAATAATTGAGTTTTACTTCAGTAAAACGCAATATTTATTTTTTTCCATCTCTACCGCTTTGTTATTCGTTTTAGTGTGAGAAAGAGCCCAATAATCTACACGAACCATTGGCAGTAAAGCTAATAAACGCAGACTGCGCAACGGTTGGTCATCTACCCCGTGAAATAAGTATAGTAAGCAGCTTTTTCATCATATCCGGAGGTACAATGACTGCAAGGGTGGTGGATGTTATTCCTAGAAGATCACCAATCATTCAGGGATGTCTTGAAATTGAAGTGACCGCAGCTGCTAACGAGGAGAATATATCTGTTTTAAAAAAGGAACAAGAACGCCTTTACGATCACAAACTTTTGGCCAACCAGCAGAACATTGCAATAGTAAGCCACGAGGAGATGTCTGATAACTGACTTACCAGCCACGTAGTAGTGAGAGAATTGCCTTTAACATCTACCCAAGACAGTGACCGCGATATAGAGCTGCTATTACCAAAATAACTAGTCAGAGAGCACCATTACATGCTAGTATTTACTTATCAAGAGTATCAGTTTAATTTTATTGCTCTAGACAACCGCCATATGGACTAAACTGTTTATATTTACTCCATTCATCGTTTGTAAAATTGTATTTGTATTTGAAACATTTTATTTGTACACTCAAGCTTGTTATAAATTATAATATATCTATACATGAAATAAAATATATAATTTAATCATGTTTGCTGCAGCGATATCAAGGAGTTGTTGTCGATGAAGGGGTCTAGGTTGACTGGTTGCTTCTCTGCCAATATTTCTGCCACGGTGAATATTACTGCTTGTCTTTAGTTTTCGTAATCGGAGTAGGTTGTTTCATTGTCAATCTGCAGTAAACACAAAAAAGAAAAATATTAATAAATGTTAAGGAAGTACAAAAACAATAGCTGAAGTATTTAATGAAAGTGAGCAGTTTTTAAACAAAAGAATTAACTAATGCAGTTAATTATGGAAAAACGTATCTGCAAAGCAAATACATACCATAATGTCCAGATCAGAATCATGATCGTCCTCAACTTCGGTATTAGAGATTGATGGAGTTGATTTCAATGTAAAAAGACTAGGAGAGATTTTTTGCGATGACGAAGCCACGCCGAATAACTTGTGAAAACCTTGAATAATTTTGTAAAGTTTGATGCAATGGCAATAAAGCTCGAAGCCCGGCGATGATTTTAAACAAATTTTGGAACTCGGCTACGTTTAGTACTTCTGCCTAGTGGCTATTTTTGCGATGATGCCATTCTGCATATCTTGTGACAACCTTGAATAATTTTTTAAAGAAATGTGATGCATTGGCAATGGTGTTAGCTCAAAGCCCAGGCAATGATTTTAAAAATGTTTTGAAACTCAACTACGTTTGGTATTTATATTGAAAACCAGCCTAGCGGCTAGTTTTTAATGTGAGACAGTAGTTATTCTCCATTGTGATTAAAAATAGAACTAATTATTCACGGAATTTTATAATTCGCGGAGTTGCCTATTCGCGAAATCGCGAATTTTTATAACCAACGAATATTTTCATCCTGTACGGTATAATGACTTCGGATGAGCAAGAAAAGAATTTACACACATGGTAATGAATAATACCAATGATTTAGAAGCTTCTATATCATTGATAATACAAAGAGTGACTGAATAGAAATTAAACTAATAACAAACTAATGAATCAAATGAGATTTAGAAGCAGTTAAGCTGGACCACTGTATTAAACACCTATTAGACATGACTGAAAATAACTAGATGAGATAGTTTTTGTCTAAGCTTGGTTGAACTAGATTCCTGCTTTGAAGCTGCATAGTGTATTCTGACTTCAATATAGCGATTTACTATAGTTTTGAGTGAATTGGTGCACGCACTGTGCATGTGAAACCTTGATTGAGGTTATGTAATAAGACATATGTTAGTGTTTGTAACGTTACTTGTTTAAAAACTCTCTGTGTGATACCATAGCTCTCCATGTGTGAACCTAAGCACTTTTCTGCAGCAATACATATTCGACCTATCAATGGGGTCACCAATCCTCCTCTGTTTTTAACTGAGATTAGGGTTATGTCATCACTACTTTTACTTCCAACTACTTCTACATCGGTCAAGAACTTGATACAGTCGTTATATTTGAGTCAGAAAGAATTCCTCATCACCGAACTCCTCATCTCCACTTCCTCAGTTTTTGTCTCTTCCTTCTTCTTTTTTTGAAAGAGAATGTAGGAGCTGGCCAGTTTTCTTCAGTCCTGGTCACATCCAGATCAATACAGATAGCATTGGGACTTGGTGTGATATCTGCTTTTATGAGCAGTGCTCGAAGTGCAGATCTAAATCACTGCACATCCGAGTTATTTTTATAGCCACCCTTAGATCGTATCGTGAAAAACAGAGTCTCAATGTGATCCTGATTGATCTTAAATGTTAGGAAGTAGTTGATGTAAGGGTAGTTGCTGAAAAAATATTGAGTAATGCCATGCACAGATTTGGCTGCTGACTCAAAACCAATGATGGTTTTCCTATTATTTTCCACTAGCAGCTTTCCGCTTGGTGTCTTTAATTGGCATAGATAGCTTATGACATTGTTGGGAACTTCTTGTCTTGTTTTGAGTTCAAGTTCTGTCTTGTTATGGGCAATTCAGGATATACTTGGGGTGTTGTCGTCTCCTCTGATGATGTTTCACTAAGAATTTGGTCTTATTGTTACGTTTATGACTTAAAAACTAGCATGACAAGCTTGCTTTCACTACTAAACTCATTGCTCAATTGAAAGCTCTGATGCTGTGACGCACGTCACTACAACGTAACGTCGGGAAAACAACACCCAATTATATGCCTCACTTTTGCTCTATTGTAATGATAGCTATTCATCAATCTATGGTTTACTATATCTATGGATAGAACCAAAAGTGGACACTGTATACTTGTATAAAAAGAACCAAAAGAAAAGTAAACAATATAATATTCATCCATCTATGCTATAATTCCTATTATTTATGCAAAACAATAATCACGATCACCTCACTCATCTTTGTACCTGATGTATAAATGAGGACAGCTTTAAGCAACCATTTCAATCAGATCACCATGATGATATACAGTACCCAATTTATAAGATGAACCATTGATTAATATAAGATCATACTATTTCACTACTGCAGCATCAGGTGCACAATTAGATTTAGGTACTGCTTCAGCCATGCTAACAAGTCTGCATTGTATTTCTTGCGGGTTTGTGGGTAGATAAGCACACCGTTTTGTTTACAATAGTGTTAACCCGATTTTGATTGGTTCTTGTATGCTTAAGAGGACATCCAAAAGTTTGGGAGCACTCAGCGATGCCCCGATAGTTACTGAGGTGTTGAAGCAGGACGCTATAGGCTAGGCTAGCAGCGGCCATTTCGAAAACAGCAATCGGACAGTCTCAAATTAATAGGGACTTAGGGACAAGTTTTGAGAAACCATAAGGTGAGTTGTACAAGACATGACTTGAAACTTGGAATATTTTGACATGATGGGTGGTCCTGTCAATTGGTTTAGTGTTTGTGTGTGCTGCTCATTGGATTGGTGAGATATTTGGATTCATACTTTTGTTTTTGCTCATAACTACGTTGACCTTTGGGGGGCCTTTGTTGTGTGTATGTGTGCGCGCGTGTGTGTGGCTACACACGCGTGTGCATGTGTGTGTGTGTAGCCTACAGCTCGGCCTCGGCAATATCCCACTAAAGGACATCTGTAGGTTTAACCTTACAGCCTGAGATCTCTGCAATGAAAGATCTGCATGAAGTTGAAAACAAAGTAAAATCAGTACACCCCTACCAGGCCCAGCAAGAGCTGATGTTTGTATGTAGTAGCCGAGACACCTCCGACAAATAACCACACATCGACATTACCAATGTAAGAGCTGTTAATACAAACTCTCTATATCACAGCCGATAGCAGACTGTATAAACCAGCTCAAATCAAGCAAGAGCCGATAGTACAGACTATATATCACAGCCGATAGCAGGCTATGTATAAACCAGCTCAAATCAAGCAAGAGCCTATAGTACAGACTATATATCACAGCCGATAGCAGACTGTATAAACCAGCTCAAATCAAACAAGAGCCGATAGTACAGACTATATATCACAACCAATAGCAGGCTATGTATAAACCAGCTCAAATCAAACAAGAGCCGATAGTACAGACTATATATCACAGCCGATAGCAGGCTATGTATAAACCAGCTCAAATCAAGCCAGAGCCAATAGTACAGACTATATATCACAGCCGATAGCAGGCTATGTATAAACCAGCTCAAATCAAGCCAGAGCCGATAGTACAGACTATATTTCACAGTCGTTAGCAAACTGTATATATCGCTGCAACTCCGAGAGCCGATAATAAGACTCTATCACAGAAGATAGCAGACTGTATATATACCAGTGCAACTCTTTGATTCAAGCTGTCTAAGTTACTAAAGAAGGTATGTTATATTTGAATAAATTTATTATAGCATGTCTCACCATGCTAACCAAATTCCGACTGACTCTCAAATGCAAAAATGATTGTTTATATAAGTGAGGAAAAACAAACTCAACATATTGCTGGTTATGAGTAGTTAAAATTTTTAGGCAAAATGACAGTTATTTTAAAAAAGAACAAACATTGTTTACTGGTAAATATACAATATAAAAATTTGGCTACATTTGGATAACACATTAATTAATTATGGCTGGAAAAAAGTTAATAACAAAACAAACAACAAAAGAGTATTCCTTCTCTACGTTTGAAAAAATCTTTGCTTTTTAGTCCAGGGGAGCGGGTGCCTCATAATTTTTTTAGCGGGCACATTCAGGCCTGTATTTATTCTTGCAAGCGCATTCATCTCCGTTGAATCGTTGGCTGTTGAATTGCATCATAATTTCATTTCTCTGGTTGAGTACATAAGCCCAAATTGATTTGCTAGTATGCAGTAGAACCTGTATTTTAACGCCACCCTTATTTGAGCGCGACTATAGAAGGGTTGAAAAATAGAACGCCACCCTTTAATTGAACGACACTTCTATTTGATCGCCACTTCTATTTGACCGATACTATTTGACATGTTTAATGTTCACGAACCCATAATAGCAAGTGATTAGTAGAAAAAGTGTCTACAAAACCGTAGCAATAATGACTCAATTACAACAATAACAATTAATTCGTTCGTTAATTCTGTTCTTATCGAAGTCCATTTTTCAACTCCAAGTTTTTAGGTTTTTTGTTAAAAATTTTGATTGCAACGTCATACAAATAATTAATAACTGTATCAGGCTAATAGTAGTTCCTTTTTTAGCGCAATCTTGACACCATAGACTAGAGTTGCTTCAGCCAGCTAGAGTAACTTTGACTGCTTTAGAAAAATTTTACTAAAATATAAAATAAATTAATTCAGTTATTTAATTTTATATTGTTAATTCTTTTTTTCATTGTTTAACTATTATTATTATAAACAATTTACCCAATAAAACATTGATGCATCATTTGCTGCTGGCCTGCTATCATTCTTTATGCTACTTCCTGTTTCACCACATAATTTTAAATCTTGCCATCTTTGGTCTCCATCTTACACTAAGAGTGATATCAGGACATTTAAACTTATGGAAACTAAGTATACTCCTTTTACCATGAATATGTAACAAATAAATCATTTTGGTTTATATTGTTCATCCAGTAACAATATGGAAATACTTTTTATAGTTTTTCAGGAGTTTGGGGTTACTTTGGCCTGGCCAAAGTAACCCCAAACTCCTGAAAAACGGTTAAAAAACTTTTCTCAGGAAAAACTCCTGAGAAAGGTTATTTATTTTAATTTGATGAAGTTTTAATTACACACATACAATTTCTTGCTTGCAGGCAGTCACTCCATCTGGTCATGCCTAAAAAGTACCTACCCAGGCCGCAGCTATGGTGTTTTAGCAGCAGACATCACTGCTGTTCTGAAGGAGATAGAAAACGAAAAGTCTCAGCCGAAAAAGTACAAAATTAGCAGGGGGACACTCCAAAACGGTAGCCTGTAAACACACGTGTACGCCATTCTAAGTGCAGTGGAGGAGTCAACTTTGGTAGACCATATCCAAAAAATAGCAGAATGGGGGTTCCCATCGGACAAAGCAGGTTGGTGCTTATAATACTGTAATTTTCGAGTTGGTAGGAGCTACAGTTATTATTTCTAAATTACAAACCACTGTTTTAACCACTGTTTTAACCACTGTTTTAACCACATTTAAACATCTTTACATTATTCTTTTAAAATTTTATAGATTAAAGACTCGTAAAGACATATCTGGACAAAGGCGGAAGGTTGGTTGTTCAGTTAAAGAATAACCATCTGGTAGATGAGTGGTGCTACAGTTTCATGAAAAGGAGCCATCAGCAACTTTTGCATAAAATATGCCAAAATATAGGCATTAAGCGTTTAAAAGTCAATCCTGATGACATTCGATCCTATTTCAGAAATTTAGGAAAAACTTTAAAAGAAATTCTTCCTGCCAACATTGTCAACTATGGTGAAACTAACCTCTCCTAGAGAAAAGAAGTGCATCTTCCAAAGAGGAACCAAGTATTCAGAACGAACGATGCACAACAGCAAAAGTTTAAACAGTATGTTTACCGGAACTGCAGCAGGTGGGCTGTTGCTCGCTTACGTAGTTTATAAAGCGGAAAATCTCCGGGACACCTGGACGTATGGGGGACCACCAGGAACTAGATATAACTGCAGTAAATTTGGCTGGTGTGATGGTCCTTGTTTTGAAGACTGGTTCCGTAGCATAGCATTACTTTATTTACACAAACAGGATGAAACTAAAGTATTAATTGGTGACAACATAAGTTCTCACTTTAATCAGGAAGTGCTCAACTTGTGTGAGCAGATCAACATCATGTTTGTTTGCTTGCCCCCGAACTCAACGCACAAGTGTCAGCCGCGTGATGTGGCATTTTTCAGGCCAATGAAAATTAACTGGAAACGTATCCTTTCAACCTGGAAAACCAGTCAAGGAAGAAGTGCGATAGTCACTAAAAATAAATTTCCTTCATTGCTCAAACTGCTACTGGAGTCCATGGAGGAGAGCTGTCAACGCAACATGCAATCAGGCTTCAGAAAAACTGGAATCTATTCTCTAAACCTAGGCCAGGTACTAGTGAGTCTTCCAGATCATGTTGGGAACGCGGAGGATGTTCAATCCACAGTCGGGGAAATATTCATTGATCACTCGAAGACCTTGCGTTGTGGAGAAGCACAAAGAACTGCAAAGAAGAGGAGATCAACAGTTGAAGCTGGAAAGAGTATTGGCAGTGCGGTTTCTCTACGTAACACCGATCCACCTACCGAACCACAACCACAAGTAATGCCGATGCACTACCGGGTACAAGGACCAAGTTTCTGCCACAAAGCATGAGAGAGTAATAATCACGTGCAGTGGACAAAAAAGAGGCCTATCAATGATGGAAGTGATTCGGAGATTGAGATTCAAAATTCGATTTTGAAAGTATCCAACGAGTCTGAGGTGGACATGATCGACCCAGAATAAAGTGATTACTTACTAGTAACATACAAGATGAAACGCTCAACAAAAGATTATGTTGGCAAAGTCGAGCGGGTGAAAGACGGATGTTACATATCTTGTTTTTCTCAGATACACCATGATGTATCTGAGAAAACAAGCAGTCAAGCAGAAAACTCGTCTTTTCATCGATTGCTGACTATGACACTATATGCAATGACCAAATCTTGCTGAAACTGCAAGAGCCAATAATAAGAAGAAGAAATTACAAATTTCAAACTGCATTTGCAAGAATTTTTGTACAGTAGACCAGCTCAGAATGATTTCTTATTTGGCCATCTTTGCTAATGGTCACAATAGTAGGATGAACTGATATTCTGAAAAATGGCTGTTGGCCTATGGTGATGCTGTCTGATAATTTTACTTCAACAATATCTTGATTACCTGTAATTATCCTTGTATGATATGTTGCTACTATTAGTTTCTTACTTTCTGACCTTTCTGAGTGACCAAAGTTCCCCTAACAACTGTCAACTTTGGCCTAATACTGAAAACTCACGGATGGCCAAAGTTACCCCGCTTGCGGGTTTACAATGGCCACCCCTCTATTTTTTATGTATTTCAAAATTGGATTATTTCCTGAAGTTTTGAATAGGCAGTAGCTGTAGAAAATAACAGATTCTTTATTTACAAAATATGGAAATCACTCAAATACTATTTGCGCTTCTCTACCATTGAAATTATTATTCAAAAACAGCTAAAGTTACTCCATTTTACGGTACTTCAATGCATGTGAACAATTTTTTGTCCATTTATGATGCAATCAGTGTTGCATATTTTGAGGCTAGAATTTTGAGGCTGTTTTGATAACATGCGGTTTCTCTTTATTTTCGCGAGAAGTGTATATTTTAAAGTACATGGCATAAAAACTTTGCTCTGCTAAAATATTGTTTGGGCGCTAATATTAGCTAGCTCAGCTGTGCAGAAAAGGGGTTGTGGTCAGAAGACATTGCAGAAGGTATTGAACAGCCAGAAGAGTATGAAATGGTTTCAAACGAAGGCACCAACCAGGACGCAACTGGCCGAGCAATCGATGCTCAGCCAGTTGCGAGCATTTTTAAAACAAACATTTTCGTTTTAAAAATCTTAAAATTTGTTTTTAAATGTTAATTTTTGTTGTTGCATGTATTGTATTATAATTATGGTTTGTTTATGTCATTTGTTCTTGAATATATATATTTGCAGCATTTGATGGATTATAATCATAAAACTTACAATTTTTTATACAATGCGGTAATCTGACTTCAGCTTACAATGGATCGACGCTTGTAACTCCTGTTCTATTGCACTTAACAATCTAGGTTTGGATTTCAATTACGATTCACCTTTTCACATGCGAATCGAAAATCTTCTCAACATTCTGACGAGTTGTGTGAAAAATACAACGCCACCCTTTATTTGAGCATCACGTCTAATAAAGCGCCATTCTAAGGGAAGGGTTGAAAAATAGAGTGTCATGGCGCGAGTTCAAATAAAGGTTTTATGGCAGATAGTAAATAATAAGATAGTAAATAACGATAAAGCAAACATTAAAAAAACAGTAATTAGGTTTGTAACAATATGATTATAAATATTATATCATTTGTAAATTATAATGTTTTTATTTTCACAAGAAATTGAATAGCATTTCCACTATTTTTTAAATATAATATCTAACAATATTTTTAATATATAATGTATTTCATTATATTCATTGTTTATTTGATTTTGAATTTACATTTACATCTAAATAGTAATTATTATGTAATTATAAATATGAAATAATATTATTAATACTAGTTATATTATTATTATTGATTAATATAAATAGTACATTGAAATATCACCAAGGCTCAGATTACAACTGCTGTTAGTAAATATTTGTTGTTTATATTTTATATACATGTATTTATTAATAGTGTTTCAAATGTTAGTTATTAACAATTTAACCAGCCACAAAAAAAGTTACTAGTTTTTGGTGGAATTAATAAAAAATAAATTTTAAACATCATCTATTAAATATAGATAACTTTATTAATTACAGCATCTGTATATTGATGTAATTTTATTTGAATTAAATTTCTTTTAAATTAATAATGGATATGGTGTTAATTTTATACATCAACTAAACAATATTGTTTTACTTAGATCAATTTATGAATAAAGTGCTATAATAGCTATGCAGGCTACCTGGTATAATACGCTACTGGTGCTACTAGCATATGCCATTTTAAATGAGCCGTTAAGAAAAATGCCACCTAAATTGAAAGAAGGTAAAAGTTACCAAAAGATTTGCAAAGAGTAGGAAGAATAAGCCGAAAACAGTCAGTGGTGTAGTAATTATTATTACAATACTAATGAATAAAAGAGCAAGCTAAAAGAGATAAAGTATTCAAACACCGGGTTTAGTAAAACGTGTGATGCGTGACGCCGCATGATGGCTAAAATCATGCCAGATCGTCATAAAATTGCTCCCAATGGCTCACCAGATGCATTATATGTAATATCTCAACAAACCAGTGATTTTCTTTCCAAGTTTAAATTATTTTCTAGCTAATACAGGTCGAAGTTTTTTTTTCAAGCACGTGTGATGACTCCTGACAATTTTAGCTAGTTTTAATACATTTTGGACCAATTTAGACCCTCACGCATTTTCCTAATTTGAGAAACATCTCAACAAACTAGAACAATGCATGAGGGTCAAAATTGGTCCAAAATGTATTAAACCTAGCTAAAACACTTAAAAATCTATTAGAACTTGTCAGCAGTCATATTTACACATGCTTAAAAAAATTAATTTCAACCTGTATTTGCTTGAAAACAATTTAAACTCGGAAAGAAAATCAGTGGTTTATTGAGATACTACTTAAAACGCATCTGGTGAGCCATTGGGAGCAATTTTATGACAATCTGGCATGATTTTAGCCATCACGCAGCGTCACGCAATTCTTCACGCATCACCCGTTTTACTAGACCCATTCAAACACCAAAACAGTGTACTATATTCCTGCAAGTCAATAAACAGAGTGTTACACAATGCTGTGCTGTCGAGTTGATTAGTGTCTTACAATGTGACTATCATGTTGTCTTTTTGTCCCATTCATTCGCATCATGATAAGACGTCCCAAAGTTGTTAATATATCATGGACCAATTGGCCAATTTAAAATTTTTTTAGTTTTACTTTGATAAGATATTGTGTTATGACATACTAAAATTTGAGAATGTTTAAAAAACTTTGAAAAATTCACCAAATGTTGTTCGAGATTCTCATTATAAAGAATCTTACCCTTGTTTTCACCAAAATTGGTCTGGTCATTGTGGATGGTTGGCCCATTTTAAAATTGATCCAGCTGACAGACCATTGATGTACATGCTCGTAAATAGAAAATCAAGTGAATCATAATATATTCATCTGAGTCAACTATGGTTTATGACTTATTCCTTTGATGACTGGCTCTGCCCTTTCTCATACTGTCGCTGTCACGGGCTT
The DNA here is from genome assembly GCF_963576615.1 of Watersipora subatra. NCBI lineage: Eukaryota > Metazoa > Bryozoa > Gymnolaemata > Cheilostomatida > Watersiporidae > Watersipora > Watersipora subatra. Next base: position 13,952,220 of record NC_088718.1, read on the forward strand.
GAATTGGGCACACCTGAATTGATACCCACCCATTTGCATAGAGGATTTGTTAAAAATCTGTTATGTCAATGGACCTGATAGCAACTTAATATAACTCTTAGGTTTATCATTGCTGATAATGGCGATCAGTCCAAAATGAACTAATCTAAAATACAAACTCGGCAAATACTTGGCTATTGGTTTTGCAGGTTAATAAATTATTCATTGCCTGTGACAATACTCATAATACTGCTGCTGTCATATACAATTACATAGAGACTTTTATGTGGCCTCCACTACTACACTTTGTACAATAAGAATTTCGCAATACGTGTCATAAGATCATTGGCATGTTTGATCAAATCACCTTTTTTAATATTAAAACTGAACGATATATGTTGAAAGACATGAAGTAAAATATGGTGAGTAAAATATAATTATATTAATGACTTGGCCATTTCATTTAAGTGTTGCCAAAGTCAGTTTGTCAAATTCTATATAATAAATCGAGATTGTTTACATCAAAATGGTAGTATAACTTTTAAATTGTAGGTTTTTGATTTTACGATAATATAAAATAAACAATGATTGTTACACAACGATGAAAGCTTAGGATATTTTACAAGTGCTCTTGATTAGAATTGCTTTGATTTGTGAGTAGTTGTTCATACGGTTTGTACACGCATGCTTCAGACTATCTGTTCTCGCGCGGTAAAAATTATCTGGAATGGTGGCGGAAGGTTTCCTTGTCCATTGCTTATCGGCTGGTCAGTTACCGTGGAATCTTTGGGTAGAGAAATATTATATCTCTGCAGAAATGTTACAAAGAACATGAAGATTTCCATCTTAGCCAAGCCCTCTCCCGCACACATTCGCCTACCTAAATTCAAACCGTAAAGAAGTATTTAATACCCACTCAGTTTCTTCAACAAGCATCTTGGGTGTTCGACAAAGAATCAGTGACAGCAAAATTAGGACCTTTCATTTTGGCCAATTATTCTGCCAAAATCTTACAAGTCATCAGTAAGATCGAATTCTCACCCATACTAAAAGGGATAGTTCGCTGTTTCTTGAGCGCAATGTCTCCTGTCAAGTATCTCTCCGGCTTAAACTCGTCTGGTTCCTCAAACACAGTCTCATCATAGAGAACAGATGTCATGTTGAGCAAAACATCGGCTCCTGCTGGTACCAACTACATAAATTATTTAAACTTTTATATTTTTCTATTGAGTTCCTTGGCATTATTTTATCCTTAAGTTATGGCTAGTAATAGATATATATTTAATTACGTTATAAACAGTTTGTGTTCGATTGACCAGTTGTGCTAATATATTATGTCGAGAGCTTTTCACCGTTTTCGTTTTAATCAACTTTTGATTCTGCCACTTTGACATTTGTTTATCCAAGTCATCTCACTTATCCTTGCAGCGTTTAAAGCTATGAGCTATTAAAATATTTTTCACACGTAGTTGGTAGACTGGATAGGATATTTATGGAGATGTACTGAATTACTGCCATTTTTTCAGATATATACTGATCAATATTTATAATTTTTAAACTGTACCTTTCCGTCAATAATCAGGTCTTTTTGTAAGGTGTGCGGAGCAGCTATTGGGGCAATATTGGCTTTTCGTAAAGTTTCTAGTAGGACTGCATCTGTATATGGTAACATCAACCTGTCCTTCAGTGTCACACACCTGTCGATACCTGTAAATTTCACAGTTCAGTAACAAGATGTTTGAAAGTATTTTGTGGGTCACGTCGTTATCCAAATTTCTGATGAACAATTGAATTATATGCCAATGAGCTTTATTTTGCAATGGCAATTTGATGTTAGTATATTGCGTTGATATTCAAAAGTTTTGCTATTCGGAGCAGTTTACCCAAACAATATCTAAAAATAGCACATGCAGCCGATAACTGGACAGCGGTGACATTTTTGTAACAAGTCCGTAATTGTGTTGCTGGCTGGTTTTAATTTATAACTACTATAGCTAAAGGGCTATCCAAATACAAACCAATTGCACTATCTATTTCTGACTGAACCCGCTTCTGTTTCTCCGGATGAAGACAGATGTAAAGCAGAGCCCATGCTAGCACGTTTGCAGTTGATTCATATCCAGCAGAATAAAGTTGAGAGCAGAAACCAATCAGATTGTTCTCTAAAATACAAACACACTCTATTGGATATTAAGGTCGTCAGCTTGTGAATAGGGTTTTCTCTGCTTCAGATTTTGTGTTACTCTCCGTCAGGTTTAAAGATGAACTTTCTCAAAATTTTATCAGAAAGTATCAGTATTTTCTACCAATTGTATTTGATGTTTCAGATGATCTGACTGCCAGGACGTTTCAAAACTAAAATCGACAAAACTTGTTTGTGGTTAAAACGCTCGGAATAAATACGCGCCATAATGACATCTGTAGTATCGCGGCTCCGTGTCTCTCTCGTAATTGATATCGGCTTTGGCTTTCAAATTGCAGCGTTATGCGTCTCTATTCTGTCGGTCTCTTTGCCAAAATTCAACTATAGACATCATAATCGCACTTTCGCTTGCAGCTGAGGATTTTAACTGCGATCAAGTTTCGTCAATTTTAATGTTCATACATCCCGACAGTCGGATCACCTCAAACATCAAAAACAATCTCTACTGATAGTACAACATCTATACACTCTGATAGAATCTACTTGAATTTGGCATAGTCACATCGTTAACCGGCCTAAACTGAAAGGGGCAAACAACTTCGTAAACAACCTGAATTACCTAATGCTGGTAGCTGGCTTTTTGTATTATTTGGTTGCTTATTAATTAAACATGGTTTTGATTGGAATCCTTGTAAACATGCAATTGGTACAGATTTTGTTTTAAATTAGTTTTTATTTCGATATGCTTAGTTGTATCCATTGCATATTAAAAATTTGTTTTTAAAAAAATTGGAGAACATCTGCCATAATATGTCAGTCGGCTCAAATACTAAATATAATGTGGCAACAGCAAAAGTTGCATAGTTTACATAATTTATATAGTTGTAGCCTCAAATCACACATAAGTTATCTAAACAAACTATTATTCCAGGCACCACCACCTGCAACCGAGTGTCCCTTGCAATTAGGTATTTGATTAGACGATATGTAGGTAGTATCAGCACACAATATAATGTAGTATGATTAAAGGTTTATAATGATACATAGCATATCACAAGTAATATAATTAAATAATTTTTTACAAGCACAATGAGTGTCTGCTGCTAACCTGTAAAACAATGTTTATCTTCCTCTTTTGCTGAGTTGGAATGCATGAGAAATCTGTCCACAACATCGCGTGGGTGGTTAGAGTCTAGAGTCGTTTTGTGTTCAGAAATGTAGCGAGAGAATATTGGTGTGATAATGTTGTACATTAAATGGTGGTTTCGATTTTCCAACGACCTTATCAACCAGCTGATACAAGGCATGTTGGTGAGGAAGGACAACCGACCTGTGAGGGAAAGAATCTCACTTACGGCGCTGATAACGATTTTGGTGTCTGCATCATCGTATGTCGCTCGGTGTCCAAAAACCATTTGACTAATGAGATTGTTTGTAGCGAGCTTAAGTCCACTCAGTAGTGATAGCGGCTCTCCCAGATTTGGTTTTATGAAGTGGTTTATGTAGCATTCGAGTTCGTCTAAAATTTTAGGCTCCATAATTGATTTACCCATACCTTCTTCTCGTAGCGTGCTTATTGCAAATGTCCTAATCTTTTTCCACTCAGGGTATGGTGCCCAAAAGATTCCTGTAAATGTATAATTTCTGAACAATGACTTTGTATCCATTATAGATAATTGTTTAGGGCAACATGTGAGGTGTGGAGTTTAAACATTTGTGTTGTGCTAGTACATTTATAAGCATAGCAAATTTTAAACACACAGAATCTCACGCTTTGCCTTATCAAATAATTTTCTTATAACTTTGTGATGTTCGTTACCTTTTTGCCGCCCAAGATGTGGTGCCCAAAAGATATGATTATAGAACATTTTAGCAATTACTTAGTAACCATCACAGATAAGCGTTTAGGGTATCTTACCGTAAAACCGGGATTTAAATGCCACCTTTATTTGAACACCACCTCTGTTTGAGTGCCAATATTGGAGAAGGGTTGAGAAATAGAGCGCCACCCCTTAATTGAACGCCACTTTTATTTGACATTCGCGATCTTTAATCTCAAATTCTTGATCTTCATCTCGTATTCTGAACCCATAATATCAAGAGATCAGTAGAAAGGTGTCCACAAAACCGTACTAATAATGACTCTATCACATCAATAACAATTAATTCATTCGTTGTTTCTGTTCATCTCAAAGTCCATTTTCCAACTCCGAGACTTTACGGTTTTTTTCGGTAAAACTTTGAATGCAACACCTTAGATATAATTAGTAATTGTATCAGCCTAGTAGTTCTTTGTTTAACATGAATTTGATACTTTGATGTATGTGAAAAAAGTTTTGCACATTTACGATGCAATCTGTGCTACTACGTATTTTGAGGCCGTTTTGATTACAAGCTAGAGTTGCCCCGATTTTGGTATCGGAATCGGTATCGGTGCCGATATGAGTGTCAAGTATCTGAATCGGTATCGGCCGATCTTTTCTTAAAAAATCTGAACCATCCGATACTTTTTACAGATCAACCATTTAGCAGAAAACTGTATTTTAGCCTGCTATACTAATAAAAAATCATCAGCTGTAAGCTTCTTACTTTTACTTAATGAATTTCAGGCCTGCCAATTTATTTCATGTCTATAGCCTGATCAACACAGCGAAGGAAACTTTTTAGCCAGAACGTAAACAAAAAGTGTGGTATTTCCCAATTACAGCGATAGGTTTTATTGCAAGCAATCACGAACAAGATAACAAAAGTGGGAAACAAAAACGCAGTGTAATATTTCTATTTACTAGCATTACGAAAGTAATTTAAACAGTCGACGCATAAAGTTATCCATCACTCTCTTGATCCTGACGATACAATGGATCGTTTGTATTGTACAAAAAACGGTAACCCCAGTGGCGTATCGGTATGTAGCCTGTCCTCCAACATCTGTTGCAAGGGAATCCCCCTTCAGTACGCTCGGCTACATTGATAATGATGGAAGAAAAGAAACGTCTTACTGAGATAATTGAATCACTAACGGTTTTTAAAAGAAACATTGATTTGCTCTAAACTTGTACAGACACAGCTGTTCATCCAACAATAGAAGAGGGACTTCGTTATTACAGATAGAACTGTACCACTAACAGTAATTACCTTAATTTACAAATTACAAGAAACATGGACTGTTTTGTTACTACATGCACGGTATGTCAGTATGTGAATATGTATATATTTTTTTCCATAAATGCAAACAAATAAATACAATAATATTCATGTTTTCTTTGCATTATGTTTGTATTTGCATAATAAAATGAGCTACTATCTATGCAACACAAAAGATCTGAATCGGTATCTGAATCGGATTATTTTTCAATTAGGATCGGTATATCGGATCGGTATCTGAATCGGCTGGTGAATTTAGAATCGGGGCATCTCTATTACAAGCGTTTCTCTTTATCTGCGCAAGTCTGTATTCTGAAGTGCATCTCGTGGAAGTTTTGCCTTGGTAAAAAATTGTTTGAACACTTATATTGAGTTGCGGTCAGAAGACAGTGTGGCAGTTAATGGACAGCCAGAAGAATATGAAATGGTTTCAAATGAAAGCAACAATCAGAATGCAACGAGCTGAGCAAACAATGCTAATATTTTCGCTTTAAAAATTGTAATTTTTGTTTCTGAATGTACTATAGATATGTTTTGTTTATGTCACTTGTTCTTAAATATATGTTTATAGCATTTAATAAATTATTATTATATAACTTACAAGCTTGTAGGTTTATAGCATATTATTTGATCGCATAATTGCGGTAATCTGAACTTGGCTTACAATAGCTCTACGCTCGTAACTCTTTTTCTATTGCACATAAAAAACCAGTTTTGACCGCAAGCTGTAGCAGACATATCAATGAGTGCGATGAGCTTTGATTCAACAATGTTAAATATAGTTATAAAATGAAAATATGCCTTCAAATTTAAAATGAAATAAAAACTTGAAAGTGCCAACAAATTGCAATGCAGGCTATAAGATCATTGTAGGTTAATTGCAAGCAATAGATATCAACTGGTAGAGACATGTATCAGCCTCCCATGCATATTTTTATAGTGATCTATGACAAGTTGGATGTCATCTCTGATAAAGTGCCGCTATAAATGAAGGGTAGAAAAATGTAGCATTATGGCGTTCAAATAAATGTTTTACGGTATATGATTTGGGGTTTAAACATATAATCTTAAAACTCATAAACATATTGAATGTGATATATAGGCAATCTCACGTTTTGCCTTTTAGAATACTTCTATAACTTTGTAATGTTTGTTATTTTCTTGCCTGCTGAACTTGTTAAGTGCATAAATGGGTACAGATGATAGGATTTTTTCTTTTTCCGTTTTTTAAACAGGCTTGACTGTGTATTCTGATTAATATTTTACCATGGAACAGAAACTTAAAAAAAATTTTAAAAACCATTTTACCTAAATTTAATTATACAATTATTATTATTTTTATTAAATTATTTACGATATCCATATAACTTGGTTAAAAACTTACCGTGAATGAAAATAAACTTGGAGTGTTTTTTATCAACATAACTAGCAGTAAGCCTGGCTATGCATGATATTTCTTTCCTTGTCAGTAAAATAGCCGAAGGTGGGTGTTTGAGAGGCTGGTTTTCAGGAACCAGACAGAGTTTCCAAACCAGATGAAGTTTTGAAATCAAATATTTTTGCGACCTGGTGGAAGGTATGGAGCATATGCATGTGTGGTTTAGACACAATCGGCCAAAAGATGGGAAAAAAGATGGGAGCACTCCTACCTAAGCACATGTGGAGATATACCTTCAAGTGCAAATCAATACTTGGAAAACTTAAAAATGTCTCCTTATCTCTAAACATCGCTTTAAACTAGCTAGTGGCTCACTGCATGGCCTTAACTGCATGCTGCTTTGTGTTTACCATAGTTATTCAGCTCTTAGCAGTTCTTATGAGATGCAGAGTTTCTATAGCCTGTTAAAACTCAAAAATAGTTGCGGAACAATTTTTAATAAACTATTTTTATTCTTCAAATTTATTTATTAAGAGTTGCTTATGTGTGGTTGCATCTCTTATGTGGCAAATGGCTCAGTTAAGCCCATATCAACTCTCAGACCGGTGTTTTTAGCTTTTAGTTATTCAAAAACAGGAATGACTACTTCAGGGCACAATCGGCTTCCTCGCTTCGGCTGACACAAGTCAATGTCACAAGTCAATCAAGTAAAATGTATCAAATCAAATTTTACTACTTGATAAATGGACTCAAAGGTTTAATTATTGCTAAAAACAAGTTTTTTAGTGGTTTTATGAGTGAAATTGGCAGTTACTACAAAACCTTTACTATTGCGGTTTTTGGGAAGACAAAAGCAAACGCCAGAGATGATAGGAATAGATCACCAAAACTTAATTCAAGAAAGAGTAAACTATTGGTTACATACCTGGCATCGTACGAGCCTGTTCCATAGACAGCTTAGTTACAGCTTTAGGATTGCGACTACTCGAGTAATCCGCATTCTTTATTAGCACATGGTAGAAGTTATCATACCCTGATAAGACAACTCTCTTAAAGCCTCCAAACTGTACCGTAAAAACCTGTAAGAGTTGTAAATAGGCCTATTGACAAAACGCAATGTTTAAGAACATTGTTAGAAATTTCTGCCCCCTTAATAATTGAACAAAAGTTTAAAAAATATCTATACAAAGTGATAAACTTTTAAAAATTTCTTTGAACATTTTTTTTATTTATTCTATAATTGTAATTTTCTTACAGAAAAAACTTAACCAGCCACTGAATATTGCTGTTAATGACTTCACTGCTAAAGTTTTATATTTTTAGTGTTCAGCCATGGCTGTTGCTAACAATAAGCATGTTTCTTGAGCAGCCACTACATCTGATTCGCTGGACTGATTCTGTGACTAGCATTTGCTGTGATAGCAGTATTCGACTTACAAACGCTCACAGCTGATGGATGCGAATCAATAATACTCAACTAAGCTCTCCCTAGTGGAGGGAAAAGAATTTGAATCCACAACCACGCGGGTCTCTGCTATGAAAGTGTTCTTCGGTTACTCACTATTGTTTCTGCTCGACTTTTTGCCTTCACATTTACATGCCAAGGATGAGTTGCTCATATGAAGACGACGAAATAATTACTTTCTTAAATTTGGTACTTGGCTAAGCATGCATTGAAAAGTAACTGTGACCCAAAAGCGAGTCTACTTTCGCAAGCATTGTTTTAAGGGATACATCGGGAATCTTAGAAAAATCTATAGTGCAACTCCGAATCGTTGAAATGGTAGTTGTAATGGAGGTCGTCAGGAATTACCCTTCAGCTGTGCACAGGCTTTCTTTAATGCACTACATCAGCTTGCTGTGCGTAAGTCTCTCGTTATCTGTTAAGCGCCTCAGTGTTTACAACACAAGCAAAAGGGTTAATCTTTGTCATGCAATATAAAAGCACACCTTACTACTGTTGTAAAAAGGACAAAGAAAAACTTCATCAAAGAAACACTTGTCCTCACTCATCCTCACTCATACTAAGCTGTTGGTATCAAGTATTTGCTTGTTTGCATGGACAGATAACTAGAGGTAAATAGGCTTCATCTGTATGTGAGTAATGAATGATAGCTTGTTGCGTTTAATGTATTTACTGTATGGTTGAACTTATGTACATTTGGTTTGCAGTTTTATGGTCAACGGAAAAAAACATATACACACACATTCTAAGCATCAGTCATTCTAAATTGGCAAGACGTAACAGGTAGAGTGTGATTATATCAGTAGTGGGCAACTCCAAATTTTGTCAAAGCATGAAAACGCAATGTGTAAGGTAGTTTTTGTAGATGACCGCATAGTTTTCTTCCAGAATTACAATCAGAAAGCCAGATTTCAGTAGCGGAGTGAAACAGTAAAATAGCAGTACTACATTACCACGATAAATAACCAGCTAAGCCACCCACACCCGTCCCCGCAGTGCCTAACAATAAAAACAGCTCATTCATATGATTCAAGTTGGGCTACTTCATGACGGGAGGTTTTTCTATTTAGTAGCGCGACTAGGGACCTCCTAGCTGCCGCTGCCCCTGGTGTGACATGTATCAAGAGCAACCTTTAAATAGCTCTATTGTTGTCATAGCACTTGATATTTAATAGAAGTACACTATGATACAAAGGCAATAGAAAACTGTAAACAGAACTATAAATACTATATCGAGAGCCATTTGCAATAATGGAGCCCATGGCAGAAGAGGTTAAAAAAGGTCAGTTTAAAAATTCCTGATGCACCAATGGATCAGTTTAAAGATAAGACGATTCACGATTAAAAATGTCGGAAATAAACTGACATTGTTAGTTGTATTAACTGTATCAAAACTGAAGTAATATCTTAGTATTCATCCAAACAATATATATTGATGTGTAAATGACCAGTGGGAGCTGATATTTCAAATATTTTATAGTTTACTTTTGATTAAAGGTGTTGTTACATATGACAGCAGTACATGTAACAAAGTCACACCGCTGTTTCATTTATTTTAATGACACCTGTTTACGTGTCATTAAAATAAATGATATAGTAAAAGATATTCACAAATTTAGCAGCAAATAAACTTATTACATCCTAAGATATCATATTATGCAGTGAGCTCTGATTTGCAGAGAAAACAATTATAAATACACCAAAAGATGCAGACTGGTTGGCTGGCAAATTTCTCATATATTGTTAAATAATTTCCCAGATTGCATGCAGAAACCATATAGCGTTTAACTACCGCTTGGGTAAATGAACGGAATTGATTAAAATTCTATAACTTTTGTATTGTGTCATGCCTGATAAGCATGCTACTGGTTGCTTACTATCTTTGGCTGTCTGCCCAGTTGACCACTTTTGTGGTCAGTTAATCTTCATACCCACATCACTGACCACAACTGTGGTTAGCCACCAATACATGAGTTCACAATGCATGTGCTGAGGTACAGACATAGATTTAGAGTTCTCAAGCCATAATAGTTCTACACGGGTAATATGCAAACGACCCTCACACATTTGTATGCTACAGTTTAAATAATCAGCTAAACAAGAAAAATCGTAATAGGTTAGTTATAAATACCAAAAGTTTTGAAAATGTTTAAATTTAAAAAAACTGTACAAAATTTATTTTGACTGATTCCAGTGTATAGCCATTTGGCTCATGACGATAACGTTATATAGATTTGCAATTAAACTAAAGCGATAGATATTAGTTTTAATTAGAAAGTGATTTGACCATGCTGACCAAATGATATTTTATATTGATTTAATTTATTGTAATAATTTACCTGTAAGTTCTGTTTTGCTGTTGTTGGTTTACATACAGACTACATATTGAACTCTGAATCAACTAATTTGTTTACATCCTAATGATTTAAATAATAAATAACTTAATAATCTTAAACTCTGACCCTTTTTATTAATATAATGTTACATTTTTTTGCGAATATTTCAATTTGTGTTATGTTAACTTTGGATTTTTTATTGAGCTATAATAATAATAGTATAGATAATATAATATATACATAAGTAAAAGCATAAGATCCGAGCAGAGTGCTCAATGATAAAATCAGAGCAAGTTAAAATCTGAAGATTGCTTTTACCAAGCATGAAACTAATAGTAATAAAGTGTTTTATCTAAAGTTATAGTCTGTTTTATTGATTTTAATATATATATAAATATATATATATATAATATAATATATAATAATATATAATATATTATGTATATTATAATAATAGCTATAATTTTTATTTATAGCCTGTCATATCACTTCCTAATCGACCACGAAATACCTGTTTCAGCTTTACGCTAATAAAGTTATAAAAAAAGGCTTATCATGCTCAGTTTGTTCAAGGTCAATATAAAAAACTGCTAAGAAAGCTCTTGGATGTTTCAGCTGGACCAACAAAAGTCTTTACTATTAAAGTTCATCCGCCTGTCTGAAGCCACATTTAGAGCTTAACGCAATAACGCATCATCCAAAAAGTAAACTCGCATATATTCATCTTAGCATCCACGCACTACTAGCTGCGCCTCTCAACCACTTTGCTGCATCGTGGAATAATTGTGCACACACTTATTACAAATGATGATCTCCCACGACTATGGGACTGCCAGCGGAATGCATCATTAATAGTGAAAGCAGTTTGGTTCTCGAAAAACTTGATATTTCTCAAAATATTTCAAACCTTTGAACATCTGAGCCAAGCGTTCAATAGATATTTGGACAGGTCTTTGATTACTGGACATGACAACTTATAGACATTATCAAATTTTTTTAGAGTATTTTTGCAAGCTTTTGGAGTTATCTTAAGTTGTCCGTTCAAATCCTTGGCTAAAACATATAAAACTGTTAACCTGAAAGTTTGTGCGCAGTTTTAAAAATTTATCATCACGCTTGAAACCTTGGCAACACTCTCTGGATGCTCCAATCGATCGTCTTGCTTGTGCGTATGACAGACCAATTAACACATTCTGTTGTTTTTGTTTTTCAAAAAATTAAATTAACTGAATACATAAATCAGATCTCTCTGAGAGCTCATGCTAATATTAACTTAATGAGTATGCATAGCTCAGGAATTCTTTATTCATGACATGACATGTAAGCTTCCATTAGCTCTCACTTCAAGCTATGCATTTTATTTTTAATCTTGCAGATTACTAACAAATTTTAGACGCTATAAACTGACGATATTTTACAATTTAAAAGCATTGCTTATATGGGAGGATAAGACTGTGACAGTTTAAATCGAACCAATAATTGGAACAAATGTGACAACTTTGTTATGATAATATTATGGCACGCTAGTGATAAATTGTACTTTAGCCCTTGAATTATAAATTCATAATGATAAATTGTACTTTAACCCTTGAAAAAAGTGACAATCATGAGTAACCACAATTTTTGCAATTAATGGTCATTGGTGAAATCCGGTTATCCTTTGAGACGGATACTGCACCTGCTTCATAATGGAAACAAATGTTATCATGATCAAAATAATGAAAAGTGCTGTTTTTGCGCATGAAGGTTATTGTAAATAACATTGAATCTTTGCTGCCAACAACAACATAGCTAAGTTCAAACTCGATACAGAATAGCTCTCGTATCTCAACTAGCAATATCTAACCACAGTAACTAGCAATAACTACCCAGAGCAACTAGCAATAACTGACCAGAATAACTAGTAATAACTAGCCAGAGTAACTAACAATAACTAGCCAAAGTAATTAGCGATAACTAACCAGAGTAACTAGCAATAACTAGCCAGAGTAACTAGCAATAACTGACCAAAGTAACTAGCAATTACTAACCAAAGCAACTAGCAAAAACTAGCCAGAGTAACTAGCAATAACTAACCAAGGTGACTAGCAATAACTACCCAGAGTAACTAGCAATAACTAGCTAGAGTAACTAGCAATAACTAGCCAGAGTAACTAACAATAACTGACCAAAGTAACTAGCAATTACTAACCAAAGCAACTAGCTATAACTAACTGGAAATTCTTTTAATATTTGGATTTAGGATTTTGTAGGATTACAAGTAGCTTTTGAGGATTTATGTAAAAGCTTGCTTAACTAATTTTTTATAAGTAGTTTGTCTTACAGTGATTGATATACTTGAGATCTTTGACAAGGCCTTTCAAATATATATTTTATTGGAGACATCGAAGGTTGCAAATAATCAGCAGAGTAAGCTGAACACTTACACCTCCTGAGCAGCAGCGTAAGCTCATGGCTAGTAGAGCGCTTGCCTGTAGTTTGACTAGTACAGTCATAGTTCGCGTTTTGAATACTTCTGAACTTTACCAAATCGAATTTCAACCAAAGAATTCAAGATTTTCACGTCTGAGACATTGACCCAAAATTTGGCTTTCGACCACATCTTACTCTACTTTAATTTTCTATGTTACAATTGGTAAAAATAGAAGACAAGAAATGTTTGTGTTGTAAGTGTTAATTTTATACGATCCTTGCTATGTTACGTTACTGTACTCTGTTGTTAGAATTATTTTAGATTGTAGCCTTCGTGTAGGCTAACCTTTGCAACTTAACGTTTATGTTAAAATTAGATGAATACCTGGTGTTGCCCGGGTAATAAAAAAAGTTTTAGAACAAAAACTTGTTTTTATTCAACATATATACAACAACATTTACCCTTCTAAATTTTGAACAGAATCATGAAAAAAGCGTTTTTGCGTAAGTTCAAATAAATTAAAAAAAAGTAAACAGGCATGTACATGGAAGTGTGTGTATAAAAAGGCTACTGTTGCAGCAGAACCTGATTGTATGCAAAATTCTGATGGGCGAATTTTGAACCTCTCGATACTGGTACAAATGTAAAAATGAGATATCGGACTGTTTTTGTCTGGTACTTTGTCTGACCAAACGAAGAGATAATGTAGAGGCAATTAATTTAAAATTGAAATGTCTTTTGAAAATAACAAATTAAAAAAACAGGATATAATGGACAAAAAGTAATTTTTACCATCACATTTTTTTGAAAATTTCAAAAAAAATGAAAAAAAAAAATGCAAAAAGGTAATATTAGTTAATAATAAATAGTGCCAATTAGCGTGTGCAATCGGAAAAGGATATACAGTGATTGGAATGATAAGAACAGCTTAGCCTTGTGGTTATGTGTGCTTGCTAGTAGACTTGCGATTTAGATGTCGCGAGTTCAAATCCAGTACGAAGGTGGTTTTTCATTGATATAACTTTATCGCTCTAACTGGACAGACGAACGCCAAACAGACACCGAGATTTATATATATAGATTGGTAAAATTAAAACATTAAATATTCATTTTTCTATTTGAGATAGAATATGTTTTAATAAAATTAAATAGTCTATTGCATCACTTTATTATTTATGGTATACAGTAGACAAGACTGAGTAGACGAGGCTGGGGTATGAGTTGCTAGAGGTACAGCGGTACAGTACAGTGCATACCTTTATTTAGTCTATTAATAGATGTTTTTATCAGACAATTACTGTATTTTACATATCACCTGCTTTCTTGTTACATGTGTATACAGTTTGTTGTGAATAATAGCAAAAAAGGTTTTTAAAAGGTTTTTTTATACACTTGGAAAGAGTTAGAATTATTTACATTGGTTATAATGGGAAAATAGCTTTAGAATTTGCACAACTCACTTGCTGAACAGCCGTTAGAACAGACTGGTCAAAACCCGGTGTTCAACTGTATTTAGATATCAATTCTCAGCTGAATGAAGCTGATGCCAAAAGTTGGTTTGTTATGACTAATCAATAATTACCAGGTTGTTCTGCTGCTTCACACGCTAAACTACCTTATGTTGAATCAGATATTCTTATAAGACTACATTGCTATTCATTTATTTGGTTCCATAGTCAAAACCTATTATAACCTAATTAATGCTGCAGGTAACTTCTAATGCATAGCATTATGAAATATGTATAGAATTAAATGTGAAAATCTAAAATATGTGTACAAGACTAAACTAATAAAACAACAATCAACAACAAGAGGTTTTTGTTATTGATTATTGATTGATTAACGCGCATATGCTAACATAAACTTGGCAATGCACAGGTTCGCAGGTAAAGATGTGACAGATATATTCAGTTTAACTTGTTTTAACTTAAACGAGGTAAAGTTGAATTTTGCTTACTTTATGATGTTTTTAAACTGTTTACTTCTTCTTAATTTTTATCCGCCTTTTCACATCCACAAAACACAAAACAAAACAGAATCCACGCTGTAAATTCTATGAGGCGTTTAATTCAAAGTTTGCTAAAATTTATGGTCATATGCTAAAAAATTCACCTGCCAAAGCAATCGTAAGCACAGGTTTGACTGTCCCAGAGAATGTTGAAAGCATTCACTATGTTTGTGAATAACTGGTAAAAGTAACATTATTTGCTGTGATCGTCAGTTGTGATGCACCAATATGCTGATCTTCATGCGTTTCTGCAAAACATGAATCGTTTAATTTACAGCACTACTAGTTCATTTTCAATATTGTTAATATTCTTAGCTCTAGGAAATAATCTACATGTAGGTGTAGAATCACTTGCATCACTACTTCACAGGATGTTTTGTTGTATTGTGAATTATGAAATGTTAAATATTTTATCATGAATTAAATTATGAAATATTAAAACAGATAAAACCAAAAGCCAACAGAGCGAGTCAGTTTGTTACTTCGGTAACATCTTGAGTTGTTTTTCATCAAGCAAAAAAAGGTGGCCACATAGAGACAGAACAGAAACTTTCGGTGTAGGAAGGTCCTCTTGGGAGAAGGAGGTAAAGTAACTGAAGCTCAAAATTACCGATTTAACTTGAGAAAAGAGCATCGAAAGCTTTCATGTGATTGGACAGCATTAGTGAATGTAATAATCATATTATTTTTTCACAAACGATTGGTTGGCTCATAATTTAGAGCGCCACAAGTAGAAAAACAACAATAGGACAGGAAATAGATGAAACTAATTCAATTATTAGAGTTTAACTGGAATGGCCTGGTCCCTCCCCGTGAACTCACATCGCTTTGGTTTAGCTACGCATACTCTTGTTTGTGTCATCTAGCCGCTCTGTAACATTTCTATTATGTTCAGCAAGTTGTATTAAACAGCAAGAACTTTAAAGTTTCCCGCCGTACAATTAGTTATCAATATATACTACAAATTTTAAATACATTGTAATAATGTAGTAACACCGTGTGGGGAATCGCTGTGTGTGATAAATCTGTGAGCCATTGTTCGCTGTGTGTGGTAACACTGTCTGTGGTAACGTTGTGTGGGGTTTGGGTACATTGTAAGTGGTAGACATGATCTCATTAATAGCAAAGTGCAATTTTAAGAATTTGACGGAGATCCTTGATTTTGATGACAATATAATTTTGTTTAGGTGATACTGGTTTTGGCATGTCCCACCCGTCTCTGCTATGCTTTAATTTATTCATGGAGATTTCTAGGTAAAGCAGATGGACATCCGCAGACGTCGTCAATCACATGTTGTAATAGTGCATTGACCATACCTCCTCAGATTTTATTCAACAAATAAACCATTGTCCCGCAAGAATACCAATCACTATGCATATAGTCTCCCTGGGCAGTCACGCGCACAAGCAGTAGTCTCTCTGGGCAGTCACGCGCACAAGCAGTAGTCTCTCTGGGCAGTCACGCACACAAGCGGCGCCATATCTGGTGAATACAATAGTAGCAATGAACTGGTTAGAGTTGTTACTCGGGTCATAAACCTATGCCTATAGCTCTCACCAGGCTATAATTAACATGTGAAATATGTTGAATTTTTGGCTTGTTAGTTTAAAATGACACTTTATAGAAGTCTTATTAAAAGCATCACTGCTATGGGTTATCTTGAGTTTGTCGTGTATTAACAATCATTGTGTTTTTATGCTTCTAGGATGCTTGCCCTTCTAGCGTCTTTTAATGCATGAGCACGCAAAGATTTCAAATATCTGAGCCTTTGTTATTATTTCCTTTGCCAAAAGGAACTATTATCATCGAAGAACATAAGCAGCCTTTGACTTGCATTAAAGATTGCGTGTTGTGAGTTTTACCGTCAACATATTGGTTTGCAAAAGCGTAAAATTAATTTAACGAAATGTACATTTACTGTGGAAAACTTGTTTGTAATAAACATATAAATGTACATTAAATGCCATCACGAAATTTAACAACCACACAAAAAAGCACTTGAAATTTTATTCGTTTGTGAACCCACCTTGGTTTTGGTATGACAGCTAAATAAAGTATATAGTATTCGATCATGAAAACACTCCTGTAATTATTATTTTAAGGGGATTACAACTCCTACTAAAGATACTTTAAAAGTGTATAACTCTTAAGACTATGTGAAAGTAATCTCTACAGCTCACCGATTATTAGACTCTAAATATACTTGTGAAAGGCAAGATAAAGTCTGGCAAATTCATTTGTTACCTTTTTACTTGTCTTTTTAACTTTTGCCGAATTATGGCTAGTTAGCTATATCATTTTCCCCTATACTTTAAAGCCTGGTTCTCATATACACCACAAACACAGTTGACAGCACCGCAGGGCTATCAGTGGTGAAATGTGAACTTACGCGCCGAGTACCGCCGAGAAAGATGCTGGTGGTCAAAGCAAAAGTTCAGCGCAGTTCAACTTTCGCGAAGAGCCGCAGGCAAAACCTTCTCGAAGCGCACTGTACAGGTGAAGGTCAGCATTTTCAAAATGGCATGACGAGCGAACATTTTCTATGCAATTACTAGCGTTGCAGTTTCATGTGAATGGAAGCAGCGAGCTAGCGTCGCAAGCGTTTTGTTGCGCAAGATTATCGCCGGGGTCTCGCAGCCGATATGGGAACCAGGCTTTACATTAATACTCGGGTTGATAGTAACCATGAAATAATTAGAGGTCTAGGATTTTCACAATTACATGATGCCTTAAAATTTCGATCCTACGATGGGCCCAATTCGTTCTTATATATATTAAAACTTACTCAAAAAAAAGCTTTGTAATCATAAAAACACACACAAGATCAAAGTCATTAAAACATCAAATTGTGAACAACCATAAAAAAATTTTGTGACACCTATTGACCAAATATGATCAAAAACTATTATAGTTGCTTAGCTGCAAATAAATCTATATATATTTTTCTCAAAGTTATGTGCCTGTGTTTGTGTATGTCCAGCTATAGCTACTAAGTCCAGCTATAGCTATAGCTGGACTTATGTCCAGCTATAGCTATAGCTACTTCATCAAGTGTTTAATGTATGAAAATGTTAGCTTGAACTATTTTTCCGACATCGACGCTGGTTATAAACCTCTGGTTTTGCTGTAACGAAAGGACACGCCTGTATTGCTTCTAGATGAAAAGGGAAGAAATCTTTAAAAATCAAGTATATCATTTACTTATGAAAAAACAACACGAGAGGCCTTGTCATCAATCTATATATATATTTTCAAAGTTTGTGTGTCTGTGTATGTCCAGCTATAGCTATTAAAATCTTGGATTAAAAGCTTTCTGCTTGTTGTATTTGAACTCACGGTTACAACAACCTCAATCTTCCAATGCACGCACTTAACCACTGAGCCATACAGACCTTATAAATATGTTACACTTATCATTTAGTGTATATGCACACGCATACAGTGCAAAAGTACACGCCAAATGTGCACTTTTGACTATCAACTAATATTACATTTTGCATTTATTATTTTTTGAAATTGTTGAAAACTAATTTTTTGCTACCATTACTTATTTTTTAATTTGTAATTTTTAAATGTGCCGTTTCAATTTCAAATGTGGGTAACACTTCTATTTCTGGTTTTTGGTAAGGGTTGATTGCTAAATCGGTAAAAGGAAATATTTTTCACGCGGACAATTGTATTATCTCGAGTAGGAAAAGCCTCTACATTCTCTCTCCGTTTGGTCAGACAAAGTCTCTGACAAAGAACGTATGATATCTCATTTTTACATTTGTACTAGTATCGAGAGGTACTATTATCATAGTATTCAAAGTTTTGATGGATATATTCTGCTGGAACAGTAACATTTTTTATACACACACACTTCTATGCACGAATTGTTATTATTAATTCAACATATTAAGGAATTTTATTTTGTTTCCTCAGTTTGGATTAATTGTATTATTACCAAATCATCTTTTTTGTAATCATATCAAAACAGACCTAATTTAGCTGTTGCTTGCTAATTATTTCACATTTACATTTAAACACTTTTATAGTCGTTGTATTTTGTTTCTTAATTTATTTGACATGCACGAAGAAACATTTTTCTCCTGATATAAAATTTGAAAGTTACAGCTGTTTGACAAAGTCTGAAAACCTTTAAAATTGTTTTATTTTTTTCTCTCAATTTATTTAAACTGCACAAAACACTTTTCTCATGATATGAAGTTTGAAAGTTAGATTGGTAACTGTTGTTATACGTTAAATAAAAATAAATTTTCTGTGCAAAGACTTTTATTACTCGAGCAACGCCGGGCATCCAGCTAGCCATATTATATTTTCAAAATAATTATTGTTATATGATATGATATACAATACAATTAAAATAATATAATAATATGATATAATACAATAATAATAGTGATTGAAAATAATAATACTAATAATAATATATAATACAATTATATATTTTTATTAATATTATCATTTTCAAAACAGAGTTATGTCTACGAATTATAGTAATACAAAGAAGCGTACTACCATGAAAACTAATCTCTACATCATTTAAAAGAAGAAAAATACGCTATGTTTTATTTGTAGAAGACGGCGGTCACCAAAAATTATTCATAATTAATTTTATGTCACAATATGTTAATATATTAAAATATCATCATTTAAAGAACATCAACATATCCTGTGGAAGGAAATGATTGTTATGACAACCGATAAACAAATTAGTAATACTCACATCACCGTAGCGTTTTCTGTTCTGCTCACAAAAGTTCATTATTGAGCCAGCTTGTATTATTTGGTGCACGTTGCCAACTATGGGCAAAGGTAATGGCCCTGGTGGGTAGCTATCCGAACTTCGTCTGCGAAGGTAGTAGACAAGTGGTATAACTAGAGTGAGCAACACCACTATACAATTTGTTAAGAAATCCATCAAAGCTGTGTGACTACGCAAGCTAGCTCAAGTAGTCGTCCTATCACAAGTTTTACATCACTGAGAGCAGAAGTTGCTAGGCCAGACATTATAAATGGTTCAGCAATACAGTCCTGATATCGGATTGGCCAGTGGTGTCAGGATTGCATAAGACCAGCTAAATATGGGGAGCTCGCATACATGGCTGCTCACAACGGTGCATAGCGCGCTGATGTAAAGGCCGGGTAAGCGATGCACGCCTCAGTATCCCACGCTAAGTTTGGAAACTATCTGATTAGTGAAGTTGGAAGTCTAGTGCCATATTGAAAAGATGTCTAAAACGTTTTCTAGTTCTACATACAGCCTTGGAACCTTTGGAAGATTTTTAGTGTGTTACAATTGCATAACTGTAATAAAGGTTTTGCAAATTAGATGCTTCCATACTATTTGGGTAGACCAAAGAATACAATATGCTAGGCCGGTCCCTACAACCCTGCCTGCTCCTTACAGTTTTAGTATATATTTTGACAGTATCAAAATAAAATATAATCAAAATATAATCAAAATATTGTACGCTACGACCTCCATCAGTAAGAACTTGGTTTCGTCACATTTAGAAGTATTTGAGTACCAAATGCCTTTATTCGATAAAACTCAAAAACTGATATTAATGCAGAAAAATTTTAATTGTCTACTGATATTTTTTAACCTTTTTGGTTCCAAGTTAAAAATTACCTAAACACATTCAATTTTTCAATAGACGATCCTCTATTTCGTGTTGAACACAACTTTCAGTATCCTAGGCTAATTGGGTTATGATGCCTTCTTGAAAGTGCTAACTTTCTATGTTTAGACAAACTTATCTTTGACAAGTGATAAAGTTGTCAACACACTATATTACTTTAGAACAACAGGGGCACCATTTTACTGCCAATTATTTATATCATTTGTTAATGACGTTTACTCTAAAACAGTTTTTTATAGTCACAATGTTGTCACAGACAGAAGCACTTAAAGATAATTCCTTGCACAGGTTTCGCTGGACAAACATTATTCCCTATTTAATCCTTTGATAATATTTTCTTATATGGTAAAGCATTCTAAGGGTGTATACCTTTATGGATTTAGCTTTTTAAGTATTGGTTTTTCTTTTTCAACCATGGTCCATAGTCTAAGACACTATCATGGCAACAATTTCTTGCTGTAGACCGGTTTCAGCCGGTATGACTTTTTGGCTTGCCGCCAGTATATGATAGTTGTTATGGCGCTATTGTACTGTATTTTAACCTAAGGGATGCTCCATTATTTTGAAGTGATTGCACTTTTCTCACAAAATTAATCAGCTCAGCAGGTATTTTGGTTATAGAATGGTTTTCCTATGTTCTCATGATGCATGCTTCTGTCGGGTATTTGTACTATGAGGGGTTTATAGAGACATAGGATATTATTAGGCAATAACTAGATTCCTGAAATAGCTGCCTCCTGCAATATCACCCATAAAAAACCACAAAATAGAATTAATACACCTACCACTATATTTCCAGTAATTTTCTCTGACAAATAATTGGAGTTTCTGATCAAAGAGGATCAGAGGGATTGATTTATAACTAAATGGTTTGTGCGGCAGGCTGGGGCGTTTAGCTGATGGAAGCCTTTTTTTAATGGTAATAGTCTACCTTTCATATATGTATGAGGAGGTCTGCAGCACTCTTACGCAACGCAAAACAGGAAGCATTCTTTCTATTTAAAGATGAACTTATGCAAAATTTTAGTAGATTTTATCAGAAAGTATCAGTATTTTTCTATCATTTATGGTTGTTTTAGATGTTTGAAGGGATCTGACTGACTGGATGTTTCTAGATTAAAATCAACCAAACTTGACAGTTGAAATGCTCAGAAGAAAAATACGATATGACATCATTAGCTGTTATCATTGCTATAGTTGGCATCGGCTATTGCTTTAGAGTCGCAGTGTTACATGTCTCTATTCTGTTGGTGTTTTTGTTGAATTACAACTATAGATGTAATATTCGGGCTTTTGCGTGAATCTGAGCGTTTTGCCAGTGATCAAGTTAGGTTGATTTTAATCATAAAACATCCTATCAGTCAGATCACCTCAAACATTAAAATCAATCGCAATTGATAGAAGGTTTCTGTTAGTTCCTGATAAAATCTTTTCAAAATTCTCTTTAAGTTCATCTTCAACTAGTCAGAATTGAATTATAAGTCTAATCTAGATGTAAATTGGCTCGCAACAATTCAATAGTTTTTGTAGCTTTCTATAGATGTTTGTAGCTGTCTATAGATGTATGTAGCTGTTCATAGATGTATGTAGCTGTCTATAGATGTATGTAGCTGTTCATAGATGTATGTAAGAAAGAGCTTTGCAAGCTAATCGTAATTATCTATAAATGGCCATCAGAAATGGCCAACTTTAAAAAGATATGATTGCACGATTGACGTCATTCAAATGAAATTAAGACCAATAAAAGACAATGCAATATTAGTCCTGTACAGAGATATAAGAATCTGAGTGAGATGATTTTTTGGAAAGAACAGATATAAGTGGGTGGTTTTATCATGATACGTATAGTGATTGTGCTTGGAAAGAGTCCGTGAGAGATAAATATACGGTCTCTTCTTTAGCCAATCATCAGCAAACATTTTTTATGTAGGTCATAATAAATGTTATCACTTTTCTGTTGGTATTTCAATTTGAATGTCCCACTGTATGATGATTTGAATGTCCCGCTGTAGGATGATTTGAATGTCCAACTTTAGGATGATTTCAATGTCCAACTTTAGGATGATTTCAATGTCCAACTTTAGGATGATTTGAATGTCCCACTGTAGGATGATTTTAATGTCCCACTGTAGGATGATTTGAATGTCCCGCTGTAGGATGATTTGAATGTCCCACTGTAGGATGATCTGAATGTCCCGCTGTAGGATGATTTGAATGTCCCGCTGTAGGATGATTTGAATCTCCCACTGTAGGATGCTTCCCAAATGAAACCAAATTTACTGTTATTAATAAGTTATTCGCATTGAACAATGTTAAAACTGCACTATAAATTCAACTATTAGCTAGCAAATTTAATGTACGGTATGTGATTATCGTAGTAAGAAAGTGATTAGTGACAGATTGTCAAAGATTTGAGTTTAGTCAAGATTAACTCAAACGATTATTGATTGTAATGAACACATTATCGTAGAGTAAAAAACAGTAAACCATTAGCTTATTTCTGAGTAGAAGAGGTAGCCTATTTGCAACATCTTCGCAACCCTATTTGCAACTAATATATGCATAATCTTGTGTTGGATAAACACATGGTCAACATTACAATAATTTAAACCAAAAACAAAATAACCTCTTCAAGCGCTATACCGCCGCTATAGTCAACTCATAGAATAAGTATAACTATAGAATATGAATAACTATAACTATAGTTAGGCCGTGAAATGCGCCGGATACACGTTGGCACACCCTGTATGGCGTAAACACTTTTTGCCGCTTCTACGTATATGCCACAGATATTTTTAGAACGTAGACAGTGGAATATACTACCAAATAAGAGAACAGCTCATTATTATAACATGATGCAAGATACATATAAGATGAGACAATCTGGTCAAAAATCTCCCCATGAGCCAGTTTTGACAAAAAAAATCTTTTGTGTTTTTGTAATTGTGGTTACGCAGAGCCCACAACTAGACAGTTTGTTAATACAAAGAACTGATTAGTAGAATGCATCAGTTTACTTCCTGGTATGTAAATATTTCAACTAGAGTTTGGTACAACGAGTCTACAACACTGTAGGGCCAAAGTCGAGGGCTTGCTGCAGTTGCCTACATGTTTATTTGTCATAACTGAGTTTTCCTCTTCCCTATACCTGATCTCTAATCGGAAACGCTTGTCTTTTTATTTTGTCAAAGGTTACAAAAACATGCGCTAAAGCTAAATATGGCTGAATCGTCAGACCTTTTTGTGCCAATCTCTGAGGTAAATCAATTGTTTCTGGCGAAGGGGTCTTACTGGTTACTGATGGGTACAAAGCCGATATTGGCAGACTTGTTCTCTTATCACATTTGTAATATACAGCGGTATAAACTTTTCAAAATGGGTTGATATTGAAGTATCTTCCCGCGACCAAATGTGTGATCAAAGAAATGCTTTCCAGACAAATGAGCCAACAATTTACAATATTACTCGAAAATATGGAAATACAAAGTCGCAACTGAGGATATTTACTTCAAAGAAAATATTGAGCATAGATTAAAATGTAATTTATTTTTATTAACTTGTCTAATTACTTAGAACAAATGATAACTGCAATGTATTTTGAAAGTCAATAAGCCAACAAAATATATAATGAACGGAAAAACTATAATAAATGATGATTTGAGTATTACTTGAATAAAAAATAATATTTTGGTGTTGACCTTTTTTCAATTGAAAGGGTTTATGATTGATAAATTTAAAGGTCAGTTGAATAAATGAAACTTGATATGATATCCTGATTATATCTTGATTAAGGAACAAAAAAGGCCCTAGTAGATGAAATAAAAGGCCAATACGAATGTGATACTAGAAGACAATTTACTGATGAGTTCATGTTATAATCTGGAATCGGGGAACAAATGTAAATGGCTTAACATAAAAATTTTCTAGTTTACTAAATTCTTGTTTTTTTATAGAGGTTTTATCTTACTTTGAAAACTTCTAACAGGTACAGTGAACATAACTGTCGAGCTGTCAACAAGCTTTTTCCAATTGGGCGTCAACCAGTTATACTTTTGGTTAAGAACATTGCTGTTTGAACTTTAGAAAAAGAAGTACAATCAGCTCATTACAGCTAGAAGTTTAAATCAGCGTTGTGGAACACCTGAGCTGTGGCTAGAGTTAACTAGACAACAACTGTGGTCAGTCTTATAATCTTTCTAGTTTCTATTCTAGTAAGACAAGTCATAAAAACTGTTGGTTCGACAAGAGTTGGAGTCAGCTTTAACAAAATGTGGGTTGTAATCAGAGACAGCATTACTAAACTTATGACAAGAATTAACAAGAAGGGAGTTTGCAGCACTTGAGTTTTGCCAAAATTAAACTCGACTAAACTAGCTAAACTTGTGTAGTTGTCAGAGCTGACGAAACGGATTGTAGTCAAAGTTAGTGAATCATGTATTGGAGTCAGTATCATGAAGATATGAGTTGTAGGCAGCATTAAGGAGACTTGAATTTTAGATTGCATTTGGGAGATTTGAGTTGTAGTCAGCAATAGAGAGAATTGAAATGTAGGCAGCATTAGTAAGACTTGAATTGTAGACAGCATTAGTAAGACTTGAACTGTAGGTAGCATTAGTAAGACTTATATATATATATATATATATATATATATATATATATATATATATATATATATATATATATATATATATAGTACTTTATTGGCAATAATTTCATTTCACAAATAGAAATGTTTTGCAAATTAGGCCATACAACAATAGTAAAACAAAAAAAAGGGAAAAAAGCAACAGTTAGCCATTAAAATTGAATAAATAGTCTGACAAATAGTGTTTAAAATGCCTTTCTCTGCTGAGAGAACGGATATTTGGTGGAAGATTGTTAAATTGACTTGAATTGTAGACAGCTCTAGTAAGACTTGAACTGTATGCAGCATTAGTAAGACTTGAATTGTAGACAGCATTAGTAAGACTTGATAGACGGCATTAGGGATAGTTAAATTTTAGTCAACAATAGAAAGACTTGAGTTTTAGTCAGTGTTAGAGAGATATGTGTTGTAATCAGCTGTGAGAGGATGTGTTGTTGTTAAATATGATGACACGTGTGGTAGTCAGTGTTGAGTTGTACTTGGTATGTAGATGCATAATAGTGAAGGCTCATTGCCATCAGTGTCATAGCTAGAGTTTAGAATTAAAAAGGTCACATGTACTACGAATCAGGATGTTGCTATTTCTGCTTGCAAGCCTTGAGTCCGTTTTACAAGATTAGTGTCAGCAAATACTATACCAACTGTGAAACTGAATGCAAGATTACCAATCGATGAAGACCTTTGAATGTTGCCATGCGTGTGTATTGTATTACGTCACAGGAAATGCCAATTCCTTGTATTGCTATTTAACAATCAAAGCAAGATGGCCACCTACTGCTAAATAGCACGTATTGCTAAACCACAATTTTGTGCGAAGCAGGTTTTTGGCGGATACGATAAACTCTTTCAGTTCATATGAATATAAATTTTGACCTGGTCAGCGTAGGGCTAAACCTCGGAGTCCTAGATATCTATGACGATCACGAAAGGTCTCCTAGCAGGGAATCAATACGTTTGTGCCTAGATGCCTGCATGGATGTGGTTTCTTGGGTCCCTACATGATGAACTGCAAGCCTGGCTGACTCTCTTGCGAAAAGAATTTTCATTTATCTGTAACTTAAAAGTGTTGTTTTTATGAGTAACCAAAAATTTGAGGGTTACTAGTTTTTACCAAACTAACACTTTGTAGTTCAACATATTTGATATAGTATAGTTGCTTGTTTAGTAACCCAAGTGGATGTAAACTTCAAGTGTGTACCTAAGCAACAACCTCTTTACCCTTATGAGTAGGGTATAAATCTAAAATTTAATGCTCAGATAAGGACTTATAGGCTGTTTAGAATTTGGAGTTGAAATTTTGTTTTTAATGGTGGAAAATTTTATTTAAAGTAAGTTATAGTGCACACATACAAAGTTTTTCTTACCTGTGAAACAGATATAAATAGATCACTGCTCGTGATGATTCATACATGTTGTCAGCCAGCTGCCAATTTTTAGTTTATCTATTACAACATACTTAGTTTATAATCTCAAGATATCTGCTGCCACTGCTCAGGTAACTTTTAGACCGGTAAGTTAAATATCTATTTGGCAAAAACCTTTTTAATATTTAATTGTCCTTTAGCAAAAACTCCTTAAAGTTGTCTTTCCTTTTTTATATGCCAGACTTATATCCACTAGAGGCAAGCATTTTGAAGTAATCTCCTATGTCTCTTCTTATCAAACCTGCTACCCTGGAGGTCTTACATGCTGTGAAAGATCATCAGGTGTAATAGGTAACTGCACAATTATCATTGTTGGAAAGTGTGCTGTTCATAGTGTTAGTCTACCATGCTGAAGGTCATGAGTTCTAATCCTGTATGGTGTAATATTTTTTCGCAGCCTCAAACAATGGCTTCGAACTCACATGGCTCTTATTATAGCAAAGGTTTTGTATGTATGAACATGTTTGACTGTGTGTAAGACTTCTGTCTGCTGTGACTTAACTTGGAACTTCCCTAGTTATTCAGTTCAAATTTACTTTAAAGGTTGACTTGCAAAAAAATTCACATTACAGTTATTTGGTATCAAAAGATTTACCATGTCTTACTCTGCTGTGTTGTAGGTGCAAAATACGTAGAAATGTGATTACAAGCTCTTAAAAGCTAAAAAACGAACAGATAATCTCACCATCACAAGACTGCCATAGATTAGAATCTCTTTTCAAAATGGCTCAAATGGAACGTAGTTGTACAAGATGGCTTCTGTTTACACTCTCACGCAACCTCATTCGTAGAAATATTTTCACAAATATACTTTACGCATTCAATAAAACCATGTCTATTGTTCTTACGTGTCTATTTTATCGTCCTTGTAATGCTGTCACTTTCAACACTGATATTTTATAACCTACCGTGAAAATTTGTTTAATATTTTAACCTTAGCTCGAAGGAGTACATATTGTTGTCTGATAAACATGACGAGCCTGTTGGTGACCTGTGATAATCGAAAAATGCTGCAGAAATTATCCGCGAAGTATGGGTCACATGATCAGATTACGACTAGAGATTAGACCAAGCCGTAACAAAACTGTAAAGTAGCGAGCATCTATATTTGATATGGGGTCTTCGGTAAAACCCGAAGTATTTGTCATAAACTAGTGCTACGAGAAGTTCTATATTGAGCCTTTTATTGGCCTTTCAATTCGCATGACAACATCACGTGACAAGACGATAACCAAATGTAATGACTACGTCAGAGAAATAAACAGATTCCAATCTATGGCAGCTTTTCGTTTTTTAGTTTTTATGAGCTTGTAATCACATTTCCACATATTTTGCACCTACAACACAGCAGAGTAAGACATGGTGAATCTTTTGATACCAAATAACTGTAATGTGAATTTTGTTGCAAGTCAACCTTTAAAGAGTACAGTCGTTGTTATAGCAAACTTTCTCAGTGAGAAAACACTTGGTTGATCAGAGTATAAGGCTAACGAATGAATAGCATGTTTTTGTTTACTTCTGCCTAATTGAGAATCAAGTCAACCTTTAAGGGATCTTCTTGCATACAATTTAGAAAATTAGCTCAGCAAATAGCTATTTTATATTTCAATATATAAGAATAGAAAAACTAAAACCTTTGCAGATTTTAGAATGTATATCTATAACATAAAACAGATATAAAACTTCAAAGATGATCTGCAAACATAACCATTAGTCACGATGAATTACTAATAACATATACAAGCCATGTCACCATCATAACTATACACTCCCTGTAAGGAAATCTGATAGTCAACTCTCAATAGTTTCTCAAGTCTTCCGCTAGCCAAAAAATTCATACCTTAGAAATATGTAAATGCACATAAAGTTCAAAGCAATGAGGCAACAATGTCACAAAAGTGCATATCAACTTCAAAGAAGTTTCAGCACCTTTGTGTTTAGCTGATTGATTAATGAAGCAATAACAACAGTAGTAATGAATAACAACCATAAAAAGCAATTGCTCAAATAAATGTGTGATCAAAGTAATGCTTGCACGTGGATGACCCATTTATTTATATTATAATTCGATAAAATTGAAATTAAAAGTCGCATGTAAAAATTTACTTTAAACATACATTGAAATAAAATTTAGCGTCATGTTCATTAGCTTGTCTAATAACTTAATACAAATACTAACTGCGGTGTATTTTTGCTGGTCGATGAACCAGCAAGGACTATAACAAAGGTTATCGATATTACTTAAATAAACAAACATTACTTTGTTAGTAACCTTTTTGCACCGAAAGGGTTTGTGATTGATAAATTTAAAGGTAAGTTTTGTGAATGAAACTTGAACTTTAATTATGAAACAAAAAAGCTTTGGTAAACAGCACCTAAGTAAAAGGAGAGGTCAAGGCCATTATTTTGCTACTTGATTTAATTTCATCTTGAAATGAACTAAATGTTTTT
The DNA here is from genome assembly GCF_963576615.1 of Watersipora subatra. Lineage (NCBI taxonomy): Eukaryota > Metazoa > Bryozoa > Gymnolaemata > Cheilostomatida > Watersiporidae > Watersipora > Watersipora subatra. Next base: position 13,981,255 of record NC_088718.1, read on the forward strand.
GTTAGGAGAGAAGATGGTAAAAAAATGTCTACGTCAGAAATAGTGTAAAATATCTACTTGTTGTTTGTCTAAGAGTTTGAACACGCCGTACTCTGAATACTAAGAATCCACACACTGTGTACACTGTTGTTCTAGGGGTGTAGCATTCTATGGTCGTGTAAACTGTAGTTCTAGGGATGTAACATTCTATGGTCGAGTACACTGTAGTTCTAGAGATGTAGCATTCTATGGTCGTGTACACTGTAGTTCTAGGGATGTAGCATTCTATGGTCGTGTACACTGTAGTTCTAGGGATGTAGCATTCTATGGTTGTGTACACTGTAGTTCTAGGGATGTAGCATTCTATGGCCGTGTACACTGTAGTTCTAGGGATGTAGCATTCTATGGTCGTGTAAACTGTAGTTCTAGGGATGTAGCATTCTATGGTCGTGTACACTGTAGTTCTAGGGATATAGCATTCTATGGTCGTGTACACTGTAGTTCTAGGGATGTAGCATTCTATGGTCGGGTACACTGTAGTTCTAGGGATGTAGCATTCTATGGTCATGTACCCTGTAGTTCTAGGGATGTAGCAGTTGTATAGCAGGTTGTGCAGTTTATAAAATACCCCCTAGCATAATAGCTAGTACTACTACTGTTGATGATGAAACGTGTAAATTTGTGCTAAAATCAAATAACTTCAATACAATCTGAAAAGGTCTTAGAAGTTCTACGAAAAACAAATCGGTTGGAGTAAGCAAAGTTTTGCTGCCCTAACAACAACATTTCGAAGGACAACCCTTCACTCGTTTGCTGTCTCATGACAGATTCGCAGTAGCATCTATAATAATGAATGTTTATTTTGCATCAGCCACTTTTGCTGGATATTGATTTTTCTACCTATAATAACACTTGCGCTCATAGATTCTTACTTGTACTCTAACTAACTATGTACAAGTGCTAAACATGCATGTTTGGTTACTAACATGTCATGTTAGTAACCAAACATGCATGTCGAGGTTTTATTATATATATTTTTTATTGACAATAATTTTATTTCAAATAGAAACATTTTTCAAGGTTAGCAATGTTAGTAATTTAGTGATCAACCAATGAAAGTCAATAACCATTTTACAAAAGAATGCAACTTCAAAACAAATTTCAATCATTTTGCGATCCATTGTTCTGTGCTTCATAAACACGACCTTGATAGTCATTGGCCGGCCATTATTTATAATCTGTCAATCATATATTTTTAAATAATGTATGCTTACTATAATGATTGATGCTTTTAGAAAAACAATAGAGATGTAGGACAATACTGATCATTACAGCACCCCTTAATTGGTTGTAAGTTTTAAGCAATAGTAATAAAACACCAATAATAAAAATAATAATATATATGTGAAAATATAAATGTATACCCAATTTGTTGACAGTTGATTAACTGATACAGTGGTAATTACATAATTTTGCATATAAATTATGTTCACCCTTTTACCAAGACGTCTGTATCCTTCTAGCGAGCTGTAAATATTATTTCATAAGGCTTAGGAGTGTTCACGACTGCAGTCACAGGCTCATCAGTGGCCATACAGCCGTCTGGAAGACTCATATTGTATCTCTGCACGAATGTTACAAAAAACATAAAAATTTCCATCTTTGCCAAACTCTCTCCAAGGCAAGCTCGTCGTCCTGCAAGATAAAAGTACAAAGATTTATTGCTGATTTGTTATTTAGCTGTCTTGATGCTAAAGCTTGGTTCACATTATATCGCTGTTAGTTGGAGTTGTCTTCTCGGCGTTTATCAGCGACTATGCGCATCGCGGACCGATAGCATCGATGAAGCAACGTGGGATTGTCGAGAAAGTTTGCAGCTGTCAGAGTTTCCCCGATATTTTGCCAAACATCGACGGCAGCTTGTACAATGTGCACCATTTCGGCAATGATAATTCGTGGTTGCGAAAAGCGCCAAATTATTTGTTTTTGTTTATAATAGTTGCTGCGGGACTAGAATTGGAGTCGAACACATGAAAAAAAACAAGATTTCTTTGCCAAAATTAAAAAGGAAAACGAGAACACTACATCCCGGAGTATTTGCTGATGCAAACGAAGATGGGTTTGCGGATAGTGTGAACATCGTTATCATCGACGATCACCGAAGTAAACGACGAGATATGGTGATATAGTGTGAACCTTATAATGTAACCTGTGTCATTTTTACTGAAGTAACAGGAGACCCGGTGCTTGCGGCTTGATGAAATATCCAGGGAATTAATGATTTGTTTATTAGATGCTTGGCAAATGTTTTTAGCAAAGTTATGTAGTTCATGATTTATCAAAAAGAGTGCATCACTAATCATGAAACAGAACTAATCTCTTTTTCATTCTAATGATTATCACTATTACTAGTACTCTGGCAGTCTGGTGTGCCATCAGCGAACGTCAGATGTAATAACTATGTGTACAATTATTTTAAAATACCAAATGGATGGCTTGGTGCAGTTGTTAGAGTGTGGGTCTAATGAACTGAATGTAGAGGGTTCAAACCCTGTATGGTGTAGTCCTTTTCCAACCTTCAACTGGTACTTCAGACACAACTCTCATTTTAGTAAAGACTAACTGAATGCCCGTCATTGCACCGGTAGCAAAAACAACTATTAAACATTGCCAGGTAGTGTAGTTGCCATTAGCTAAAATTTTACGCAATGATTTTGTGTAACTTGAGCTAGTAACTTGAGTGAGTAACTTAAGCTAGTCTAAATCTTTACTATAATAAGAGCTGTGAAGCCAACTTGTAATCATTACATGAGTAACAGATAGTATTTTTGCACGTGCTCTAAGCAAGCGTATTATAACTAGTATAATAAGTATATGCACAATTATTCCATGGTATGGCAAGGACAGCATAGTATAGTGGTTAGGTCGTCCGTAACACTGAAGTTCCAGTATAAAGCAGATTTTCTGTTCCTAGATTTCAATCGCTAGAACTGGACACACGGAAAACAGATGACAGTCAGACAAACACTGAGATTTATATACGAGTATACAATGGGCCCCGGGTTAAAGCATCCCTGTTATACAATTCGTTTGCCTTACGATGTCATACAATGTTTTCCGTCCTCGCTATACAACATTTTTCGGTTAAACAATATCAACAAAAGTCTCTCTCAAAATTAAGTTTGGCATTTGGTGTGCCGAGTACATTGAAATGCCAAAGATTCCGATATGCTAATCGCCGAAATTCCTCTCACAACGTCTGAAAGTGTTACGATGCTTGCTCTTTTTCTCAATTCAGCGTTATTCATTACAAGTTATACTGAAAGCGAAACCGGAAACAGGTGATAAAATTTTAGACGATGACAAAGTTGAAGTTTGGTGTAGTAATATTAATACTAAAACTTAGCTTCAAGTATGTGTTTAGTAAGCTGAATTCACTTTAGTTAAATTTAACGTTTATGTTATATGTCTATCTCGAAGATTAGCACTCCCGCCGGTACGTACTGCTGCTATTGCACGTAGTACATTATAATGTTACATTTTATTGCAGATCATAACCACTAAATACACTCATGTTACTGTAGGTAACTATAGTTACTAAGGTTAACGTACTAGTTTGTTGCTAATTTTGAATATGTATATAAAATTTTGTGTAGTTGAAATAAATTAAAAGAGAAAATAAAAAAAACAGAAAAGCTTTTAAAACTCTGTCAAACGACTGTAACTAAAGGTTTTGTGCAGGACAACTAAATTAAAAATAGTATAAATAAAACTGTAAAGGTTCTCAAAGCACTGTAGATTTAAAATTTTATAACTTTCAGCGATGTATATCTTTTAATAATGTACATTGGAACCTCGGTTCTTGAACATTATCCGTTCCAGAAGGTTGTTCGAAATCCGAAACAATTTTTCCCATTAGAATGAATGTAAGTAAACTTTAATCCATTCAAGGCGAGAAAACAACTTCGGTAAAGTATTTTACATGTCACACCATGAACTGTACTGTATACTGCATACTATAAATAAAAACGGGTAGATCCTGTTTCTTCTATTTATGATGATGGAAAAAAAGCAAAAGTAAGCATTCGTATGTTTTGCTCCTAAAACATCATAAACATTAAAGGTTGACTTGCAACAAAATTCACATTACAGTTATTTGATATCAAAAGATTCACCATGTCTTACTCTGTTGTGTTGTAGGTGCAAAATATGTGGGAATACGGTTACAAGCTCTTAAAAGCTCTTGAGCTTTTAAGAGCTTGTAATCACATTTCCGCATATTTGGCACCTACAACACAAAAGAGTGAGACATGGTGAATCTTTTGATACCTAATAACTGTAATGTGAATTTTGTTGCAAGTCAACCTTTAAGTAGCGCAATAGCTCTTTCAATAGCATCTGTCACTGGAAAATTCTAAACAGTCTAGCACTGCCATTTTTTTAATTGAGGAACTTAGCGACAAATAGTACTGACAAACCAGAAGAACACACAGAGCATTATAACAGTGGTCCAAAGCTGTATGCGAAGTAGCTCTATCGTAAGTCCTCACAATCATGACTCACAAAGGAAAAAATTACCCTCCAACAAGCCGTCTGTGGTATCTAACCGCCCTTACCAACAAGCCGCGTATGCCCACAGACAGCGGCTAACGACTGAGGTTTTGTCGTCCTTGACCCCTTCGTGAGGGAAAGTGTTGAGACAAGTTTCGCTATACCCCCGTCCTCTTGAATAAGAAAACAGGCTACATCAGTACATGTGAAAAGAATTTTCTTTTACTTCCAAGTTCGAATTATAATTCCTGAACCCTTGCATCAAGAACTTACTTGCCATGTCTCAGATAGATTTTTATTGCGCTGTTAGAAGGCTTCATGTTTATGGAAAGATGCTGGTCAAGAATGAAAAGGTGTTAATAACCTATGACTGTGGTGAGTTAAACATGCCTCATCATCTTCATAGATAGAATTTTCGTTTGGAATTTAAATTTATTCAAAAAAAAAAACATACCCAAGAAATTTAATGTCATGAATTCAAACTAAGTAAAATCTTCACTGATAATTTGAATAAAATGTGAAGACAAGACAAAAGTGTATCATGAATGCGATTCTATGGTTACATCGCGGGAGCTGAGACCGAATTTATCGAGAAGCCTCCCAGAGCCCCACGTAAGTTTTAAAAGAATGGCTTTAGCTGCGGTCTATGACCTTGAACCAGAAGCCGTGCCCAACGACAAGCCGCGCGGCTTGAGCATGAGGACTTACAGTATATGTGAAAATTACAGAATTGCTCTAATGATATGTCCATTTTATGCATGTCTATGGCAATTAATCCAATATCTCATATCAATCTAATATCTCCAATATTATATATTAATTTATTACTTGCCTTCCAAGGTTACATGAGAACGTTATACAAATTTTATGGATTAGTAACTCGATCATCTTAATCTAAACGTATATATACAGTATATGAATCTCAAAGTTCGTCATTCATCTTTTCAGCAATAGCTGCTTAGTATCTAGTAATGACAAATCCGTATCGCAGAAGATTTGATCTCGGAACCTCCCGTTCACCAGGCAATAACTTACCAAATAAGCTACAAGAGGTGCAATGGATTAATTGGGCGAATTGAGTTGTTATCCAGGTTAAAATATGCATAGCATTCCGTGTTACGCAACGTCACTAAAGCTTATTCTCACAGCTCTTATTGGTGAGTTTAGCAATACGTATACATAGTAGTAGCTTACTAAAATTAGCCATTGGCAATGTGCAAGGCTCATGGCAAGTGGCAGGCAACTACATTACCTGCCACTGTTTTGGAATACCCGTGCAACGCCGGGTATTCGGGTAGTTATTTAAAATTATTCACTTGTTCAATTTTTTCTTTTAATATTGATAAGTCTAAAATTGTAGAACAATTTTACAAATATAATATGAAACTTACTAATTGATTAAGGTTGAAATAGTTTATAGTCAACTAGCTGCATTACCCGCCTACAGGAGCAGATTCACGTGCAGCATAAGGTTTATTGAGAGTTGTCTTTCATACTGTAAAACAACTCCTAGTAAATATTCTAGATTCATGTGTCTACATTCATGCATCCGTTCACACCCGCCTATATTTGCAGTTGACAATCGCGCTCTTGCACTCGCCTCGCAATCAATCGGTTCGCACTCGCAATCAATCGCCTTGCAATCGATCGGCTCGCACCCGCCTCGCAATCAATCGGCCTGCGCGCCTCGCAATCAATCGCCTTGCACTCTCCTCGCAACCAATCGCCAAGCAATCAATCGCCTCGCACTCGCCTTGCAATCACCTCCCACTCGCCTCGCAATCAATCGCCTCGCACTCAATCGCCTCGCAATCAATCGCCTCGCAATCAATCGCCTCGCAATCAATCGCCTCGCAATCAATCGCCTCGCAATCAATCGCCTCGCACTCGCCTTGCAATCAATCGCCTCGCACTCGCCTTGCAATCATTCACCTCAAACTCGCCTTGCAATCAATCAACTTGCACTCGCAACCAATCATCTCGCAACCAATCGCCTCGCAATCAATCGCCTAGCACTCGCCAACTCATTCATCCAGAAAGCCGCGCCTAGAGACTCTCGCTGTACTCGGAGCGAAAAAGGTCTCCCGCGCATACCCGAGTGACCCCACGGCCCCAAGCCTAGCTGTGCTACCCGGCGTTGCTCGGGTAGTAAAAAAAGTCTTTGCACTCAAAAATGATTTGTATTTAACATATAACAACATTTGCCATTCTAACTTTCAAACTACATATCATGAAAGAAGTGTTTTGTGTAGTTGAAATAAATTAAGAGAGAAAAATAATAAAACAACTGTAAAGGTTTTCAAACTTTTTCAAATAACTACAACTTTCAAACTTCATATCCTGAGGAAAAGGTTTTGTGCAGGACAACTGATTTAAAAATAAATAAAACAACTGTAAAGGTTTTCAAACCAATGTAAATTTAAAATTTCATAACTTTCAGCGACCTACATCTTTTGATAACGTATAGTGGAACCTCAGTTCTCGAACATAATCAGTTCCAAAAGTTTGAGATCTGAAACAATTTTTCCCGTTGAAATAAAATAATGTAAATTTTAATCCGCTTCAAAGCGAGAAAACAACTTCGGTAAAGTATTTTTTCAACATTTTACACCATAAGCTGTACTTGTACCCGGGTATTAAAAAAGTCTTTGCACAGAAAATCTATTTGTATTTAACATATATTACAACATTTGCCATTCTAACATTCAAACTACATAGGTAACATAAGAAAACATGATAGGTAACCTATCATGAGAAAAGTGTTTTGTGTAGTTGGAATAATTTAAGAGAAAATAAAAACAACTATAAAGTTTATCAAACTTCGTCAAACAACTGTAACTTTGAAACTTCATATCATGAGGAAAAGGTTTTATGCCAGTCTAATAAATTAAAAAAAATAACACAATTGTAAAAGGGACTAGATGTAAATTTCAAATAATTAGTAAGTAATAGCTAAATTGAGTCTGTTTTGCTACAATTGCAATAAAAGATGATTCGGTAATGATACAATTAATACGAACTGAGAAAACAAAATAAAATTCGTGAATATGTTGAATTAATAATAACAATTCTTGCATAGAAGTGTGTGGGTATAAAAAGGTTACTGTCCCATCAGAAACTATCCATCCATTCTTTGAATACGACGATACTGAAAAATATGACAGAATATCATAGTATTTTGTAGTTGAAATTTTATTAGAAACATGTCTGCCAAAAATGGTTGAATAAAAGAATAGTATTAATAATAAAGATTGGAAACTAATCAAGTAATAATAACAGTGAAAGGAAAATGAATAATGTTTTAACTTCAAACACGATACTCAATTTATGTTTAAAAGAATGCAAGTTGAAATAATAACAACGATGAAACAAACTTTAAAAAACTTATATTATAAATTCAAAAGTCATAAGAAGTTTGTAAACGTAATAAGAGAATTTAAATTTATATATCTATATATATATTTCTCAAAGTATGTAAATGTATGTAAATATAAGAGAGTGGAGAATAACTGATACTTGCAATCTTACACGATAAATCTTACAGTAATCTTACAAATGTTTGTGGTTAAATGTGAAAATAATTACGAAAAACTAATTGGCTAGGTTTAAAAGGAAAGATGTGTCAGCTAATACATCTAGCTGTACAATCCAGCGTTGCCCGGGTAATAAAAAAACTGAACAGAAAATTGATTTGTATTTAGCATATAACAACATTTGCCATTCTACCTAAAACAACTGTAAAGGTTTTCACACTTACTTTGTCAAACAACTTTTAAACTTCATATCATGAGAAAAATGTTTCGGGCAGGTCAAATAAATTTTAAAAATAAAACGACTATAAAAAGGTTTAGATGTAACAGTGAAATAATAAGCAAGTAATAGCTAACTTGAGTCTGTTTTGCTACGATTACAATCATACTTGCCAACTCTCACGCATTGGGCGTGAGACTCACGCAATCACCCCAAAGAAAAAATGAAAATGCGTGAGAAATGCGTGAGATTTTTGCCCCAATTTCCACAATTTCATATATACTATCATTGATACATCAATTGCCCCAAAACCAAATCTCACGCATTGCCCCACTCTTGGGTTGGCAGGTCTGATTACAATATGAGATGATTCGGTAATGATACAATCAATACGAACTGAGGAAACAAAATAAAATTCGTGAATATGTTAAGTTAATAATAGCAGTTCTTGCATAGAAGTGTGTGTATAAAAACAGTTACAGTTCCACCAACAGCTATCCATCAAAACTCTGAATACGACGATACTGGTACGACGATATGCTATGTAGAAATAAAATATTGTAGTGTCTTTGTCTGACCGAAGGTCAGAGAATCTAGATGCTATTCCTACTCGAGATAATACGATTGTCCGCGTGAAAAGTAGTGACCTTAACAGCGATTTAGCAATTGATCCTTAAGAAAAGCCAGAAATAGAGGTTCACAAAAACGGCATAGAGTTAATAAAATTTAATTGCCAAATTCTAATATCGAGAGAGTCTATTATCGATATCGTCTTGCCAAAAACAAATTAGCCCTAATACGCCGAGGACAAAAAAGCATCGCGTGTCATGAAGCTAAGAGAAAGCCATAGAGTTGTTAGCCATTACTATGTCATTTTTGTGTGAAAACGGCAAACGATGAATAGGTCATGTATAGAAACGTGTACTAACCGGAGATTCCCATTAACGCGCCCTAGATACCTAGTAGCGGGTAATAGTCCGAACCGTTTATATAGTAGATAATCTACCAGTAATTATTTTATAAATTTTTGACTAAGCAGTAAAGAAGCTTTTGTAAGCTTTTGGCTTACACTAAGCAATTTGTGGTGAAATATTTTGAGAGAATGGCAATTAAGGTTGGCATGTGATTCCCTTTTAGTTGATGCTAGACACATCTATCTCCTTTTATCAACGAGCTATCCACAAACAGAAATACTCAAGTCTTCGAATTGTCATATGAAAATAGAAATCAATGAGTAATGGCTAAAAACAAAACCGATTTGCTTATAGCTACATAACTGAGTTAAGTCACTCCAACCGAGCACAGCTTATAGCTACATAACTGAGTTAAGTCACTCCAACCGAGCACAGCTTATAGCTACATAACTGAGTTAAGTTACTCCAACCGAGCACAGCTTATAGCTACATAACTGAGTTAAGTCACTCCAACCGAGCACAGCTTATAGCTACATAACTGAGTTAAGTCACTCCAACCGAGCACAGCTTATAGCTACATAACTGAGTTAAGTTACTCCAACCGAGCACAGATAGATCACAGGAGACTGGCAGCCTGGTTTTGGCGCCTACTGGTTTAGTAGGCGCCACTCGCTATCCCGAATTTACAGAGATGAGATTTAGCTGAGAATGCGCTATTGGAGTCTGTAACAAATTCTTTTTTACAAAATCGTCTAGTGTGAGCATCCTAAAAACTGAATAATCCTTCATTCACAAGAGGCTAAATAGTTTATTTTTTCATAAATGTTCCCAATATAATTTACTACAAATCTTATTATACTAAACCAAAATATTGAGTTGTTAAATAATAAAACTTGAATGTATTAAATGAACTCTTGCTTTTAGGTCACTTCTGGTTTCATTAAACATCAAAATATTCATAGATGTATATTATATACTGGCAAGTGCTTTCTCTTCCTGCTACGCTCTTTCTCACACCTTCTCAAATCACTTTCTCGCAGTCAGTAGTTTTGACAATGACTGTGTTTATCACTGACCGTGCAGCTCTGTTTTCTGCCGGGTGGCATTCGAGCCGCTATGATTATTATTGATTTGTGCCATTTCCATAAAACTGCATACAAAAGGTATTAAGGAACACTGGCTTTTGCATGACCAGAGTTCCTCTTCCGGTAGTACAGAGATGTATTCCATCGGGCAGTAACAGTTCCAGACATACTGACATACTTCGTTCCAACAAAATGTCCAAATTCACCCCCAGCTTATACATGTAGCTAGTGGTGCCAGTTTAGTCACTGGCAATCCGACCCAAGATCACTACACCCTTGATATTTACCTAACGTTTTCTATTTTTAGTCAACTGTGTAAACACAGCTTTTAGGATGCTTCAGATGCTAATAAATAGGCATGTCATTGCAAGTGTATCATCACATGAAAACAAACAGCACACGTGGACAAACACTAGCGCTTTTCAAACGAGACATGTTTTACAATATTATAAGAATGGTTCAACCATGTTCAAGGCTTTCATGGAGTAGAAATTGGTTGTTTATCGGGATGTGACGCTCCATTAGTGGCCTTTCAACTTACAGCTGACCAACTTCCTAGTTTTTGCTGTCATCACAACATAGAGCTAATGTTCACCCTATGCTGAGTGCAAGCTACATAACAAAGCTGGTCGCCTTTGTTCTTCGACTGGTCAGCGGTGTGATCATTTGTTAGCCCTGACTAGCCAATCAGGATGTCCTTTTTTGCTATTTGTAATCAAAATAAAGTCAGGTTTAGTTGAATAGCAATGAATGGTATTTCCGTACAGACATTGACCCAAATTATGACACACATTGTGACGTGCAGTCCAATTAAAAAAAAGTAAGAGTTGCCATTTGCAACTTGAGTAAAATAAAAGCATGCGAATAAACGAACAGAACAGAAGGGCACATACAGTGTATAGCGATTGAACTACAGAATTACCTCTCAAAGATGTGAGAAGAGAGTATGTATGCACAGAGAGATAAGTTGTTCTACTTGTTGAAGCATAAGCTTGACCTATTAGAGGTCACAATTGCTAGCTAAAAAAATAAATTATTTGAAGTTAACTGCTAGAATGACTAGAAGTGTTTTATCAACTGAACCTGCTTCAATCAACTTCCTTGTTTATTTTCTCAAGTGTACAAACATAGGTTTTACAACGGTTAATATTCCAATCCATTTTATATACTAGTTGCAGTATATATATATATTTGAAAAATTATTGCGAAAAAAGTAAACTTAGTATTTGCGCTACAAATTTGTTTCGTGCGAAGCACTCATCAGACGCGATCGTACTAAAATCGTACGATCGCGTACGATCGTACTATATTTTACACATTAGTTGCAATATATATATTTTATATATTAGTTGCAATGTTTATATATATATATATTTTATACATTATTGCAATATTTATATATATATTTCATACATTATTGCAATATTTATATATATATTTCATACATTATTGCAATATTTATATATATATATATTTTATACATTATTGCAATATTTATATATATATATATATTTTATACATTGGTTACAATACTTATCTATAGATTTTATATATTAGTTGCAATATTTTGCATGATCTAACAATTAGTACACAGAAATAACATATAAAGAAAATTAGTTTATTAGAGGTTAAAAACGAACTGCTGGGCCACTTGCTAGCGAGTGTCACATGTACAGATCTATGCATTAGTGATGCTTTCTAGATAGAATATCTACACGATGTTGAATGAGTGCATGTTTAGCACTAAATCTGTATATATATATATATATATATATATATATATCTCAAAGTTGGCATGTGTCTGTGTATGTCCAGCTATAGCTATTAAAATCTTAGAATTTAAAATTCCGCACTATGATGGAACTCAGAGAGAGATTGCAACCGCACGGTATTAATCCACGTGCTCTACCACTGAACTATACAAAGTGCATTGATCGCAGGCACTATCATATCATATCACTATATCATATACCGTATGTACATGCTAAATGACGTATTATTCGAAACTCTATGAATTCTATTAACTCTATGAAACACGATGCTTTTTCGTGTTTTCTTGAACTCCTATTTTCGGTTTTTCGTAAGGTTCAATTGCTATATTTGCGATCAAGGTCAATTCTTTTCACGCGGACAATTGTGTTATCTCCATAAGAAGAGCCTCAAAATTCTCTTTCCGTTTGGCCAGACAAACACAGTACGATATCTTATTTCTGCATTTGTACCAGTATCAAGAGACAAGTATAGCCGTATTTAAAGTTTTGATGGATAGCTTTTGCTGCAACAGTGGAATAGTAACCTTTCTTATACACACGCACTTCTATGCAAACATTGTTATTATTAATTCAACATATTCATGATTTTATTTTGTTTTCTCAGTTCGTATTAATTGTATCATTACCAAATCATATTTTATTGTAATGATTTGTTTACTTTTATTGTAATGACGTCTATTTAGCTATTACTTGCTAATTATTTCCCATTTGCATTTAAACCCTTTTATAGTTGTTTTATTTTTTTTAATTTATTTGACATGCACAAAACATTTTCCTCATGATGTGAAGTTTGAAAATTATTGTTGTTTGACAAAGTTTGAAAACCTTTACAGTTTTTTTATTTTCTCCCTTAATTTATTTCAACTACACGACACACTTCTCTCATGATATGTAGTTTGAAAGTTAGAATGGCAAATGTTGTTATATATTAAATACAAATCAATTTTCTGACCAAAGACCTTTTCTAGTGTTGATAGCTAGTGTTGATATAAAATTTGGAATTATCCTCAATATGTGGGAGGTTCAACGAGTGACACAGTGATTACCCTATCGATTATGGGATGACCCCTCAAATGCAAAAAAGGATTTGTAGCATTCACCAAGTACGTTGTTATTATTATTGTTTATTTATAGAAAAAGCCCTTGGTTATCATCGTCTGCAGACATTAGCTATTTAAGGCTATGCCAGCCATGCCTTTACTGATGCTTTGATAGCCTTCCGCTGTCGAGTGTTAGCAAAGCGTACCCGAATTGGTCGTCGTGTATCCTTGCACTCCAATAAAAACAAAAACTGTCTAAGAAATATGCACTTAAATCTGAATGTCACAGATGCACCACCTTCCAGAACCTCATACAAGAAAAATATCTGATAACACCCAGTTGTACATGTAACACTCTTTCTAATCGAAAACTGAAGTTGTCCACTCAGTTGACAGAAAGAGAACTTTTATGACAGCCGTCAAATACTACATTAGTACATTTAGTGATGACCTATGTAAAGCGCCCTACCTCAATTGATAAATATTGAAACCTTAATTTAAAAAAAATTTATTTGGTAATCAATTGGCCGAATTTCAGTCACAAAAAGTGACTAATTGATTTTGACTACTGTCCTGATCTGAGCCTGTCCTTTGTCAGTGAGTTAGAAATGTGTGCGCTACGTATTCACAGGACTGTGTGGGTGACACACAGGACCATGTAGGTGACACACAGGATCATGCGGGTGAAACACAGAACCATGTGGGTGACACACATGACCATGTGGGTGACACATAGGACCTTGTGAGTGCCACACAGGACCATGTGGGTGACACACAGGACCTTGTGAGTGCCACACAAGATCATGTAGGTGACACACAGGACCTTGAGAGTGCCACACAAGATCATGTGAGTGACACACTACACCATGTGGGTGACACACAAAATCATTGTGAGTGACAAGCAAGAGCACGTGAGTGACACATCACACCATGTGGGTAACACATGCCATCACATGTGGGTGACACACGAGATCATGTCAGCAATACCTAACTCAAACTGTTCATATGTTGCCAGCAGAAAGTTCCTTACCGATGCCAAAGGGAATAGTTCGCTGTTTCTTGAGAGCAATGTCTCCTGTCAGGTATCTCTCCGGTTTAAACTTGTCTGGTTCTTCAAACACAGTCTCATCATAGAGAACAGATGTCATGTTGAGAAGTATATCTGCTCCTGACGGTAATATCTGTAAACATACTAATTTTGAATAGCAGAAGTGTGTGGTATAACCACTGCGTCCTTGCCCAATGCAAGCTAATATAGATAACAGAGAACAGACAATAGAATAACTCAAATGACACAATTAAACTATTAACTTATATAGTTCAAACATGAGTATAACATTGTAGAAGCACTGCTTGTTTGCCCATTTCTAATGCTGGTGAAGAGTGAAGGATCAATAGAGTAAACGGTTGGTGAAAAACCAATAGAGTTAACGGCTGGTAAAAGCAAAAGATCAACAGAGTCAACGGCTAGAGAGAAGAGAAGGACCAAGAGTGTTAACGGCTAGTGAAAAGCGAAGGATCAATAGAGTTAACGGTTTATGAAAAGCGAAGGATCAATAGAGTTAACGGCTAGTGAAAAGCAAAGGATCAATAGAGTTAACGGTTTATGAAAAGTGAAGGATCAATAGAGTTAACGGCTAGTGAAAAGCAAAGGATCAATAGAGTTAACGGCTAGTAAAAATGAGCAATAATAAAACGAAAATAAAATCGAACAAAAAACAGAAATAAGACTAATGATACAAATTTTGCTACCATATATTCTGGCATTCATTCTCCTCTGCCTGTTGAAAATATTTCCAATTTGTAACGCTTGCTGTTGTATGTATGACCAAGGCGTTCCAGCAGTCATAGTTGGTAATATTTTTACATTAAAGATTGACTTGCAACAAAATTCACATTACAGTTATTTGATATCAAAAGATTCACCATGTCTTACTCTGTTATGTTGTAGGTGCAAAATATGTGGAAATGTGATTACAAGCTCTTAAAAGCTAAAAAACGAACAGTTAATCGCAGCCACATGAGACCGCCGTAGTTTGGATTCTCTTTCCAAAACGGCTCAAATGTGACGTAGTTGTGGTAGATGGTTTCTGTTTACACTTTCATGCAATCTTATTTGTCGAAATATCTTTCCAAATATACTTCATGCATTCAATAAAACCATGTCTATTTGTCTGTTTGTTTATCGTTTTGTTTATTACTGTTTTATCGTCATTGTAATGCTGTCACTTTTAGCAGTGACATCTTATAACTTACCGTAAAAATTCGTTAAATTTTTTAACCTTAGCTCGAAGGAGTACATATCATTGTCTGATAATCATGACGAGCCTGTTGGTCACATTGTGATAATCGATAAGTGCTGCAGAAATTATTTGCGAACTATTGGGTCACATGATCAGATTACGACTCGCCGATTAGACCAAACCAAAACAAAACTGTAAAGTAGCGAGCATCTATATTTGATACGGGGTCTTCGGTAAAACCCGAAGTGTTTGTCATAAACTAGTGCTACGATAAGTTTTATATTTAGCTTTTTATTGGCCTTTCAATTCTCGTGAGAACATCACGTGACAAGACGATAACCAAACTATAATGACAACGTCAGAGAAATAAACAGATTCCAATCTACGGCGGCTTTTCGTTTTTGAGCTTTTAAGAACTTGTAATCACACACACACTTCCACATATTTGGCACCTACAACACAGCAGAGTAAGACATGGTGAATCTTTTGATACCAAATAACTGTAATGTGAATTTTGTTGCAAGTCAACCTTTAAGGACCAGGTTTGTGGTCAATTAATATTGCGCATTAATAATTGCATTGAATTACTCTTTAAATTAATAATTAACCCTTTCGCGGGCGAATTTTCAAAACTAAATCAGACTCCCATGAGCGAATTAATTTTCCAAAAAATCAATTTTTTTTAAAAGGTTCATACACTTTTCTGTGTGTTATTATGTGCATATATCTATGTTTAAAGGTGCATATGTATACATGTATATGTCCATAGGCATATATATATATATTATAAACGAATAAAAATGTATAACATAAAATATATGCTTTTCATAATAATTGTCTATTTACGAATGATATTTTTAAAAGCATTCTCCTTTACAAAGGCCCACATCACTGTCTTTGCACCATGTACTTATTCGTGTAACAAAGAGCTCCCACAAAAATGTACTTCCTGGATTGACAGGCTCAAAAAACTTTTCAAAATACTCTACTGGTTGAGCATCTATTGGAGTAAATACTGGGCCTGTCATTGCTATGAACTGCTGAATTGTAGATTTATCTCTGTTCATGTTGGTTATATTCTTCCAGGCACTGGCCTCACTCCAACTCACATCCTCATCATTGCTGCTACCAGCCTTTTCATCACTGTCACTTCCAGATGTAAAGTCATTCCAATCACAATCCGAACCTGATTCACTGTCATCTCTTGCTACTAAATCTAAAAAGTCACTGTCAGCTCTGAATATCTTAGTAATTTCGGTACTAGTACTTGCTTTATTAGAATAATCTCGGGAGGTTCTTTTAGAAGTCGCCATGACGGTAAACTAAATTCAAACTCTCGAAAAATTCAGTAAATAAAAACTAAAACCGAATCAAGAAAAATAAAAGTTGATAAATTATTTAGAACAATTTTCTAATTTTTTTCGAAGGTTTATTCACTAATCACTGCTAAAAACGATCGTTTTTTTGTCAACCTTAAAGTCGATTTTGAGGCTAACTGAAACTACTATATCGTAGCTTGCTATTGGTAAAAAAGTAAATAAAAAACGGCATTTAGCTAACCAGAAACGGCAATAATAAAATACGTTACCGAAACGACAAAAACGTCGCACTGCCCATTAGCAGCCGTATCGCGAAGCGACAAAATCGTCGCTCTGCCCGCGAAAGGGTTAACAATTGAATTGCAAAATTCTTTCTCATCAATTCAAAACTTAAAGGTTCACTTGTGACAAAATTCACATTACAGTTATTTGACATCAAAATATTTACCGTGTCTTACTCTGCTGTTTTGTAGGTGCAAAATATGTGGAAATGTGATTACAAGCTCTTAAAAGCTCAAAAATGAACAATTAATCGCAGCCATCACGAGACTGCTGTAGATTTAAATTTAATTGCAAAATTTAATTTAATTGTTTCAATTGTCAATGTATTTATTTCTTACACCAATTGATTAACTTAAAGCTTAATTTAGATTATATCAAAGTTATTTTGTTAATTCAACTATGAGTGCAATTAATCTTCAAACTAATTTGGTAATTTAATGCTGAATTCAATTTAAACAGAAAATAATTTGCTAATTGAATTATTAATGATGTTCACAAACCTGAAATTAATTAATTTCACTATTAATGCAAGTTTAAACTACCGATTAATTTAATTCAATTGCAGTTTCTGCTGCTGCCCCGATCTTGTTAGATATATCGATACAAAAGTGTACATTCATTATAAATTCACACCTTGCCATCGATCTCCACAGAGTTGCACAGGGAGTGGGGCACTGAGGATGGCGCAATGTTAGCTTTTCTCAGAACCTCAAGTAGCACAGAATCAGTATAAGGCAATGACAACCTGTCCTTAGATGTCACACACCTGTCTAAACCTGAAATGAATCAATTACTCTCAACATGGGATTGTCTCTCAGCAAATATAGATTTAATAGTTACATAAACTCAAATACAAATGCAGAGCGATCACCGTCTGCCGGACAGTATTATGACACCTAACATGGGCTGTCAGTTGTCATTCATAGCCAAGACAAGTCCAGCCATTAGTAAGCATACAAATTTTCTATAAGTACAGTGGACCCCGCCATACAACATTAATTCATTCCGGTGTTGGCATCTAAAGGCAGAAATTACATATAGATGGGTATAAAAACACATACGGTAGTAATTGTCTATTGCACCCCTGGTAAGAAAACATCAAAATTTTTTATAAGTCCTGTACTTATTAAAATAACTCTAGCTTCGTTGCCAAGGTAAGCATTTTCTTATTTCTTCCTTCAACGTTGTTCTCAATCATAAAACCCAAGGTTAATAAATTGAAGTTAGACATATAGTTATCTATATATATATTTCTCAAAGTTGGTCGTGTGTGTATTTGTCATTGTGTATGTCCATCTAAAGGAATTAAAGTTTCAAGATCTGATGGATTTGAACTCAGAGATTGCTACCGCAAGTTTAAAATCCAAGCACTACCACTGAGCCATACAAGGCGTAAAGATCTAAGTTGTTATCATATACCTTAGACCGTATGCACGCGCTAATTATTTTAGGATTGCACCCACACGTTATGATGCCCCTATTAAGAAATATTTTAGGACCGAAGTATATGCAAAACGATGCTTCTTCGTCTTTTTCTTCGTTTGGGCTAATTTGTCACACCCCACGATATCAACAATAATTTATGTCGAACTTCCAATTTGGCGATTTGATTACTGATTATATACGTTATTAAGAGATATACGTTATTAAGAGATATACGTTATTAAGAGATATACTTTATTAAGATATATACGTTATTAAGATATACGTTATTAAGAGATATATGTTATTAAGAGATATACGATATTAAGAGATATATGTTATTAAGAGTTATACGTTATTAAGAGATATACGTTATTAAGAGATATACGTTATTAAGAGATATACGATATTAAGAGATATATGTTATTAAGAGATATACGTTATTAAGAGATATACATTATTAAGAGATATACGTTATTAAGAGATATACGTTATTAAGAGATATACGTTATTAAGAGTTATACGTTATTAAGAGATATACGTTATTAAGAGATATACATTATTAAGAGATATACGTTATTAAAAGATATACGTTATTAAGAGATATACGTTATTAAGAGATATACGTTATTAAGAGATATACGTTATCCGATATGGTAAAAACTGATAGCAAAATGGATAAAAGATAAAATTTTAGTTAAAAGTTTAAAGCTTACTAAAATATGTACTAAAACTTCCTTCAAGTAAGTTAAATTCATTTAGGTCAGATTCAGCGTTTATGCTAAACGTTTGTCTTGAAGGTAAGAACTCTGCATGTAGTACGTTGTAATGTTATATCTTGTAGATCATAACCACGAAATACACTAAAGTCATTGTACAGTGTAGGTAACTATAGTTACTAAGGTTAACATATTGTTTTGTTACTATTTTTTAATAATGATTTTGATGATTTTCACCAGGAGGTGATTGCATTAGATAATTACTATGGGTTTCTATATCACTCTATGTACCTCTATAGCCTGCGATATTTTGGCATGTCAGTGTTGGCATGCGAAAATTGGCATGCCAATTTTCGCATGCCAACACTCTGAAACGAACTAAAACCATATAATTGTAAACCAAATAATTTTGAATTGTAATCGTGGCAAAACAGACTATATTTAGCCATTACTTGCTAATGATTTCACGTTTACATTTAAACACCTATTTTTCCTTCTAATTTATTTCAACGAAACACTTCTTTCAAGTTATGAAGTTTGAAAGTTACAGTTGTTTGACAAGGTTTGAAAACCTTTACAGTTGTTTTTAGTTTTTCTCTTAATTTATTTCAACTACACAAAACACTTCTCTCATTATATGTAGTTTGAAAGATAGAATGGCAAATGTTGACATATTTTAAATACTAATAAATGTTCTATCCAAAGACTTTTTTATTAGCTGGGCAACGCCGAGTAGCACAGCTAGTATAGTTATAATGAAGCTAGTATATTAAGTAAGCTAGAATAATGAATTAAAATTTATAGTAAATATTATAATGAATACTAAAATGCACAATCAATTTTCACGTTCGCTTTTATGCACTGTACAGTAATTGAAAGCTAACTTGGCCATCAACTTACTTGAAAGATTGCTATTTCTGATCAGCTATTTCAAATTAGATTTAAACCAACACTTTTAACTTTGAGCAAACAAACATCATAAAGTTGTAAAACATTAAAGTTAAATTTTAAAATTAATTAAATCATTAAATAGACTAATTTAGTTATTAAAATTTAGCTATTAAAATTTAATTAGGTAATTTGTGGAAAATTTAAATTTAAAACATAAAATTAAAACAAATAACATAGGCCTATGCGTTCAACTTCTCTGGAAAAGTAAATCTAGCCTAAGATTTCTTACCTAAATGCTCATCTATCTCAGCCTGAGTTTTTTGCAGCACCTCAGGATATAGACACATGTAGAGTAGGGCCCACGAGAGGGCTGTAGATGTGGTTTCTGTTCCAGCGCTATAGAGCTGAGCGCAAAAGCTAACGCAGTTATTATCTAAAATGGGTGTAAAATACAGAAGAGTGCAGCAAAGATATGAAACCTTCCCTGATCGATAAGAGTAAATATAGCAAATAAATCTGATTCAATCTTGATAAACAAAGTTAATCTGTTTCTTTATTTGTTAATTATTTTCTTTGTACGTTGACATTGTCACATGTTGGAGCAAAGATATTTATAAAAATACAATGCTATTCATTTTACAGTCTAAAGATTTACCAATTATGTGTATATTTCAGGGAATTACACAAAACAATATAACAAATACATTGTATTAAAACTACGTGAAAATAAATTTAAAAACTCAATGAATAATGTAATAATAACAACCAATGCAAAAACATTTATCTTGATACTCTACGAGTATGGAAGTAGAAGTGATGCTTAGGTGGTGATGTAGAGGTGAAAGTCGAATAGCGATGGTGATGTAAATATGCAACCCAACTAAATGCCCGGTGTTGCATTGGTAATAGAAGAACAGCTTATAAACAGTGACAGGCAATGTAGTTGCCATTGACTAAGTTTCTTTACCAATTAATTTGAGTAACTTAAGCTAGTAACTTGAGCTGGTCTAAATATTTACTATAATAAGAGCCGAACTTATAATTGTGCTTAAAATCGTTGCTTTACACGTCACAATCTCTCCTGCAATCATGATCTTCAAGTGTGCTAGTAATAACCAATAGTATTTTCACAAGAGCTTAAAGTGTGCATATTTTAACCAGTGCAATAATCATATGCACAATTATGCCATAGTATGGCAAGTGAGCCGTGTGGCGTAGTAGCACATCTGTCGGCAGACCTGGGGATTCCGGTTTTTTATCGCTACAACTGTGCATACGAATGACAGACGGTGACATTTGTATAAATAGATAAAAGATAAATAATCCTGACTTGGATTAGGTAAAATATTAACTAACCTAAGTAATAAAGTATAAATTGACTTAAGTGATTTGCTTTTCTATTTTTTATATATATTTTTTTAAAAGTTTCATTTTTAATATTCATCAGTTTTTTTCCTTTCAGAACTGCAATGCTTCCAGAATCGAAAATGAAAATTAAAGGTACTTTAATCTAGAGTAAAATATTTTCTCAGATTTTACATCATATGATGAAAATGTATGTCGAAGTGATTGTAGGTCAAGGTTACAGTGACCAATCACAGCAAGCTAACTAATAATTATCTCACATCTCAATGTTTTGACTTGTTATGAAACATAGATCAGAAAAAAAAGTATTTTACAAAGAAGATAAAAAACGAATGACCTACTTAACAGAGTGATGCCATGTGGTTAACCTGTACCTATTGGTTACACAACTTATTTGAGGGTCTAGCTGCACATCTGTGTTAGTATGTATTCATTAGTGTAATAGTTACCTGAAAAACACTGCTTGTCGTCTGCAGAAAGAAGCGGCTGTCGTGAGTTTAGAATATATCTATCGAGCACATCTCCAAGATTGTTATCATCGAATTTCTGTTTGTGTTCATCGAAATACCGAGTAAAGAAAGGACGGATGATGTGAAAGCTGATAAAGGAGTACCTATCCCGAAGATGCTTGAAAAACAGACCAGCTAATGGTATGTTATCCAGAATTGATAGCTTACCAGCCAAGGCAAAAACTTCATTCAATGATTCGATAACAGTCGTAGCTTGCTCGTGTTCATAACAAAACCTCTGCCCTAGCACCATTTGGCTGATAAGGTTACTAGAAGCTCTTGAAAGGCTACGTTGTACAGAAATTGGTGTTCCAGTGTGTGGCTTGATATAGTGTTTAATATACTCTTCTATTTCCTCCATTATCTTTGGCTCTAGAAAAGCTTTGCCCATTCCTTCATCTCTTAAAGAGCTGATAGCCATAGATCTTAGGCTTTTCCATTGTGGAAAAGGAGCCCAGAAAATACCTAGAACAAATACAAGTACCAATATGTATTGTATGTACATGTTTATTGTCAAATAGAAGTGTTCGACCATAATGAACTGAAAAGACAACTCTAACCAAACAACATAGCTACTAGTTACAATACACAGCTGGTGAGTGTTTATTGTCAAATAGCAATGATAGATCATGATGAACTGAAAAGACAACTCTAACCAAACAACATAGCTACTAATTATAATACACAGCTGGTATGTGTTTATTGTCAAATAGAAATGATAGATCGTGATGAACTGAAAAGACAACTCTAACCAGACAACATACCTGCTAGTTATAATACACACCTGGTATGTGTTTATTGTTAAATTGCAATGATAGATCATGATGAACTGGAAAGACAACTCTAACCAGACAACATAGCAACTAGTTATAATACACACCTGGTGAGTGTTTAGCCAGTTCTGTGTTCAATGAACTCAGTGCCTTGGCAGATCTAGTGCTTGAATATTGCGCATTCTTAATCAAAAGTTTGTTGAAGTTATCATACCCTGACACTACAACTCTCTTGTGCCCTCCCAGCTGTATAGTGAACACCTGGGGAAAGATAACAAGCTAACAGATTCAATCTTTAATTGGCAAACATTGATAAACTCCATTGTGCCAATGGCTTTGGTTAAATTTGCTGAGAATCTACATTTCTCCATAAACTAATTTAATCAGCAACGGGTAAATGTGTTTCATGGGATTTGTGTCCTATACCTTGAACAACGACTGTGGTTTCAATATCTTTACTAATATGATATGGCGATAGACAGTGAAAGACTTGCTCATTTAATGAAAAATTCTAACATTCCTATCTAGAAACTAGAACACTTAAAAATTTTTTTATGGTAAAACATGGTATGAAACATTGGCAACATACTAATATGACGATATTAGTAAGATTGAAACCAGAATTGGCCCATACACATTTAAAAATGGTTCAGAAACTCATAACAGACTTGAATGCATTATCTTTCTTCCTTAAAAAGCATTGCTTTGAATGAGAAAACATTTGGCAAACAGAATAGAAAGTAATTGAATGATAAAGCATTTCATTGGTTTATAAGCCATAAACCAAGCCATAAACGTTGAACACGAGCCTGTTGCTGTGCGTACTGCGAGGAAGCAGCACAACAACATAGTCATACGCTATGAAGGTTAAGAAGTGCTAACATATACTGTGACAGCTGATTGGTTGATAGCCTTTTTCCAGGAACCTAAAATCATGGTATTTTAAAATTTTTAACATGATATTTTGTAAGCATATACACATGCATTATAAATTTGGTTGAAGTAACTTTTAAGGGATGACTTCACACAATCGTGTAATAGCTGAATGTCTAATAGGCCGGTGAACTTCATAAAATTATAGTGTTGCTGATTGGTTGGATAAACTATAACTTGCTGCTGATTGGTTAGGTAAACTACAAAGTGCTGCTGATTGGTTAGATAAACTACATACTGGTGCTAATTGGTTAGATAAACTACAAACTGGTGCTAATTGGTTAGATAAACTACAAACTGGTGCTAATTGGTTAGATCGTCGATGAAGTTTTGCTGATTAGATAAACTAGAGAGTTTTACTGATTGGTTGGATAAACTAGAAAGTGTTACTGATTGGTTGAATAAACTAGAAAGTGTTACTGATTGGTTGGATAAACTAGAAAGTGTTACTGATTGGTTGGATAAACTAGAAAGTGTTACTGATTGGTTGGATAAACTAGAAAGTGTTACTGATTGGTTGGATAAACTAGAAAGTGTTACTGATTGGTTGGATAAACTAGAAAGTGTTACTGATTGGTTGGATAAACTAGAAAGTGTTACTGATTGGTTGGATAAACTAGAAAGTGTTACTGATTGGTTGGATAAACTAGAAAGTGTTACTGATTGGTTGGATAAACTAGAAAGTGTTACTGATTGGTTGGATAAACTACAAGGTAAAACTTATTACAGTTTTTCCAAATTTCAGCATTCCTCTCTGTAGGCGTTCTTTGCAGAATTGAAATAGGCTCTGATATAATTTTCCTTCTAAGTTTACAAACATGCAGCTAGTAATATACTATTGCTATACTCGTCTTTTAGGTACTATTGGTAGCTCTGGCTAGACCTAAAGCTTGTGGTTATTCTAGTACTATCTATCATTTTGTACTGCAGAAGTACATTGCATATGCTTGTAAGGGAGTAAAATGTAGGTATAACAGCACGAATATCTCTATTAAAGGTTTATTTGCAACAAAATTCCCATTACAGTTTTTTGATATCAAAAGATTCACCATGTCTTACTCTGTTGTGTTGTAGGTGCAAAATATGTGGAAATGTGATTACAAGCTCTTAAAAGCTCAAAAATGAACAGTTAATCGTAGCCATCCCAAAACCGCCGTAGATTGGAATCTCTTAATTTCAATGACGTTCTCAAACATTGTGGTTATTGCTTTTACATGTGATGTTATCACGTGAAATAAAAGGCTCAATATAAAACATCTCGTAGCACTAGTTTATGACAAACACTTTGGGTTCTACCGGAAAGCCTGTATCAAATATAGATGCTCACTACTTCACAGTTTCATTTCAGCCTGGTCTGATCATCTAGTCGTAATCTGATCATGTGAACCATACTTCCGGCCAAATAGCGCGAACAATTTCTGCAGCATTTTTCGACTATCACAGGTGACCAACAGGCTCCTCATGTTTATCAGAGGATGTTATGCACTTCTTCGAGCTAACGTTAAAAAATTAAACAAATTTTTATGGTAGGTTTTGAGATATCATTGATCAAAGTCACAGCATTACAACGATGATGAAATATGTAAGGACAATATACATGGTTTTATTGATTGTGTGAAGTATATTTGTGAAAATATTTCGATGAATGAGGTTGCATGAAAGTGTAAACAGAAGCAAATTGTGTTCAATTACGTCCCATTTGAGCCGTTTTGGAAAGAGATTCCAATCTACAGCATTTTCGTGATGGCTGCGATTAACTGTTCGTTTTTGAGAGCTTGTAATGACATTTCCACATATTTTGCACCTACAAAACAGCAGAGTAGACATGGTGAATCTTTTGATACCAAATAACTGTAATGTGAAATTTGTTGCAAGTCAACCTTTAATTAAGCTGCTATGTCATTGTGTCTACTAGTCTGTGTAAACACTACGTTTTTCCCAGTTTTGGCCAACTTTGTTTAGACTTCAAAAGCATATGCTTTGTGTCACGTTGCTAAAAATATTTGGTTTCAAAACTCTGCGTGGTTCATGAGAACCAGACTCTTAAACACCCACCTACAGACCATCTGATTAAAAATTAAAAAGATTCAATGCATCTCCAGCCTTACTACTAGTAGCACATAATGCCAACTGGAAACCGTTGGGTCATTTAAAAACAACAGAACTTAAAAATGCATGGTGTTATTTCTTCGTCAGCAATGCAACACTCTTCACGAAACAAAAAGTGAATGCAATTACTGATCTAAAATGTCACCAAACAATGTTGAAAAAAAACCACTGTTCATTTTTGCTGACTCGCAATAAACGTTTTGCAAAATTAATGTCAGCAAATGTGAATGCTGACTTAATTGAGAATACTCACCTATCTGTCCTCCAAATAATGTCAACATAAACAAAAAATACATTCCAGCATTCAGTATTGTCTATACACATTTTTTAATGGAGTTTATGACGACGATTATATATTAAATCTATATATATATCTTAGTGTTTGTTTGTCATCTGCCTATTGTTTGTGTGTCCAATTACAATGATAAAGTTACGGTAATGAAAATCCACATCGCGTTGGAATTGATTTCGAAACCTCCGGGTCTGCAGACAGGCGTGCTATCCACCAGACCAAGCAGTAATATTGCTATACAATGGAATAATTGTGATTATTACTCATTGCACCGATTAAAATACCTACGCTTGAAACACTTGCGAAAATATGATTGGTTAGCACGACTAGCACGCTTGAAGATCATGATTGATTGTGTGAGAGACCATCACGCGTAGCGTAACGATTGGAAGCTGGCTTCATGGCTCTTATTATAGTAAATACAAAGACTAGCTTAAGTTACCCAAATTCATTGGTTAATTATTTTATTACCTGTGCAACCCCAGGCATTCAGGTAGTATATATATATATATATATATATATATATATATTTGTTGAGGGCACCAATGTAACCCTATTCATATTTAATGCACCAGTAAACCCCTTCACAAATTGGAGGAATCTCTATATACGAGCTCTCTAGATAAAAAATACAATAAATTTTATATTTCCAAACAAAAACTCATTTGAAATGCAACAGCAAATTTATGTATGTGAATTTCAGATGTTCCTGTTAGGTGATCAAATTATCAAAACCACTTGCTCTACACACAATGATAGCATTTAAAAAAATGTATAACAATTTACTGTGGTAAAATTTTTTAGTTGTTTATATAGTAACCATTAATTATAAGCGCATACATAAGCGCTTACATACCATGAAATCTCTCACACTGCTCATTCCTCCCACACTTATCTCCCTCACTTCACCACTACGCATACACCCTGAACATGCCACCCACTTCCTCCATGAACAAGCAATCACATTATAGTTTATATTCAATTACTTTCAAATGTGGTCTTAGTAATGAGAAAGAAGTTACTATCATTATTTTTTATCTAAACTTCAATGATTTTACAGCCAGGTGAACAGCCACTTTTTGAGGAATAAACAATACCAGATAGGAAATAAAATTATCTCGCATGTGGATATCAAAATTTCCAGCTAACCACATTTCAACCCAACACATCACAAAATCTTAAAACATTTTGCCTTATCCAAACTTGCTCATTTCTGCATTTATGTTATAGGTTTCAAAATAGTGCATGAATTATGCCCAGAATATTTGTATTTATCCTTTCCTGCCACATATATGACAAACATCATTTTGTATTCTGTGACACGAACATACTATATCCACCATCGTATGTTTTAGTTTATGAACTTTCTGTTACTACAACCTAAAATTCACTATCCTGATTCCTCGGCAATACTATTAGGCTAGAAATTCCCCTGTCATACAGCCCCTGACCAAAGTGATAATGGAAAAAAGAAAGGGTACTGCTGGTTGTTGAAAAAGTGGTTGTAAGCAGGAATTGACAAAGTATAGTGCAAATAAGAGTTGTTCGAGATATAAAATAAATTTGAGAGAGCACGACTCCAAAAAGGTACAACTAACACTTTATTTTGGAGGTAATGTTGGGTTGAAACCAGGTATATGAGTAATCGGTTAATTGTTGATATTACAGTTGTATTTGGTAGTGTAATATAAATAGATATATAAAGGTGAAAAAGTTCTATTTTAGAAGTGTAAGTATAGAAAAATGTTAGGAATGTTGTGAATGGAAAGTATATGGGGAATGTAAAGTTGTATATAAAGTAATAGAAATGGCATAATGGTATATGATATAAAATAATGTTGTAAATAGATTTATATGTAGGCCCTATATAAGAAAATGTAAAGTATTTTGTATACGAACTAATAACAAAGGAAACATAAGATAATAGAAATATAGAAAAGGAGACATATAAAGTGTTTAGAAAAAGTTCATATAGAAAATAATAGAAATAGTTTTGTTAGATAAGTGCAGTGTTCTATTAAAGATCGCGCAGTCTAGTCTCCTTTCTTTTACGTTGTAGGATTTGGTTATTGATAGCTAATCGAGTGATGCGCTCCCTAGCGAAGTTGTTAACAAGTAACGCAAGAGAGCAACAAACGATATTCCAGCCAGAATGGTGAAATGTGCACGTTTTTCTACTATCTGTCGCACGGCTTTATTGTTCTACTATCTGTCGCATGGTTTTATGGGCCAGAATGGTGAAATGTGCACGTTTTTCTACTATCTGTCGCACGGCTTTATTGTTCTACTATCTGTCGCATGGTTTTATGGGCCAGAATGGTGAAATGTGCACGTTTTTCTACTATCTGTCGCACGGCTTTATTGTTCTACTATCTGTCGCATGGTTTTATGGGCGTTTTGTTGACCGGTCTTAAATTTTTATTAACAAGGCTTGTCAGGTTTTAATGGCGATTTTAGGGCAAATTAATCTTTCTAGTTATGTATCATCCGATCAGATGGGTAAGTTTTAGGATATTGTCGACAATTTTCAAAGACTTGGTAACATATTTAAATAGGTGTATAAGTGTTTTGCATCATTATTATACTTAAACGACTCCAAAGGAAAATGGTTAAATTTTTTGATGGGATTTCGGTACAAGGGTTTGGGTATGGCCGTTGATGGATACTTTTCGGGAGTTGTGTGCACATATGCATTTATCAATAGATTACCAACTTTTAAAACACTTCTCTTCAACTCACTCAATAATTCCTTATTTCTGCCCTTTTATTTTTGTTTTGACATGTAATGAAAAACATTATTTTGTTGATGATTGATTATTTGTTTGATTATTATGATTATTATTAATGCCAATAAAATGTTATACATACATACAACACAGCGGATTCAAATTTGAATATAAGTACCTACAGAGGTTCATCAATGACATAGCAAGTATTTGCAAGTAACATAAAGAAGTATGTATTCTGTAGAAGACTTGATTTGGTTGAACTTACATTTCCAAAGCGTTTTCTGTTGGCCTCACAAAATTTGATGATAGAACCAGACAGGTATATTTGTGGCACGTTCCCGAGTATTGGAAAACTGATTGGTCCTGGAGGATAGTGGTCAGACTTCTCATGGAAAATGAAGTAAAGGAGACACACCAAGAACAGAGACACAAGCAGCGTTGTAATGCCAACATCAGGAACAAGGTTCTGCACCATTTTGAAGATCACGAGATCTCACTTCTCTCAGTCTAAAACGCGCAAATAGAGATGAAAGCGGTAGAAATCACCAAAACTTTTCAAATTATCCCAGTCTGGTTAAAGATTGAAATATACTTTACTTTTGCTACGGAAGATTTTTTCAAGGTCCACAAGTCGTAAAGATGTTTGTTTTTATATTCTTGAATGAAAACCTCAGCATGGATACGCACATATACATATCTGGCTTATCCTGATATAGACTAACAATACCAAGATCCAAGAGCAAGATCTGTATTTATAAAAACTGTGCCTTAAGTATGTTAAGTACAGTAAGTTCGCTGAGTTGGTTTCCAAAAAGCATACTTGCTTCGTACAATTTTTGTGTAGGACAAACAGGATAAAAAGGAGCCTCCTGGAGTTGAAAGTGACTGCTTCCATATCGATTTCAGTGGCTCATTATCTGCGTGGATGCTGGTTATAGGATTTTAGAAGACATACTAATTAGAATGCTGCAAAAACAATTGCAAATTGCTCAAAGTGCATAATTCTTTCCAGTATTTATGATACCATTAAAGGCAAATGCCACTGGTTTACCATATTTCCTGAGTTTACTAATCATGCAATATAGTATGGCATTTGGTCTATTGCTGATAGCATTGAACTGCACAGTGACAGGGTGGTTTATTTTGAAGCATTATAAAATTGTCTAAAAAAAGGGAGTTTTTTGAGCTTTCTAAATGTAGTTGATGAGCATATACCTGTTAACTATACTTAACAGTAAAATACTGTGAAGTTTATAGGTCTGTTGACGAGTCACAAAAATCTCACAGTATCACTATCTTTGGGCATAGCCATATCACGCATTGTCCCGGTCTTGAAAAGATCCTTCTTCAAAACCCTTCCGATTATGTCACACAGTGAATGACTTTGAAAGAGAAAATGTAGAGTTCAGTAAAGTAATTCTAATACAATTTATGTATATACTTATATGTAGAAGTTATCCTCTTGTTATGGTCACATGACTGAGATGATTCAATTCCGATCGCTGAGTTTTATCGTCTGCATTGTTGTAGGGAAATATTAGCAAAAGCGGATAGCAAAATGGAGAAACACCTACACCACCGAAAATATATGCAACATTCTAACAAACAAAAAAACACCTAGTTCATTAGAAGACCATCAGGAAAGACATTCATCAATATACCCATCTACAAACAGATTAGAAACCTCCAGTGGAAGCAACCCATGAAAAAACAGACATCAATTGACGTGGCAAAAAACCATTAAAAGAAATTAGACCTCTACCAGACACGACCAAAACAATTGGAGTAAGTCATTAGTTTGAATCATTACACTCCAATGATGTACTTAAGACAAGTTCACCCAATTATTAACCCTCTGCAATATAAAGAACAGAAAATGAGCCCCTAAACACCTTCTCACAGGCTAACAGAGACATCGAGAAAAAAAGAGCAGCTCCAATGACTCAGCCTCTTGCTCCTCTGCCTGCACAACCTCTCTGCCTCCCCTGCCTGTGGAGCCTCTTTTCCCACCACCTGCTGAGCTCTCTTCCCTTTGCATCTGCAGAGCCTCTTTCCTTGCAGTTGGAGCCTCTACCCCTATCATCAGCTGAGCGTCTTTTATTTCACTATCTCAACTGCTGAGCCTACACATACCTATGGACTGGCATGACTTTCATTAAACTGTCAAGACTCACAGCCATACGGGACTGAGCCATGAACATGCACAACCGCTCAAGTAAGGGTGTAATTTTTATTGGCTATTTCAACTTTTTGTCATTAATATTATAGTTTAAAATTTTGTTAGTTGTGTATTTTAGTTGTTTGACTTATAGAATAAAAAGTAACTGTTACTGGTAATATAAGTATTGCTTACAATAGCTTAACAACTTCACTAGTACCTGAACCATAATAATCAAATTAGTTCACACAAGCTAAGCAAAAGTGCACAAACTAAACATAGTCAAAATAGAATAACATGCCAAAGCAAATTCAACATTGATGTTGGGTGTGAATTCGGATTAGTTATGTATTTCTAAAATTATAAAACAAATCTGTTATTGATTAAATTTAAATCTGAAACCATCTATTATTAAAAACAACTAGATATTACAATGTTAAATCTAAGCATGCAAACTGGTGTTTTCGCTACAGATCTGATATCAATGAGGACTTACAGCGCAAGCTTATAAGCAGACAAATCTGACATTCGGACGCGTTTGACATATCACAGTATGTTGTTTGAAGCCTTAAGAAACGCTTTTGACAAATGCAAACCAGCTAGAGTAGTATCATATTCCATAGTCAACGTTGAGTACAGAATAGTATACCTTACACCAAAACCTTTCCATAAACGCGATTACTCAATCTGCAAAAAGTAACCAAATTAGCGACCTAATAATTTAGTCTGTTCGGTTGTGCAAAGTAGTACCGCGTGATACTAAACAAAGAGATGAGTAAAACTCTAAAGAGTTGGAGAAGTCGATAACACCGAACATACAATATTTTAGGTATACCTGAGGTGAAGTATCGTCCAGCTGAAGGTCTCGCTTTAGCCTTGACACGTGAAATTTAAATAGCCGCGCTTCCCTGAAATTAGCGTCTAATGATTTATCATTTCGCGGATTAGGCTACAAAAATGCTCTGGTTTTATCGATATTTATCCCAACCGCAGCAGTTTGGTGTAAAGACATTTTTGCTGTGACCAACCATTGATCTCATGTTCAACGAACTGTAAAGCGTTTAATAACGATTGTGCAGAATGATTGAAACGCTAATTGGAGTCTGTTATCGGTCTGTCTATAAATGAAGATTTATACCGCAGAACATTTTCTGCTAAAATACTTGTTCAACTTTTTTTATATTAACCTACTAATACGCTTTCTTGTCAAAATGTCAAGGGTTACGAGCTTACATGTGTGACATTCTTTATCTTAGTCTCATCATCATCCATCCTTCCCTGCAAACAACCATTATTGCGTTTGCCATTTCATAGTTGTAATATTTATGTTTCTTGTTTATATTGTCATGTCTGGTTGTGGAGAAATTATGTTATGCATAACTAATCCGAGTTCACACACAACATCAGTGTTGAATTTGCTTGTCATATTATTTTATTTTGACTATGTTTAGTTTGTGCACTTTTGCTTAGCTTGTGGGAACTAATTTAATTATTACTGGTTCAGGTATAGTGAAGGTGTTAAGCTATTGTAAGCAATACTAATATCTACCAGTCAAACTTACTTCTTTATTCTATAAGTCAAACAATAAAATACACAACTAACAAAGTTCTTATAAACAATAATATTAATGACAAACAATCAGAAGAGCGAATAAAAATTACATCCTTACTTGAACGGTCGTCTATGCTTGTTGATCAGTCCTGTACAGCTGTGAGTTTCGACAGTCAAACGAGAGTCCTGAGAGGCCATATGTAGAGAGTGGCAGCAGTTGAGATAGTGGTGTAGAAGAGGCTCAACTGATGAAGGAAAAGGAGGTTCCATCGGTAGAGAAGAGAGGCTTCTCAGCAGGCAGATGGGGAAGCGTCCAAGGAGGCCCTCTGGAAGAGAGAGAGAGAATGAGAGCTAGAGTGAGAACTAGAGCCGGAGATAAAGATGGGGGATAGAGGTGCTGAGTCATTGGAGCTGTTCTCTTTTATAGACGTCTGGCATGTGGGATGGTTAGCCTGTGAGTGTAGGTTGAGTGTTAAGGTTCAATGCTTTCTGTCAGGCATATGAAGATATCTTGTTTGCGTACGTCTTCAGCTGGTGCACGC
Organism: Watersipora subatra; assembly: GCF_963576615.1. Classification (NCBI taxonomy): domain Eukaryota; kingdom Metazoa; phylum Bryozoa; class Gymnolaemata; order Cheilostomatida; family Watersiporidae; genus Watersipora; species Watersipora subatra. The sequence goes on from NC_088718.1 coordinate 14,014,184, forward strand.
GATGGCGGCGTGTAGGGTGGAGCTCGTGATTTACTCCTGGTATCTAGGTCATGTTTGACAGGGGTGGCAGATCTATATGTGTGTACTCATTTGATTCATCTCTAATGTTTTTCTTGTGGTTTTCTGGTGATGGTGGTTGGTAGGTTTAATTGCTTCCACTTCCCTTTGGCGGTTTTCACAGGTGGTGTTGACGCAGTTTCTATGACTGATTTCTTCCAATTCTGAAGTTCACAATTTTCTTTTGACGTTTCAATTATCGAATTATTTGATTTCTTTTAGGCGTCTTGCTGCTTGTAGGTATTATATGCTTATCCTGTGGTCTGGCTACATTCCCTGTTGGTATCTTGTTTTCGCAGTATCTCCATACAACAATATTTAATTAGTTCTTGCTCACACCCTGTTTAGTGTGTTTTCTGTCTTTCTGTTGTAGATAGCTTAGGTGACGCGCTTTGATATCACATAAATTTACTAGCTAATACAAACTTTTGTTCCCTCACTACAATGTCTGCATTCTAACAATTGCCACTACAATCATACAAAAAACAACATTACAACATGTTTGCATAAATTCAACCAAAATCTTATATACCCAACTGCAAAAACATATGCAGCTTTTCAAAATCTGGATTAGTTAACAGTGCAGTATTATTCTTGATCTTGTAATTTCCTTCCTAGTGGTAAATATCTCAGAGATCAGTCGACACTCCTTGAGCTACAAAACATCAAAAACAAGTTTTAGTTCTCAAATGTCTCCAAATATGGTTTGCTCAAATTGTGCATTTCAGAGGGCCAACTCTGAAATTTGATATAAAAAGAGAAAAACACAGTTCACCATCAACTTGATAGACCTTCTGAAACAAGTATTAGTAGTCCCTTTACTTTAATCTCAAACGATGACCACCACAAATTCTCTACTAGTCAAACCTTCAGCCGCAACTAGGTACTAAATACCTGCATGCAGATAGACAAGTTTCTCATCACAAATGGTTTATTTTTATCGTGTCACTTAAAATAACCTATGGTCATCAGATACTACTTTCAACTAGTTCTTGAATAATGCAAAACGAATATCTGAAGATAAGCAATTTTATGAATGCGCTCAGGAGACCCTACATTGTACGACATTCAATATTACGCTTTATTCAACATAATTCAATACTGAATATGTTGGTACTTTTATTGCTAATGATACTTTTAAAAAAACGAGAGATATTTAAAATGACTAAACATTACAGCACCACTTGTATGTAAGTTCTATAAAAATTGTTGGGATGTTAAAAGTAAAAAAGTAGCCACAACAGTGTACATGTACAAAGTATAAACCGCATACAACCAAAATAATAATGTATATAATACGAAAATAGAAATGAACCTGCAGCTTTGACAGACTAGAAAACTGATACAAAAGTAATTACAAGAATATGCATATGATTTATGTTCACCCTACCACCGGAATGTCAGTAACCTAGCGAGCTGTAAATATTATCTCGTAAGGCTTAGGAGTGTTCACAACTGCAGTCACAGGCTCATCAGTGGCCATACAGCCGTCTGGAAGACTCATATTGTATCTCTGCACGAATGTTACAAAAAACATAAAAATTTCCGTCTTTGCCAAACTCTCTCCAAGGCAAGCTCGTCGTCCTGCAAGATAAAATTACAAACATTTATTGCTGATAGGTTATTTAGCTGTCTTGATGCTATAGCCTGGTTCACACTATATCGCTGAATATCCTTGATGCTTATAGCTTAACGTGTGTCTTCTAGACTACAGTCACTGTAAACGCAGTGCTTGTGGGTTATTGAAATATTAAAGGGAATTTGTGATTAGTTTATTGGATACTTGGCAAATGCTTTTCTTTAGCAAATTCAGTGAACAAGTCACGATTATATTACAATCAACCATATATTATTATTTATGAAACATAAAATTAGCAATTGCCTTTTCTTTTATACTAATCATCATAAATGCAAATAATTACCGTAAAACCTCTAATTGAGTGCTATGGCGCTCTATTTTTCAACCCTTCCTCTATAATGGCGGGCAAATGGAGGTGGCGATCAAATAGATGCTGGCGTTGTATTTTTCAAATGGCTCGTCAGAATTGTTGGAAAATAAATTTAACCCTTTTATGGGCGTAGCGAATGTCGCCTATATTTTGCTTTCTTTTTCCGGTGGAGCAATATTAAACTTTTTGGATGCATTATTTCTGCTAACTTACCTCCTACTTGTCAAAGATCTTTTAATAACTATGCATTAAGAAACTGAGAATTATCTCTGCCAGTTGATATGTATTAATTTTTTATTTCATTCTGAATTTGAAGGCATATTTTTAATTTATAACTAAATATATTTAACAATGTTGCATAAAAGCTCATTGCACTCATCGATATGTTTGCTACAGTTTGCAGCTTAAACTGGCTTTTTATGCGCAACAGAGGAGCCGAGCTAAGATAACAGCTATGATGCTATCAATTAATATCCTATAAATCTGCAAATTTATAAGTTATACAATAACAATAGTTAGTCCATCAAATGCTACAAATATATATTCAAGAACAAGTGACATAAACAAGCCATACTTATAATACATGCAGAAACAAAAACTAACATTTTTCATATTTGTCGTTTGCTCAACCAGTTACATTTTAATTTTTGCTTTAGTCGAAAATGATTTCATTTTCTTTTGGCTGTTTAATACCTTTCACAATGTCTTCTGACCTCAACTCTTCTTCTGCACTGCTGAACTAGTCGATATTAGCGACAAAACAATTTTTTAGCAGAGCAAAACTTTTACGCGTTGCATCTCGCCCAAACAATGATAAACTTTTTAGCCCCATGGGCACGAAGCACAATTTTTAGCCTAAAATTAGTCATTCATTTACCATTGTAAATATAAACTGTCTTTCACATATGACGAAGTATCAAAACTGCATTAAACAAGGAACTACTATTAGCCTGATACAGTTATTAGTTGTTACTATGGTGCTCTTTTCAAAGATTAACCGAAACAAACTGAAAAGCTTTGGAGTTGGAAAACAGACTTTGATACGAACAGAAAAAATGAAAGAATTAATTGTTATTGATGTAACCGAGTCATTATTACCACGATTTTGTGGACGCTTTTCTACTTCTTCATTTGCTGTTATGGGTGCGTAAAGATCAAATAATGTGAAAGTGGCGGTCAAATAGAGGTGGCATTCAAATAAAGATGGTGTTCAATTAGAGGTTTTATGGTATGTGAACTGCTGGTGTTTACTAGCCACAAAAAGTCACATTATGTGGCAATTTAGGCAAATCTTTATCCATAACATAAGGTGGATAAATCTGATTCAGTCGCCATTATTTCATGAACAAACGCCAGGGCCACCGACACCATGAATTTTATTAGTAGTTGGGTAACTGGCATAATATTTAGAGATATGATGATGCAATTAAATCTGAAGGTAAGCTTGGCTGTCTGTAAGCAAAGATGAGTAGCCTAAGGTTCATTTAGCTGATGAACCCAGAAAATATAGTTCAAAACGGATTATAAAAACGGAGTTATAGATAAAATTATTGTAGCCAGCTGAAGATTAAAAATGGCTGGTCATGAAATTGTCAATAGTGAACAAGTAAAAAACTAACGGATAAGTAGTACTGTTCTCTAAATCATTTTACATTGATTCAATAACTGGACAGCTCTTTAACTACAAAATCTATTGGTAATTCCCATCCTTAGCATTCGACTAAATCACCAGTTCTATTTTTGGCTATGGACAGCAAATTATAGTGTCCTGATTAGCTAATGCGGATTAACAGACCAAGCAAGAAGCTGGTCAGCGGTAGGTTTAAGGCCCCGAATGTTGCACTACATCCCTTAAAAACAACCTACTTAAACTCCATGAAAACCATGAACATAGCCGAACCTTTAATATAAAGTTATAAATCACATCTCATTTGAAATAGATTAGTGTTTGTCCAAGTGTGCTGTTAGTTTGGAATAGAATAGTGTTTGTCCAAACAACTGTGTTTACAGAGTAACTGAAAAAGGAGAACTTACCAGAAAGAATGAAAGGACCTTTGCAGTAACTTAATTAGATTTGGGAAAGGTCAGAACCAACTATCTATCTATGAGAACTAACTATCCATGAAGGAACCAGGTCCGAGAAGTTGCATGTAAGAATTAGCCATATAATAGGGATGCCATTACCGTCTCTGCGCACTAGCCTTATAGGTGATACACAGTAACTGACAGGTGGCATTGGGATGCCTGTTGTGACACGTAGTAACATGTGCATGACAAAAAAGTGTACACCACGTAGGTGAAACACAGCAAAGGGTGAAGACGCACAGCTCCATATAACTTGCAGCTAACACGAACTGCTCAAATGTTGCTAGCAGAAAGTTCCTTACCGATGCCAAAGGGAATAGTTTGTTGTTTCTTGAGAGCAATGTCTCCTATCAAGTATCTCTCCGGTTTAAACTTGTCTGGCTCGTCAAACACAGTCTCATCATAGAGAATAGATGTCATGTTGAGAAGTATATCTGCTCCTGACGGTAATATCTGTAAACATACTAATTTTGAATCGCAGAAGTGTGTGGTATGACCACTGCGTCCTTGCCAAATGCAAGCTAATATAGATAACAGAGAACAGACAATAGAGATGAAACAAGAATTACCTAAAATAACTCAAAAAAACTGTTTTCATCGGTTTGCTTCCATTGTTGGTATTCTCCGATTGCGCCGTTTTTCAGATACAAAGGATTTTAAATAGGTATGCTTGACTGACATGTTAACTTGGAGCATTGTCAAAACTTTGCTTTACTAAGATGTTTACATTCATGCATTCAATCACTTGCAATGCCTGGCACCCAATTTTGTACCTTGCCATCGATCTCTAGAGAAGTTGTCAGAGTGTGAGGAATCGACGCAGGTACAATGTTGGCCTTTCTCATAACCTCAAGCAGGACGGCATCGGTATATGGCAATGATAACCTCTCTTTGGATGTCACACACCTGTCTGAACCTGAAATGAATCAATTACTCTCAACATGGAATCGTCTCTCATCAAAACTAGATTTAATTATTACATAGACTCAAATACAAATGTAGAGCGATCGCCATCTGCTTGACAGTATAATGACACCTACCATGGGCTGTCAGTGGCCATTCATAGCCAAGACTAGTCCAGCCACCAGCACACACTTACAGACTTTTAGAGCCACAGCAATCGAAAGCTACCTAGGCCATCACCAAATGGAGTTCATGCATATTACTGATCAGCTATTTTAAAGCACATAAATTACATAATTTTTTTATTATATATTTCAATACATCAGAATCTTGGCTTTCGAATGAGCCTATATTCAATACACAAAGAATAATAGAACTATGAAAAACGGGGTGTCAAAAGTACGTCCTGCAAAAAACAACACTTGGTTCAGGTACTCAAAATGTGGCGTCATAATTCTCATTTAGCCTTAGGTCGTCAATCCCTTTCGCTGCCATTGAGGCTGCGTTTTTCTGTAACAATCGGTGCTGTTAAACCCGAAGAGCGCTAATAATAAACTAAAATTCTAGATAATCAACAATGCCTGCGATCGATCGTGCTAACGCCCGACCAATACAAACACATGTTCTAAGTTAATTAATTATGCTTCAATAAATGTACTGTCGTTAATAAAGGTAATGAAATCACATCGATTAAATTATGACCTGCGGTTGCGTGGCCCTAGGACTAAATGTGAATCGCACTTTCGCGAGATCACGCAGTGCTTGAAATTAATTAGTCTCAGTCGTTACCCTCAACATCACATTAAAAATAAAGAGCTAGTGCATAATATCATCGGGAAAATATAGTATGGTTCTTGGAGTCTGAGGTACTTATCATAGAAATAATATGTACATGGAGAACTAATGACACTGATTCTTGTCATCTTCATTCGTTCTCTGGAGTTGTCTTACCTTTGCCTGCCACTAGCGTCATTATCGTGGTTGATAAATAAGCGGTAAGAGCACACAACAACGAATATGAGAATTGTGACGTCACAATTTTCGAGACTATGGCAGTAAACTTTTTCGCGGTAGAGCTCTGGGGAATCCTATAAACACCAACCAACGTCTGTCTCACCATGGCAAACAATAGCTCATTTGAAAGCCAAGACTCTGATGTATTGAAATATACAATAAAAAAATTATGTAATTTATGTGCTTTAAATTAGATTTTAAATAACTCAACGATAACTTTAATTTTGGCATTCTGCTAACAATGGGTAAAATGTATTGGAAAAATTTCTGATACCTGTGTTAGGTGCAAAATATTCTTCACATCCTACACAATATGTTCAACCCATAAAAGTACCAACAGCAAGGACCCATAGATATTGTCTGATACTTTTTATAAGCAAGCTTAGAGTCAGCACTTTTGCAGTTCAACCTTTTGATAAAATAGTGAGGTAAGCTGGTGGTGCCATTTCACTAAAATGTGTAATGTAGGAGTTGTTCACCTTTGGCAGTTGGAAGACAATTATAGCATTAAACTTATGAACTGTTAAAACTGTTTTGTCCCTAAGACAAAATAGATATATATGCAATAAATTTTGCTCATGTTCAGCAAATGACGATCAAACTAAAATATAAACTAGTGGACTAGTTAACTAGTTTACAATGTATATTGTAGTTTTGTAACTCCATAACACCAAGGGTTTGTAACTTGGGAGTTGTATCGCATCCAGTGAAAACAATTGCAGCAGCCATCGGCAATAACGCATTTCCTTATGAATTAATTATTGAGGTAAAATAATCATAAGTAAGTGTATATATATTATATAGTATCACTGATATATGACAAGTCTGAAACAAAAATCAAAATACCCTAGAGAGCTGACATATCATTTTGACTTAGGATTACTAGCGAGTACCGTGGATCCCGTTTCTTTTTACTTCGCTTCCACAGACTCTCGATTGTCTGGACGATGCCTGGATTTCAGAAAATCACCCGATGTGGCCAGATCTATCTAAAGAATGATGACTTTAACCGATAGGTTGCTCTCGAGACAGATGATGAAGGCAATGTGTGAGTTTCCCGTCCGAGTTTTGTACAGTAATTTTCTTTAGTTATTATTACTGTTATTAATATTATACTGTACCCTATTGCAGGTATAAAATTATTTTACTCTCTCATGTATACTGTATATGGTACCATATTGTTGTTTAGGAGCATGTGTGAGAGACAAATAGGTTATTTAATGTGCAACAAAGTACTGTAAAGTACTCAATTTTCAATGTCCAGACTTTTTCGATGTCCACACTGTTTCAATTCTCAGACCTGACCCTGTTATGTCGTCCCTGTAATCTGAACAATCGAAGGTTGTCTGTATAACATGGCTAGTTGAATCACAATTTACACAGAGGAGTTCGGGAACAGGTGATGTGCGATTTCGGGAGCAGGTGATGCGTGATTTCGAGAGCAGGTGATGCGCGATTTCGGGAGCAGGTGATGCGCGATTTTGGGTGCAGGTGATGCGCGATTTCGGGAGCAGGTGATGGATGCGAGATTTCGGGAGCAGGTGATGCGCGATTTCGGGAGCAGGTGATGCGAGATTTCGGGAGCAGGTGATGCGCGATTTCGAGAGCAGGTGATGCGTGATTTCGGGAGCAGGTGATGCGTGATTTCGGGAGCAGGTGATGCGTGATTAACAATAAGACTAGTAAACCACTTGAAGCTTACGAATGATGCTAAAGAGAAAAATGATACATGAAGTAGATATAATAATAAAGAATCAGCTTAAAGGTTGACTTGCAACAAAATTCACATTAAAGTTATTTGGTATCAAAAGTTTCACCATGTCTTACTCTTTTGTGTTGTAGGTGCAAAATATGTGGAAATGTGATTACAAGCTCTTAAAAGCTCAAAAACGAAAAGCTGCCGTAGATTGGAATCTCTTTATTTCTCTGATGTAGTCATTACAGCTTGGTTATTGTCTTGTCACGTGATGTTCTCATGTGAATTGAAAGGCCAATAAAAAGCTCGATGCTCGATATGTAACTTATCGTAGCACTAGTTTATGACAAACACTTCGGGTTTTACCGAAGACCCCGTATCAAATATAGATCTTCACTACTTTACAGTTTTGTTTCGGCTTGATCTAATCATCAAGTCGTAATCTGATCATGTGACCCAATACTTCGCAAATAATTTTTGCAGCACTTTTCGATTATCACAGGTGACCAACAGACTAGTCATGATTATCAGACAATGATATGTACTCCTTCGAGCTAAGGTTAAAATATTAAATGAATTTTTACGGTAAGTTATAAGATATCAGTGCTAAAAGTGACAGCATTACAATGACGATAAAATAGACCCATAAGAACAATAGACATAGTTTTATTGAATGCGTGAAGTATATTTGTGAAAATATTTCGACGAATAAGGTTGCATGAAAGTGTAAACAGAAACCATCTACCACAACTACGCCACATTTGAGCCGTTTTGGAAAGAGAATCCAAACTACGGCGGTCTCGTGTGGCTGCGATTAACTGTTCGTTTTTGAGCTTTTAAGAGCTTGTAATCACATTCCCACATATTTTGCACCTACAACACAACAGAGTAAGACATGGTGAATTTTTTGATATCAAATAACTGTAATGTGAATTTTGTTGCAAGTCAACCTTTATGGAAACTTTTTTGTTCTCCTTGTTTACACATGGTTTTCACCACACCCATAGTAATCCCACGACCGAACAGAGCGAAGCGATTGGTTGGGAGATTTATGATAAATGCACATGTGCACACAACTCCCGAAAATTATTCATCAACAATGAGACGAACCCTTAAATCAAAATTTCATCAACAAATCTAACCATTGTTTTGTAGAGTCATTAAAGTATAATAACAATACAAAACACATATAAACATATTTAAATATTTTACCAAATCTTTGAAAAGTGTAAACAATATCCTAAACCTTACCCATCTGATCGGATTATACACAAATAAACAGATTTATTTGGACGAAAATCGTTAAGACCGGAAATTGAAACGCCGAGCGACAAAGAATAGAATGATTTAATCGTGCGCATTTTACGAAAAAATAACGTGCACTTTTCACCAGTCTATAGCATTGTCAAAGGTTTCGGTGATTAACGTAGGAGTACTGAAATCGTTTCATTTTTGTCGATTTCAAATTAACTGACATTTCAGACACATTTGAGTACTTTGGTATTCTAACTGATGTCCAACGCAGTGTAAGTAAAGGATATGACGATGATATTTTTTTCTAACAATTTTTATGAGATTACGATATTTAATTATAAGTTTAGATATTCTTCTTGATACTTCTTGATATTGTTAGCTATGACGTTTTGAAATGTAAACAAAATTGCGCATTGGTTTTTTATTATTACTGTATTACTATTACTAAGTTTGGATATTCTTTTTGATACTTCTTGATATTGTTAGCTATGACGTTTTTAAATGTAAACAAAATTGTTCATTGGTTTTCTATTATTACTGTATTACTATATTAATAATATTGGTTATTCTAATAATATCAGTGCATTTTACTTCTAATACTGCCTTTCTCCTATTGCAGGGGGAGAGATATAAACATATAATCTTTTCCTCTCATTATTGCTGTTTGTTATGACCAAACACTTATTTAAATAGATTTTTTAAAAAGCTATATAATAAATATCACTTTTTGATATTGTTAGCTACGACGTTTTGAAATGTAAACAAAATTGTGCATTGGTTTTATATTATTACTATATTAATAATCTTGGTTATTCTAATAATACGGTATCAGTGCATTTTACTTCTAATATTGGCCAATATTGCATTTCTCCTATTGCAGGGGAAGAGATATAAACATATAATCTTTTCTTTCATTATTGCTGTTTGTTGTATATAATAACGCCCACACCCAGTACATTACAGCTACCATTGCAGCTATCCTATTGCACTGCAGTGTCATTTGACTGCTAATATTGCATTTCTCAACCATCAGTACCCTTTCTTTTTTCCAATATCACTTTGGTCGTGGGCTGTATGACAGTGGAATTTCTAGAATTTGTATCATGCAAGTTTTAATAAACCTTAACGCGTGAAAACCATACCAAAAAGGTGATGTTGATGTGCTGTACTGGCTTAACAGAATCATTCAACGGCTGTATAGTGGAAACCCATTGCTACGCTTAATGATAATATATTCATTTATGTATACCTTGGCAATAACTTATTCACAAAATAAGTCCAATAAAAGTATGCAGGTCCTTTATAAGATTTATTTTGGACTTATTTATAGTGGTGCGTTTGATCACTATAAGCGTTTAATTATTTACAAAATAAGTCCAATAAACAATTCTATTGATTTAATCACAAGTCTACTCACGCTAAACCATGTGCTTACTTTCTGAAAGTGCACTAGTTGAACGTTGTGGTCACAACCCTTTTGACCACAACCACAATAGTGATCAAACGGAATGCAAATCATGTTAGATACCATCTACCGTATTCAACTATATTTTGTCATTAAACCAACACAATAAAGGTTTTGATGCGAACTTAATGGCTGCTCATTAAGCTTCTATTACGGTGTTAATTTTGTCTACAACCTAAATGCTCATCTATCTCAGTCCGAGTCTCTGCAGTACAATGATTATCGTTTTCATTAATTCTCTTCTGCAACCTTTTGCTGTGATAGGTGTATACGGCATACGATGATTTTCAAGGTCGCCATCTACGCAAATTTGTATAAATTTACCCCTTTTAGGACTGTTTTTCTTGGGTCGGCTTTATATGAGAGATCGGCTTATATGCGAGATCGGCTTATATGCGAGATCGGCTTATATGCGAGATCGGCCTACATGCGAGATTGGCTTATATGCAAGATCGGCTTATAAGCGAGTATATACATAGACTCAGAACTAACTGGGTCATCAACGTACATGTACTTGTAACAAGGTACATGCGTATTACTGATCAGCTATTTTAAATTACCTTTAAATAAACACTTTCAATTCTGAGCAAACACAAAAATCATAAAATTTTAACGTATTAAAATCAAACTTTGAAATTAAAATTATTTTTTCATAATTTAAATTTAATTATTTTAATTTAATAATAAAATTTTTTTATTTTTAAACATTAAATTAAAATAAATAAAATGTATGTCCTATTTCTTTGGAAAAGTAATTATAGCCTAAGATTTCTTACCTAAATGCTCATCTATCTCTGCCTGAGTTTTTTGCAGCACCTCAGGATATAGACACATGTAGAGTAGGGCCCACGAGTGGGCTGTAGATGTGGTTTCAGTTCCAGCACTGTATAGCTGGGTGCAAAAGCTAATGCAATTGTTATCTACAACAAAAGCAAAGAGAGCGACATGTTTTTGAATTACTAGTCATCAATAAATATCAACAGCAATTCGTATTATTCAATGCTCTCCGATTGTAGTGAAAAGTAAATAAAATAGGCATTTGAAAAAAATTTAAGAATGAAATGCAAGTGGCAAGCAAATGCCAAATTTGGATACGCGCAAAAATAATTCACATAAACAATTAGAAGCTAGCATCAAATTTACAACAGGATTACACTTACCAGAAAAACACTGCTGATCCTCTTTAGAAAGCAAAGGCTGGCAAGAGCCTAGGATGCATCTATCAAGCACATCTCCGATGTTGTTTTCATCAAATCTTTCTTTGTGTACACCGAAATGTCGGTTAAAGAATGGACGTAACACGTGAAAGCTGTTGTATAGGTACCTATCTCGAAGATGTTTAAAAAACAGACCTGCCAACGGTATGTTATCCAGAATTGATAGTTTACCAGCCAATGCAAACATCTCATTCAAGCAATCGAGGATAGCAGCAACTTGCTTATCTTCGTAAGAGAAACGCTGTCCTAGCACCATCTGGCTGATAAGATTATTTGAAGCTTTTGAAAGACTACGTTGTACAGAAATTGGTGTTTCACTGTGTGGCTTGATATAATGTTTAATATACTCTTCTATTTCCTCCATTATCTTTGGCTCTAGAAAAGCTTTGCCCATTCCTTCATCTCTTAGAGAGCTAATAGCCATAGATCTTAGGCTTTTCCATTGTGGAAAAGGAGCCCACAAAATACCTAAAATAAATACAAGCATCAATATGTAAGTACATGTTTATTGTCAAATAAAAAAGACAGATCATGATGAACTGGAAAGACAACTCTACACATATTTACTAGTTACAAAACACACCTGGTGACTATTTATTGTCAAATAGAAATGATAGATCATGATGAACTGGAAAGACAACTCTAACCAGACAGCATACCTACTAGTTCTATGACTCACCTGGTGAGTGTTTATTGTCAAATAGAAATGATAGATCATGATGAACTGAAAAGACAACTCTAACCAGACAACATATCTACTAGTTACAAAACACACCTGGTGACTGTTTATTTTCAAATAGAAATGATAGATCATGATGAACTGGAAAGACAACTCTAACTAAACATCCATATCTACTAGTTACAAAACTCACCTGGTGACTGTTTATTGTTAAATAGGAATGATAGACCATGATGAACTGGAAAGACAACTCTAACCAGACAACATACCTACTAGATACATTACAGACCTGGTGAGTGTTTAGCCATCTCTGTATTCAATGAGGTGAGAGCCTTGGCAGATCTAGTGCTGGAATATTGAGAATTCTTCACCAGAAGGTGATTGAAGTTATTATACCCTGACACTACAACTCTTTTGTGCCCTCCCAGCTGTATAGTGTAGACCTATTCAACAACAGCATGCTAATCTAGCATAGCGAACTTGTATTTCCATACAAAAAGTACAAATTTTGAACAAATACACTACTTGGTTAAACTTACATTTCCAAAGCGTTTTCTGTTGGCCTCACAAAACTTGATGATAGAACCAGACAGGTATATTTGTGGCACGTTCCCGAGTATAGGAAAACTGATTGGTCCTGGAGGATAGCCATCAGACTTTTCATGGAAAATGAAGTAGAGGAGACACACCAAGAACAGAGACACAAGCAGAGGTGTAATGCCAACATCAGGAATAAGGTCCTGCACCATTTTGAAGAGCCCGAGATCTCACTTCCCTCAGCCTAAAACAATAAATAACCACAATGTTTGAAAACGTCATCGAAATAAAGAGAGCCCAAACTACGGCATTTTCATTATGGCTGCGATTAACTGTATGTTTTTGAGCTTTTAAGAGCTTGTAATCACATTTCCACATGTTTTACACATACAACACAGCAGAGTAAGACATGGTAAACCTTTTGATACCAAATAACTGTAATGTGAATTTTGTTGCAAGTCAACCTATACCAAAAATGCATCTTTGTAAGCTCAATAAACTACAGTAACATGAGATTATGATTTGTCTGCTTTTTCCAATGATCAGGAACCAAATGCAAGATCTTCTTACTAGTCATACACAGTTGTTAGTGGTATATTTGCAACTTATGCATCAAGTTAACAATGGCATTCATAAACAATGGTGAACAGATCATGTCCTTCTGTAGAGTTTAAAGCCCATTGATGCATTTATCCATATCCACAATCATATAATAAATATATATATATATATAATAGATCTGTAATCATCATATAATATATATATATATAATATATCCGCAGTCATCATATACTATATATATAGATAATATATCCGCAATCATCATATAATCCTACTACCAAACACGAGTGAAACGAGTGTTTGGGAGCTTTATAATAATGATACAAAACACATATAAAGCTATTTAAATATGTTACCAAGTCTTTGAAAATTGTCGACAATATCCTAAAACTTACCCATCTGATCGAATTATACATAACTAAAAAGAATAATTTGGCCTAAAACCGCCATTAAAACCTGACAAGCCTTTTTTAATCAAAATTAAGACCGGCCAACAAAACGCTAATAAAGCCGTGCAACAGAGAGTAGAACCATAAAGTCGTGCGCATTTCACGAGAAAAACGTGCACATTTCACCAGTCTATGGCATTGTCCAATTGCCGAAGGTTTTTGTAATTAACGTAGAAGTACTGAAAAGTAATCGTTTTTTTTTGCCGATTTTAAAGATAGCTCTGACATTTTGGACACTTATAATGAGCACTTTGGTATTCCAACTGATGTCCAAAGCAGTGAAAGTAAAGGAAATGACGATGATAGTTTTTTAACGATTCTTATAAGATTATTACAATATTTAATTCTAAGAATAATTATTCGATTTTTTAAGATTATTATAAGATTTAATTATAAGAATAATCATTCGAATTTACAAGATCGAAGTATATAGTGACCGATGGTGTGCCATATGTTACTGTTATTATTTTTCTAAAGACTTTGTTGATGATACTACGGCTGTGCCTAATATCGTGGTACAGCCAAGCCGTTTCTAATATCTGCAAAATTAAGTAATAGGCCTACATTTTCTTATAGATATACGGCTATTTCTATGACAACCAACTAAAATCTTTTTAGATTTTTAAATTCAGTATAATTTTTTGGATATAAATACAGAAATCTAGATAAATATCACAACTTCTTGATATTGGTTGCTATGACATTTTGAAATGTAAACAAAATTGTGCACTGGCTTTCATTTCTCAAACTTTAACACATGTTTTCTCAGAACTATGTTTTCACACTAATGGTAAACATGCATTAAGGTTATTGACCATAAAATCTGCTGTAATTAAGCTGGAATCAGATTTTTTTTGGCAAAATAACTGAGAATTTTCTCCTTCTGCTAGTGTAGATATCTCTAAATCTCACACACCCGACTTAACCATGGTTTCTGTGATCATGACCCATTTCTTCATTTTGCCCCAGTTTGCAAAAAACTTCTAGACACACGTGAATGCTAATGCTTGCTTTTTGTTACAGATCGCTGTCAAAACCATTCTACATTCAACACAACCAACTTTCAAACTGTGTATATTGCACAGTAGCTTCCATTTTACTTCTAATATTGCATTTCTCCTATTGCAGGGGAGATATAAACATTTTTTTCCTTTCATTATTGCTGTTTGTTGTACATAATAACACCCAGTAAATTACAGGTACAATTGCAGCTACCATTGCAGTTATCCTATTGCACTGCAGCCCCATTTGACTGCTAATATTGCATTTTTCAACCAGCAGTACCCTTTCTTTTTTCCAATATCACTTTGGTCGTGGGCTGTATGACAGGAGAATTTCTAGTATATACAGTGTATATATATATATATAGATAATATATCCGCAATCATCATATTCGTCATAAAAATGTACAAGTTGTGAAAATGAACACAAGTCTAAGTTCAGCTCAGCAAATGCATGTGTTTTTGCAAAAATTTATTTCGCCAAGTTAGTTTTGCAAAGTAAAGAAAGTGCATAGTTTTTGGTGAAACGTGAAAAAAATGCTTGAAGAATGCTATGAGGGAACAACTATGTGAACTGGTATGAGCAGATACCTATTCCATAGATGGCAATTTTGCAAAGGTGCCCAGCTCTTTGCTCGACTCTATGTAATACGGATTCCTATAACAAACTCACATGCCTCCAGTGTTTATGTCTATGCTACCAGACAAGACTCGGAAGTGCTACTAGGAAACACCTTAGGCCTTCTTAGACCAGTGCAGTGGAGTTCTGCATTTTCCTGATTCGCAAACCAATGTAGTAAACTTTGAACTGGCAGTCATAAATCCAATTTTTGCAGTTCTGGGCTGTGACGTTTGAACGCAAAGATGTTTCTACCAATTCACTCAGGCAGCACGGTGCAAAGTTCAAGAACTACGATTGATCAATATGTGCAATTCTAACATAAATTTCAAATAGTTTGTGAGGATGATGGATGCACTTTCCTTGTTTTCTTTGGACCAGGTTGACGCTGATTAAAATCATTAAAAGGTATTCACTAAAACAAAGTGGTCGCAACTGGCACGAGACCCTTACAACTTACTTAAAGGCACTTGGTTACTCACCAAACTTGACTGACTTGTGTGTGTGTGCACAAAGGAAACAGGTGATGGTAAAGTTATATTATAATTTTAGGTCGATGACATCCTAGTTGCAAGTAATCAACCAGAACTATTAGAAGTCAAAAGCAAGCTGAATAAGAGATGTAAGGTTGATGACCATGACGAGCTGGGGTGGTTCTTAGGAAGAGAGTTTAAACAAGACGGCAGTGGCTACCCAATAACACAAAAGAGATCCGATGCCGCCCTACTAAAAAGGTTCGACGTGATGGATTGTAAGCCAGCTGTTATACCAATCACGAATGGCTACAAATGAGGAGAATAATGTCAAAAATTAATCCATATCGGAGAGCTATTGGTAGCTTGCTATACCTAATGACAGGAACAGGCTCAGAAATTAGCTGGACCGTAACAAAACTATCACAACATTTGGGCAAACATGGACCGCAGCAAATATCAGCTAAACAACTGTTTCGCTACATCAAAGGAACAAAACCTAGTTAATTCAATAGTTAATTCTACTATAATTAACTATTCTATACCCAGTATTTCTTTTTTCGTTCACTTCCTGTTCTAATGCCTTCACGAATTGGCAATAGGTTTATTACTGCAATACAAATCTGAAGACACCGGCAAATTTAACAAATATCACCCAAAAGTATTTCATGAAGTAAATATCAGAGTTAATTTGGAAATATAACTTTTGAAAATTTATAACATAGATTGAAATCTTAGACAATGCTCATGATTCCCATATTTGCAAATACGCTCTAATCTTTATGCTTAAGCTCATGTTCAAAATCAGAAAACTTGATAATATTTCAAGAGGGTGATATAAATCTATTTGTTTACATTTTCACAACCTGTGTGCTTCACTATTGGGATAAAATCTCAACTTGAACTAAAACAATGCTTGCATTACAGCAGATTACCTAAAACTATAAATATATGCATCATTGATGTAAATAATTACCTTTTTGCCATTAACAGTTTGTAAAAGAAAAATTTCTTTTTTTCAATTACAAATTTTTACGTGACCACCTTTTGTAGATGAGACATCATCATAATCTTTGGTAGGAACAGTCATTTCCCTCATCGCTAACCGCGTGCTACTAGCTCAGCTGTCTTATTGTTCGTGCTTTGAATGCGCACTCAACAGATAAATCTAGATAAAAATGAAAAAATAAGTCTGTAAGAGTTTGCCTCAACGACAGAAGGCCGCTTACCATTCAGGAATAGTATAGCCTTCGGTTCCGCATACTTGCAATACAATGTACTGTGCTTTTTATAGTCTTAGCCCAAAAGTAATAGAATGTCTGGTTGGTCCAGCAGGCTACATAATACAAATTTTTAGTTGCACACGTGAAAAGTATTCTGCAGCGGTGCTCAGGACTGTAAATAGTGCTCTACGCAGTTCTAATTTATCGGACTCGTTATATCGTACGATTGTATGTTAATTTGTTATTGATGGCTATCATTATATGGAAACATTGCAGTAAATACATTGACTAGCTGTACTACTAGGGCATTGCCCGAGTAATAAAAAAGTCTTTGGACAGAAAATTGATTTGTATTTAACATATAACAACATTTGCCATTCTAACTTTCAAATTACATATTATGAGAGAAGTGTTTTGTGTAGTTGAATTAAATTAAGAGAGAAAATAAAAACAACTGTAAAGGTTTTCAAACTTTATCAAACGACTGTAGCTTTCAAACTTCATATTACGAAAAAAAAGTTTTCTGCAGGACAACTAAATTAAAAATCAATAAAACAACTGTAAAGGTTTTCAAACAACTGTAAATTTAAAATTTCATAAAATTCTTGAAAGAAGTGTTTCGTTGAAATAAATTAGAAGGAAATATAAAAATGTAAAGTTGTTTAAATGTGAATGAGAAATAATTAGCAGGTGATGATAAAATGTAGTCTATTTCGCTATGATTACAATCCAAAATTATTTGGTATACATGTATATGATTTCAGTTCGTTTAAGTGTTGGCATGCAAAAATTAGCATGTAGGCTAATATCATAAGCTAGAGGTACAAATCATCATCATTAAAAATAGTGCCAAAATACTATGCTAACTTTAGTAACTATAGGTACCTACAATAACTTTAATAAGTTTTGAGGCTAGGATCTGCGGGCCCAAGATAATATTACCTCGTATTACCTTGTAGTTGTCTTCACACTAGACCACTTAATGTGAAAGTGGTGTGCCTCATATGATTTAACTTTATTTTGTCAGTGGTTTTCAATTTCCGACTACTTGAGTTTAGTGTTAGTCAGTAGTGCAAGCTTAACTTGCTATATAAGTTTATGGTGCTTTAGCTGAGTGGTTATTTGTAGGAATTTTAATGTCTCATATGGCTCTAGGCTGAGTTTAAAGGTTGACTTGCAACAAAATTCACATTAGTTATTTGGTATCAGAAGATTCACCACGTCTTACTCTGTTGTGTGGTAAGTGCCAAATATGTGGAAATGTGATTACAAGCTCTTAAAAGCTCAAAAACGAAAAGCCTCCGTAGATTGGAATCTCTTTATTTCGATGACGCAACCACGAAATTTGGTTATCGTCTTGTCACGTATGTTCTCACGTGAATTGAAAGGCCAATACAAAGCTCAATATAAAACTTATCGTAGCACTAGTTTATGGCAAACACTTCGGGTTTTACCGAAGACCCCGTATCGAATATAGATGCTCGCTACTTTACAGTTTTGTTTCGGCCTGGTCTAATCGGCAAGTCGTAATCTGATCATGTGACCCAATACTCCGCAAATAATTTCTGCAGTACTTTTCGATTATCACAAGTGACCAACAGTCTCATCATGATAATCAGACAATGATATGTACTCCTTCAAGCTAAGGCTAAAAAATTAAACGAATTTTTACAGTAAGTTATAAGATATCACTGCTAAAAGTGACAGCATTACAATGACGATTAAACAGACGCGTAAGAACAATAGACATAGTTTTATTGAATGCGTGAAGTATATTTGTGAAAATATTTCGACGAATAAGGTTGCAAGAAAGTGTAGACAGAAACCATCTCTCACAACTACATCACATTTGAGCCGTTTTGGAAAGGGAATCCAAACTACAGCGGTCTCGTGTGGCTGCGAGTTTCTGTTAGTTTTTGAGCTTTTAAGAGCTTGTAATCACCTTTCCACATATTTGGCACCTACAACACAACAGAGTAAGACATGGTGAATCTTTTCATATCAAATTACGGTAATGTGAATTTTGTTGCAAGTCAACCTTTAAGATTATAAGAGTTTAGACAATGATGTCATAACTCGTTAGCCGTGGCGGCGGAAATGCCACACCTCCAATTAATAACATATTACTGAAACATTACCTTTCACCTTCCAAAAACCTACTTCAAAAAGTATCTAAGATTACTAAACCACAACAATTCTACTTCTCCACACTTTACTTTATTGGTGATTCCCATATACTAAAAATTTTCTTTTCCTAAATGTTTAAAAAAAACTTCAAAATTGTATATCAAATAACTGGTAAAATCCGTCTTAATAATTAATTTTTTAATTATTATTAGAGTTTAAACTTCTTTGTTAGTTTATACTAATATAAAAGTCCTCCAATCAATATTTATATTTTTAGCACTGGTTCTAAGCTTCAAAAAGTGTAAGAAAAATTCAGCTCAATGCAATTGAATGCAAATTTTCTGAACGTATGCCGCCACCGGAAGTGAGGCTTTATATAGAACAATGTTTACATGATTGCCTATACTCTTGTATGTTCTACTCAGGTTCTAGGTAGCAAGCTTAACTTTTAGTGGCATGTACGGATGATGGTAGTCCTTTACTGTTTGCTCAAGTTTGAATGTGAGGCTTGGATTGGTTAATAAATTGGTCGTATGAACTGTTCAGTGCTGCATGCTTATGCTCTTCACTAAGTATCCTCATTACATGTCGGAGTCTGATGTCACGACGTCTCTTTTGTATCAGCTCAAGACCAAGTTTTTTTTCGCTTCACTAACACTTTCTCATCCTTTGAGGTGGCTTATAAAACATACAGCTTGATTTTGAACAGCTTCTATATCTGCTATGTGTTTTTTTAGAAATGGATCCCATATTGCTGCAGCATATTCAAGATGTGGACGACAAAGTGACTTGTATGCCAGCAGCCGAGCAGATTGTGGAGCCCAATATAAGGTTCTTTTAATCATGCCTAGTTGTCGCTTTGCAACTACTGTTTTTTCAGAAATATGCTTGTCAAATCTTAGGTTAGATTGTAACTGGACACAAAGATACATGT
Source organism: Watersipora subatra (assembly GCF_963576615.1). NCBI lineage: Eukaryota > Metazoa > Bryozoa > Gymnolaemata > Cheilostomatida > Watersiporidae > Watersipora > Watersipora subatra. Next base: position 14,034,427 of record NC_088718.1, read on the forward strand.
GTCTTCCACATGGTCTTGAACTTGATCACTAAGAGCGTATTTTGGTATTACTTTACTGTTGTCAAAGCCGATAGTGTGACACTTAGTTGCATTGAAGTTAATTTTCCATTTATCTGCCCATTGTTGCAATGAATCAATGTTTTTTTGAAAACGATTTTCATCAGTTGAGTTGTTGACCACTTGGTAAATCAGAGTGTCATCTGCAAATAGACTTGCTGAGCAGTCTATGCAATCTGGGAGGTTATTGTTGTACACTAAGAAAAGAGTAGGCCCTAATACAGATCCTTGTGGTACTCCTGAGGTCACAGACAGAACAGTAGATTTAACATCATTGAGCACCACACATTGATTTCGCTCAGACAAGAAGTCGTGTATCCAAGTTACCCTACAGAATGAAATTATTTGCGGAGTTAAATTTCGTGAGAGTTGTCGTTTCATGTATATTCGCGAAATAAATTACTCGGGGATGAACACATTAGCTAGCTAGCAATAGAGTAAAACCTCCACATGCGTAGGTTTCTATTTAGTTAAAAAATTTATGTCGATCATGTTAAGCTATAAATTTTGACTGACTCCAGAGGTTTTTATGAATATTCATAGATTTGAAGGCCTTTGGTGAACCAACAATTTGTGGTAAGTTATGAGTTATTTCAATGTAAAGAAATGCAGGAGAGATTTTTACGATGATGACGCTGTATCGAATTCTGTATAACTTGTGACAACCTTGAATAATTTTGTAAAGAAGTGTGATGCATTGGCAATGGACTTAACTCAAAACCCTGGCAATGATGTTAAAAGAGTTTGGAACTCAGCTATGTTTACTAACTCTGTCTAGCGGCTAATTTTTAATTTGAGGTAGTAGTTATTCTCCCATGTTAAAAATAAAACCAACTATTCCCAGATTTTAATAATCCGCGGAATCGATAGTTCGCCAATTATCAAATCCATCGAATAATTTCATCCTGTAGGGTAACAAACAACTGTCAATACTTTGTATAGTAAAAAGGTTTTGCATTAGAAGCTCGCGATCAAAGTATCGCGAGCTTCTCGCAATCAAGTACAACCGCATGTATGTTGTTTGATGCCTCAGCTGAGTATAATATGTCAAGGAGAGTTCCACAAAGCTGCACTTTGCAAGAAAGTCCTCTCCTAAATCCATGCTGGCGGTCATGGAGTATAGAGTCTAGTTTAAAATTAAGTGTTCTCAACACCACATGTACTAGAATTTAGCATGGGATGCTTGTTAGTGAAACGGGTCTATAGCTATTTGGTATGTCCATTCTGCCCTTTTTGTGTAGAGAAGTAAAAGTTGCTGATTTCCATGCTTTTGGCAATTTTCCAGTTTCAAGAGATTTATTGTGTATTTTAGCTAAGCATTTAGAAGTTAATTTCACATTTATTTGTAGATCTTCCTTACGGAACATGTCTGGCCCAGCTGCTTTGCTAGCTTGAAGGTTGTGAAGTAAGTTTTTAATACCATCTGGTACTATTACCGGTCTATTTGATTACTAGAGCATGCCTTTAATTGATGTTCGTGGCAAAATTGACTGTGAAAAAAGTTATTCAACATTGTAGCACAATGGACCGGACTTTCTGTTGTATTGCCATTTGGGAGAGTTGGCCTGATAAGTTTTTTTTCGATTTTTCAGTTTGTTTAATGTGTTTATAAAAGGGCTTAGCATTGCCTTTTTTTAAATACTCCCCATCGTCTTCTTCTCACCATCGCCTTTCGCAACGATCAGAGTACCCGTGGCTGCAACCAGGCCTGCCAACTCTCACGCATTGGGCGTGAGAAACATGCAATTGCCCCATGCCTCACGCATCAAATGCCTGTGTCACGCAATTGCCCCTTTTACCCAAGAAAACCTGTTTTTTTGCTCCCAATCTTCAATTAGCCATATAGAGTTATATTATCTTTTGCTGTGGTGTTTTTATACGCTATGAAAATTTACCCCACTTATCAAATCCTCGCGTTTTCATTGCCCTCAAAATAGACTCTCACTCTTTTCCCCACTCCAGGGTTGGCAGACCTGGCTGCAACCCATTCCCCTTTTCATTTTTTGTTTGAATTATATTGTTTCTAATACTGGATTCAACATCAGAGTTTTGAACTCTCAGTGCACGAACCTCTTTTCTTAGTGCATACTCTTTAACCCTCATTTCTTTGCTAATGTCTAATTTACAAAATATAACATTGTTGTATGGAGATACTGCGAAAACAAGATACCAACAGGGAATGTAGCCAAACCACAGGATAAGCATATACTACCTACAAGCAGCAGGACGCCTAAAATTAATCAAATGATTCAATAATTGGAAACGTCAAAAGAAAATTATGAACTTCAGAATTGGAAGAAATCAATCATAGAAACTGCGTCAACACCAGATGGAGAACATGTCAAAAGGAAGTCGAAGCAATTAAACCTACCAACCACCATCATCAAAAAGCCACCAGAGAAACATTAGAGACGAGTTAAATGAGTTACATACAGATCTGCCACTCCTGTCAAACATGACCTAGATACCAGGAGTAAGTCACGAGCTCCACCCTACACGCCGACATCACGTGCACTAACTGAAAACTTACGCAAATAGTATATCTTCATACGCCTGACAGAAAGCATTGAACCTTACTACTCAACCTACACCCACAGGCTAACCATTCCACATGCCAGACATCTATAAAAGAGAACAGCTCCAATGACTCAGCATCTCTATCTCCATCTCTAACTCCATCTTTCTCTCTTCCTGAAGACCTCCTTGGACGCTCTCCCCTCTGCCTGCTGAGGAGCTGCTCTCTCTCTTCTGCCTATGGAGCCTCGTTTTCCTTCATCAGCTGAGCCTCTTCTACACCACTATCTCAACTACCTACCTTTCTTCATATAAGGACTGCCAAGACTCTCGTCTGACTATCGAAACTCGCAGCTGCATGGACCGAGCCAAGCAAACACGGACGACCGTTCGAGTAAGGATGTAACGTTCATTAGCTATTTTAACCTTTTGTCATTAATATTATTGTTTAGAATTTGGTTAGTTGCGTATTTCAATTGTTTGACTTATAGAATAAAGAAGTAACTTTTACTGGTAAATATCAGTATTGCTTATAATAGCTTAACACCTTCACTTGTACCTGAACCAGTAATAATCAAATTAGTTCTCACAAGCTAAGCAAAAGTGCACAAACTAAACATAGTCAAATAGAATAATATGACAAGCAAGTTCAACACTGATGTTGTGTGTGAATTCGGATTAGTTATGCATAACACTTCTCCACAACCACACATAGCAACATTACAATGTACTACGTGGAGAGTTCTTATTTTCGAGACAAGCGTGTAACATAAACACTGAATCTAACTTATACAAATTTATTTCACTAAACACATACTTGAAAGTGTACTATACCTGGTAGTGCGTTGCAGTATAGCTGATTGTAGCCGGAGCGTCGGTCAAGGCACGTCCTTCTCGGTCGCTAGCAGATCAGAGAGAGCGAGCTGGAGCGTCTTGAATCGTCCCCCGCTGCGTCACACTTCCGGGACTACCACACCTCCCTCTTAAGCTCTTTTCCAATCCAGTGTTAGTGAAGGTGCAACCACACCTAAAACCGACAATCCAAACACGGGTGCAGTATCACGAGTTGAGTAGTGCATGGAGTTACATTATTAGTATATTTTTTTTCATCATTTATGAGCTGTCACTCTCATGAAACTGAAGGAAAAACAAAAGGTCTTTCTTGGTACATTTAACTAATTAGCTGTCCTATCAGCAATATAATTAAAATCTAATGGAGACCACTCCATTTAGCATTATTCAGCATCACGACTTCCCTAAGCTCCCTCACCCACTGCCTCACAATTTCTCGGGTTGGGTGAAGGCCATCCTTCAAAAACCTAAGCCGAAAGCGATAATAACCTCTATTTCTCATGCTAAAAAAACCACACACAAAAGTTATATATTCAGTCTTTTAGGTGCCCTACTTACCCGGCCACTTCTGGTTGTCACCCTCCTGGTCACTGTTGGTGAGGCACGACGGTCACAGGGTTGAACCTCAAATCTTCGTTGACTCTCTTCTGACCATCTCTCCGTTGTACCACTGTCATGACCCGTCAATGGCTCCGGTTCAGCAATTGTCGGCACCTGTCTAGAGTCGGGTACCGCTGGTACCTCTACATCCACCCCTGTGCTGAACTCAGCTTGAACCGCTGGTGCAACCACACCTGACTCTGACTGTGGACTTGAGTTTTCACCACGAGGTGCTACCACACCTGGAACCGATGCTTCTGAATCCCTACAAGGTCTGGTTAAGTGCCGATTTCGCCTCCACAGCCTTTGTGATTGTCCTATGGCTACAACCTCACGCCCCTGTGCTGCCAGAACTCTTGCCCTCACTGGCTCTTTACCTGGGTCTTGTATGGCTACATCTTGTCCAATTGGGACTGATTCTTGTGCCTTAGTCCTGTACCTTCGATTATACTGATACATTTGGTAGTTCCGTTGCAACTTCTGTCTCCAGTAGCCTCACATAGTCGATCTTGCGGCCATTCAAAAATCCCATCGAATTTAGCCCTCTTCCGAACAACAGTTGTGCAGGGGAGTAGCCATTGGCTAATGGTGTGTCTCGATAGGAACAGAGTGCCGCATCAAGACTGACATTCTTGTTCATCAGAGCTTTTACAGTTTGTACCGCCCGCTCAGCCTTACCGTTACTTTGAGGGTACCTAGGTGAACTTGTGACATGCTGTATGTCCCACTTTCTCATGAACCTTTTGAAACTCTCAGAACTAAACTGTGGACTGTTGTCACTCATAACCGAATTTGGTACTCCAATCAGACAGAACAACTTTTGGAGAATTTTAACGATGACTTCTGACGAGGTTGAGTCAACCAACTCATGCACTGTGATAAATCTGCTGAAGTAGTCCACTACTACCAAGTATGACCGAGACTCTTTCTCCATTATGTCCACAGCTAACCTCCACCATGGTCTCTCAGGCAGTTCTGCGCACATCAGCGGTTCTCTGGGCCGTCTACGGAACTCGGCACACTCAGGACACGTTTTAACCAGTTCCCGGATCTCAGTGGTCATTCCTGGCCACCAGACTAGTTCCACAGCCCGACGTATACACTTCGTTTCCCCCTGATGGCCCTTGTGCACTGAGGCTAGTACTGACTGTCTTTCCAGCTCTGGGATGAACACCCTGCTGTTGTAAAACACAATCCCCTGTACTACTGAGAGGAAATCCTTGAAAGTGTAAAAGCTGCGCACAGTCGGGTCTACATCCTTGTATTGCGGCCAGCCTTCTGCAATGTATTTCAACAATCTCATCCCCGCAGCATCCTCCAGAAGAGATGCCTTAATCCTTTCAAGTCGATTAGGAGATATAGCCAGTGAGTCAACCAACTCACACACAAGAGATTCAACCAAATCTGCGTCCCCCCTCAACTTCAGGTACACTCAATGGAGACCTAGACAGCGCATCTACCAAAACTAGCTTTGCCCCTGGTGTATACATAATTTTGTAGCTGTAAGCCATCATTCGGAGTCTAAACCTCTGAACACGTAATGGCAGCTTGGATAGTTTCTTGTCTCCGAGGATTGATATGAGTGGCTTGTGATCTGTTTCTATCTCAAACTCACGACCCGCCAAATAGTAATGGAACTTCTCACATCCCCAACAGATTGCGAGTGCTTCCTTCTCTATTTGAGCATATCTTTGCTCTGCTGCAGTGAGACTGCGCGATGCATATGCCACCGGTCGCCACTCCCCATTGACCAGCTGTAGGACAGCGGCTCCAAGCCCATATGAAGAAGCATCTGTACTCAGTCTTGTTGGTGCCTCCAAACAGAAAGGTGTTAACATGGGTGCCTTGGAGATCGTCTGTCTCAACTGATCGAACTCATTAGCTTGCGCACTTTCCCAGACCCATTCCTTGTCTTTCTGTAGCAATTGCCGTAGATTGTGCATTCCTCGAGACAATGTAGGAAAAAATTTTCCGAGGTAATTCAGGACTCCGAAAAACCGCCTTAACTCTTTCTTGTTGGTAGGTGCCTTAAAACTTCGCACTGCTTCAGTTTTCTCCGAGTCTGCTTTAATGCCCTCTTTAGAAACAACATGGCCCAGAAAGACCACCTCAGGTGTGTTAAATTGGCATTTGTCACTGTTTAAGGTAATTCTAGCTAATTTCAGCTTCTGCAGGACGGCTTCTACTCTTTTGTCATGCTCTTGTTGGCTAGCACCATAAACCAGAATATCATCCATTTGACAGATTACGCCTTCGCTGTCCACTAATGCTTTCTGCATTTCCCGCTTTAAGATCTCTGGTGCAGAACTAATCCCAAACAGTAAGCGTTTGCATTTGTATCTGCCGAATGGCGTTATAAAGGTGGTAAGCTTTTGACTGTACCCTATTGCAGGTATAAAATTATTTTACTCTCTCATGTATACTGTATATGGTACCATATTGTTGTTTAGGAGCATGTGTGAGAGACAAATAGGTTATTTAATGTGCAACAAAGTACTGTAAAGTACTCAATTTTCAATGTCCAGACTTTTTCGATGTCCACACTGTTTCAATTCTCAGACCTGACCCTGTTATGTCGTCCCTGTAATCTGAACAATCGAAGGTTGTCTGTATAACATGGCTAGTTGAATCACAATTTACACAGAGGAGTTCGGGAACAGGTGATGTGCGATTTCGGGAGCAGGTGATGCGTGATTTCGAGAGCAGGTGATGCGCGATTTCGGGAGCAGGTGATGCGCGATTTTGGGTGCAGGTGATGCGCGATTTCGGGAGCAGGTGATGGATGCGAGATTTCGGGAGCAGGTGATGCGCGATTTCGGGAGCAGGTGATGCGAGATTTCGGGAGCAGGTGATGCGCGATTTCGAGAGCAGGTGATGCGTGATTTCGGGAGCAGGTGATGCGTGATTTCGGGAGCAGGTGATGCGTGATTAACAATAAGACTAGTAAACCACTTGAAGCTTACGAATGATGCTAAAGAGAAAAATGATACATGAAGTAGATATAATAATAAAGAATCAGCTTAAAGGTTGACTTGCAACAAAATTCACATTAAAGTTATTTGGTATCAAAAGTTTCACCATGTCTTACTCTTTTGTGTTGTAGGTGCAAAATATGTGGAAATGTGATTACAAGCTCTTAAAAGCTCAAAAACGAAAAGCTGCCGTAGATTGGAATCTCTTTATTTCTCTGATGTAGTCATTACAGCTTGGTTATTGTCTTGTCACGTGATGTTCTCATGTGAATTGAAAGGCCAATAAAAAGCTCGATGCTCGATATGTAACTTATCGTAGCACTAGTTTATGACAAACACTTCGGGTTTTACCGAAGACCCCGTATCAAATATAGATCTTCACTACTTTACAGTTTTGTTTCGGCTTGATCTAATCATCAAGTCGTAATCTGATCATGTGACCCAATACTTCGCAAATAATTTTTGCAGCACTTTTCGATTATCACAGGTGACCAACAGACTAGTCATGATTATCAGACAATGATATGTACTCCTTCGAGCTAAGGTTAAAATATTAAATGAATTTTTACGGTAAGTTATAAGATATCAGTGCTAAAAGTGACAGCATTACAATGACGATAAAATAGACCCATAAGAACAATAGACATAGTTTTATTGAATGCGTGAAGTATATTTGTGAAAATATTTCGACGAATAAGGTTGCATGAAAGTGTAAACAGAAACCATCTACCACAACTACGCCACATTTGAGCCGTTTTGGAAAGAGAATCCAAACTACGGCGGTCTCGTGTGGCTGCGATTAACTGTTCGTTTTTGAGCTTTTAAGAGCTTGTAATCACATTCCCACATATTTTGCACCTACAACACAACAGAGTAAGACATGGTGAATTTTTTGATATCAAATAACTGTAATGTGAATTTTGTTGCAAGTCAACCTTTATGGAAACTTTTTTGTTCTCCTTGTTTACACATGGTTTTCACCACACCCATAGTAATCCCACGACCGAACAGAGCGAAGCGATTGGTTGGGAGATTTATGATAAATGCACATGTGCACACAACTCCCGAAAATTATTCATCAACAATGAGACGAACCCTTAAATCAAAATTTCATCAACAAATCTAACCATTGTTTTGTAGAGTCATTAAAGTATAATAACAATACAAAACACATATAAACATATTTAAATATTTTACCAAATCTTTGAAAAGTGTAAACAATATCCTAAACCTTACCCATCTGATCGGATTATACACAAATAAACAGATTTATTTGGACGAAAATCGTTAAGACCGGAAATTGAAACGCCGAGCGACAAAGAATAGAATGATTTAATCGTGCGCATTTTACGAAAAAATAACGTGCACTTTTCACCAGTCTATAGCATTGTCAAAGGTTTCGGTGATTAACGTAGGAGTACTGAAATCGTTTCATTTTTGTCGATTTCAAATTAACTGACATTTCAGACACATTTGAGTACTTTGGTATTCTAACTGATGTCCAACGCAGTGTAAGTAAAGGATATGACGATGATATTTTTTTCTAACAATTTTTATGAGATTACGATATTTAATTATAAGTTTAGATATTCTTCTTGATACTTCTTGATATTGTTAGCTATGACGTTTTGAAATGTAAACAAAATTGCGCATTGGTTTTTTATTATTACTGTATTACTATTACTAAGTTTGGATATTCTTTTTGATACTTCTTGATATTGTTAGCTATGACGTTTTTAAATGTAAACAAAATTGTTCATTGGTTTTCTATTATTACTGTATTACTATATTAATAATATTGGTTATTCTAATAATATCAGTGCATTTTACTTCTAATACTGCCTTTCTCCTATTGCAGGGGGAGAGATATAAACATATAATCTTTTCCTCTCATTATTGCTGTTTGTTATGACCAAACACTTATTTAAATAGATTTTTTAAAAAGCTATATAATAAATATCACTTTTTGATATTGTTAGCTACGACGTTTTGAAATGTAAACAAAATTGTGCATTGGTTTTATATTATTACTATATTAATAATCTTGGTTATTCTAATAATACGGTATCAGTGCATTTTACTTCTAATATTGGCCAATATTGCATTTCTCCTATTGCAGGGGAAGAGATATAAACATATAATCTTTTCTTTCATTATTGCTGTTTGTTGTATATAATAACGCCCACACCCAGTACATTACAGCTACCATTGCAGCTATCCTATTGCACTGCAGTGTCATTTGACTGCTAATATTGCATTTCTCAACCATCAGTACCCTTTCTTTTTTCCAATATCACTTTGGTCGTGGGCTGTATGACAGTGGAATTTCTAGAATTTGTATCATGCAAGTTTTAATAAACCTTAACGCGTGAAAACCATACCAAAAAGGTGATGTTGATGTGCTGTACTGGCTTAACAGAATCATTCAACGGCTGTATAGTGGAAACCCATTGCTACGCTTAATGATAATATATTCATTTATGTATACCTTGGCAATAACTTATTCACAAAATAAGTCCAATAAAAGTATGCAGGTCCTTTATAAGATTTATTTTGGACTTATTTATAGTGGTGCGTTTGATCACTATAAGCGTTTAATTATTTACAAAATAAGTCCAATAAACAATTCTATTGATTTAATCACAAGTCTACTCACGCTAAACCATGTGCTTACTTTCTGAAAGTGCACTAGTTGAACGTTGTGGTCACAACCCTTTTGACCACAACCACAATAGTGATCAAACGGAATGCAAATCATGTTAGATACCATCTACCGTATTCAACTATATTTTGTCATTAAACCAACACAATAAAGGTTTTGATGCGAACTTAATGGCTGCTCATTAAGCTTCTATTACGGTGTTAATTTTGTCTACAACCTAAATGCTCATCTATCTCAGTCCGAGTCTCTGCAGTACAATGATTATCGTTTTCATTAATTCTCTTCTGCAACCTTTTGCTGTGATAGGTGTATACGGCATACGATGATTTTCAAGGTCGCCATCTACGCAAATTTGTATAAATTTACCCCTTTTAGGACTGTTTTTCTTGGGTCGGCTTTATATGAGAGATCGGCTTATATGCGAGATCGGCTTATATGCGAGATCGGCTTATATGCGAGATCGGCCTACATGCGAGATTGGCTTATATGCAAGATCGGCTTATAAGCGAGTATATACATAGACTCAGAACTAACTGGGTCATCAACGTACATGTACTTGTAACAAGGTACATGCGTATTACTGATCAGCTATTTTAAATTACCTTTAAATAAACACTTTCAATTCTGAGCAAACACAAAAATCATAAAATTTTAACGTATTAAAATCAAACTTTGAAATTAAAATTATTTTTTCATAATTTAAATTTAATTATTTTAATTTAATAATAAAATTTTTTTATTTTTAAACATTAAATTAAAATAAATAAAATGTATGTCCTATTTCTTTGGAAAAGTAATTATAGCCTAAGATTTCTTACCTAAATGCTCATCTATCTCTGCCTGAGTTTTTTGCAGCACCTCAGGATATAGACACATGTAGAGTAGGGCCCACGAGTGGGCTGTAGATGTGGTTTCAGTTCCAGCACTGTATAGCTGGGTGCAAAAGCTAATGCAATTGTTATCTACAACAAAAGCAAAGAGAGCGACATGTTTTTGAATTACTAGTCATCAATAAATATCAACAGCAATTCGTATTATTCAATGCTCTCCGATTGTAGTGAAAAGTAAATAAAATAGGCATTTGAAAAAAATTTAAGAATGAAATGCAAGTGGCAAGCAAATGCCAAATTTGGATACGCGCAAAAATAATTCACATAAACAATTAGAAGCTAGCATCAAATTTACAACAGGATTACACTTACCAGAAAAACACTGCTGATCCTCTTTAGAAAGCAAAGGCTGGCAAGAGCCTAGGATGCATCTATCAAGCACATCTCCGATGTTGTTTTCATCAAATCTTTCTTTGTGTACACCGAAATGTCGGTTAAAGAATGGACGTAACACGTGAAAGCTGTTGTATAGGTACCTATCTCGAAGATGTTTAAAAAACAGACCTGCCAACGGTATGTTATCCAGAATTGATAGTTTACCAGCCAATGCAAACATCTCATTCAAGCAATCGAGGATAGCAGCAACTTGCTTATCTTCGTAAGAGAAACGCTGTCCTAGCACCATCTGGCTGATAAGATTATTTGAAGCTTTTGAAAGACTACGTTGTACAGAAATTGGTGTTTCACTGTGTGGCTTGATATAATGTTTAATATACTCTTCTATTTCCTCCATTATCTTTGGCTCTAGAAAAGCTTTGCCCATTCCTTCATCTCTTAGAGAGCTAATAGCCATAGATCTTAGGCTTTTCCATTGTGGAAAAGGAGCCCACAAAATACCTAAAATAAATACAAGCATCAATATGTAAGTACATGTTTATTGTCAAATAAAAAAGACAGATCATGATGAACTGGAAAGACAACTCTACACATATTTACTAGTTACAAAACACACCTGGTGACTATTTATTGTCAAATAGAAATGATAGATCATGATGAACTGGAAAGACAACTCTAACCAGACAGCATACCTACTAGTTCTATGACTCACCTGGTGAGTGTTTATTGTCAAATAGAAATGATAGATCATGATGAACTGAAAAGACAACTCTAACCAGACAACATATCTACTAGTTACAAAACACACCTGGTGACTGTTTATTTTCAAATAGAAATGATAGATCATGATGAACTGGAAAGACAACTCTAACTAAACATCCATATCTACTAGTTACAAAACTCACCTGGTGACTGTTTATTGTTAAATAGGAATGATAGACCATGATGAACTGGAAAGACAACTCTAACCAGACAACATACCTACTAGATACATTACAGACCTGGTGAGTGTTTAGCCATCTCTGTATTCAATGAGGTGAGAGCCTTGGCAGATCTAGTGCTGGAATATTGAGAATTCTTCACCAGAAGGTGATTGAAGTTATTATACCCTGACACTACAACTCTTTTGTGCCCTCCCAGCTGTATAGTGTAGACCTATTCAACAACAGCATGCTAATCTAGCATAGCGAACTTGTATTTCCATACAAAAAGTACAAATTTTGAACAAATACACTACTTGGTTAAACTTACATTTCCAAAGCGTTTTCTGTTGGCCTCACAAAACTTGATGATAGAACCAGACAGGTATATTTGTGGCACGTTCCCGAGTATAGGAAAACTGATTGGTCCTGGAGGATAGCCATCAGACTTTTCATGGAAAATGAAGTAGAGGAGACACACCAAGAACAGAGACACAAGCAGAGGTGTAATGCCAACATCAGGAATAAGGTCCTGCACCATTTTGAAGAGCCCGAGATCTCACTTCCCTCAGCCTAAAACAATAAATAACCACAATGTTTGAAAACGTCATCGAAATAAAGAGAGCCCAAACTACGGCATTTTCATTATGGCTGCGATTAACTGTATGTTTTTGAGCTTTTAAGAGCTTGTAATCACATTTCCACATGTTTTACACATACAACACAGCAGAGTAAGACATGGTAAACCTTTTGATACCAAATAACTGTAATGTGAATTTTGTTGCAAGTCAACCTATACCAAAAATGCATCTTTGTAAGCTCAATAAACTACAGTAACATGAGATTATGATTTGTCTGCTTTTTCCAATGATCAGGAACCAAATGCAAGATCTTCTTACTAGTCATACACAGTTGTTAGTGGTATATTTGCAACTTATGCATCAAGTTAACAATGGCATTCATAAACAATGGTGAACAGATCATGTCCTTCTGTAGAGTTTAAAGCCCATTGATGCATTTATCCATATCCACAATCATATAATAAATATATATATATATATAATAGATCTGTAATCATCATATAATATATATATATATAATATATCCGCAGTCATCATATACTATATATATAGATAATATATCCGCAATCATCATATAATCCTACTACCAAACACGAGTGAAACGAGTGTTTGGGAGCTTTATAATAATGATACAAAACACATATAAAGCTATTTAAATATGTTACCAAGTCTTTGAAAATTGTCGACAATATCCTAAAACTTACCCATCTGATCGAATTATACATAACTAAAAAGAATAATTTGGCCTAAAACCGCCATTAAAACCTGACAAGCCTTTTTTAATCAAAATTAAGACCGGCCAACAAAACGCTAATAAAGCCGTGCAACAGAGAGTAGAACCATAAAGTCGTGCGCATTTCACGAGAAAAACGTGCACATTTCACCAGTCTATGGCATTGTCCAATTGCCGAAGGTTTTTGTAATTAACGTAGAAGTACTGAAAAGTAATCGTTTTTTTTTGCCGATTTTAAAGATAGCTCTGACATTTTGGACACTTATAATGAGCACTTTGGTATTCCAACTGATGTCCAAAGCAGTGAAAGTAAAGGAAATGACGATGATAGTTTTTTAACGATTCTTATAAGATTATTACAATATTTAATTCTAAGAATAATTATTCGATTTTTTAAGATTATTATAAGATTTAATTATAAGAATAATCATTCGAATTTACAAGATCGAAGTATATAGTGACCGATGGTGTGCCATATGTTACTGTTATTATTTTTCTAAAGACTTTGTTGATGATACTACGGCTGTGCCTAATATCGTGGTACAGCCAAGCCGTTTCTAATATCTGCAAAATTAAGTAATAGGCCTACATTTTCTTATAGATATACGGCTATTTCTATGACAACCAACTAAAATCTTTTTAGATTTTTAAATTCAGTATAATTTTTTGGATATAAATACAGAAATCTAGATAAATATCACAACTTCTTGATATTGGTTGCTATGACATTTTGAAATGTAAACAAAATTGTGCACTGGCTTTCATTTCTCAAACTTTAACACATGTTTTCTCAGAACTATGTTTTCACACTAATGGTAAACATGCATTAAGGTTATTGACCATAAAATCTGCTGTAATTAAGCTGGAATCAGATTTTTTTTGGCAAAATAACTGAGAATTTTCTCCTTCTGCTAGTGTAGATATCTCTAAATCTCACACACCCGACTTAACCATGGTTTCTGTGATCATGACCCATTTCTTCATTTTGCCCCAGTTTGCAAAAAACTTCTAGACACACGTGAATGCTAATGCTTGCTTTTTGTTACAGATCGCTGTCAAAACCATTCTACATTCAACACAACCAACTTTCAAACTGTGTATATTGCACAGTAGCTTCCATTTTACTTCTAATATTGCATTTCTCCTATTGCAGGGGAGATATAAACATTTTTTTCCTTTCATTATTGCTGTTTGTTGTACATAATAACACCCAGTAAATTACAGGTACAATTGCAGCTACCATTGCAGTTATCCTATTGCACTGCAGCCCCATTTGACTGCTAATATTGCATTTTTCAACCAGCAGTACCCTTTCTTTTTTCCAATATCACTTTGGTCGTGGGCTGTATGACAGGAGAATTTCTAGTATATACAGTGTATATATATATATATAGATAATATATCCGCAATCATCATATTCGTCATAAAAATGTACAAGTTGTGAAAATGAACACAAGTCTAAGTTCAGCTCAGCAAATGCATGTGTTTTTGCAAAAATTTATTTCGCCAAGTTAGTTTTGCAAAGTAAAGAAAGTGCATAGTTTTTGGTGAAACGTGAAAAAAATGCTTGAAGAATGCTATGAGGGAACAACTATGTAAACTGGTATGAGCAGATACCTATTCCATAGATGGCAATTTTGCAAAGGTGCCCAGCTCTTTGCTCGACTCTATGTAATACGGATTCCTATAACAAACTCACATGCCTCCAGTGTTTATGTCTATGCTACCAGACAAGACTCGGAAGTGCTACTAGGAAACACCTTAGGCCTTCTTAGACCAGTGCAGTGGAGTTCTGCATTTTCCTGATTCGCAAACCAATGTAGTAAACTTTGAACTGGCAGTCATAAATCCAATTTTTGCAGTTCTGGGCTGTGACGTTTGAACGCAAAGATGTTTCTACCAATTCACTCAGGCAGCACGGTGCAAAGTTCAAGAACTACGATTGATCAATATGTGCAATTCTAACATAAATTTCAAATAGTTTGTGAGGATGATGGATGCACTTTCCTTGTTTTCTTTGGACCAGGTTGACGCTGATTAAAATCATTAAAAGGTATTCACTAAAACAAAGTGGTCGCAACTGGCACGAGACCCTTACAACTTACTTAAAGGCACTTGGTTACTCACCAAACTTGACTGACTTGTGTGTGTGTGCACAAAGGAAACAGGTGATGGTAAAGTTATATTATAATTTTAGGTCGATGACATCCTAGTTGCAAGTAATCAACCAGAACTATTAGAAGTCAAAAGCAAGCTGAATAAGAGATGTAAGGTTGATGACCATGACGAGCTGGGGTGGTTCTTAGGAAGAGAGTTTAAACAAGACGGCAGTGGCTACCCAATAACACAAAAGAGATCCGATGCCGCCCTACTAAAAAGGTTCGACGTGATGGATTGTAAGCCAGCTGTTATACCAATCACGAATGGCTACAAATGAGGAGAATAATGTCAAAAATTAATCCATATCGGAGAGCTATTGGTAGCTTGCTATACCTAATGACAGGAACAGGCTCAGAAATTAGCTGGACCGTAACAAAACTATCACAACATTTGGGCAAACATGGACCGCAGCAAATATCAGCTAAACAACTGTTTCGCTACATCAAAGGAACAAAACCTAGTTAATTCAATAGTTAATTCTACTATAATTAACTATTCTATACCCAGTATTTCTTTTTTCGTTCACTTCCTGTTCTAATGCCTTCACGAATTGGCAATAGGTTTATTACTGCAATACAAATCTGAAGACACCGGCAAATTTAACAAATATCACCCAAAAGTATTTCATGAAGTAAATATCAGAGTTAATTTGGAAATATAACTTTTGAAAATTTATAACATAGATTGAAATCTTAGACAATGCTCATGATTCCCATATTTGCAAATACGCTCTAATCTTTATGCTTAAGCTCATGTTCAAAATCAGAAAACTTGATAATATTTCAAGAGGGTGATATAAATCTATTTGTTTACATTTTCACAACCTGTGTGCTTCACTATTGGGATAAAATCTCAACTTGAACTAAAACAATGCTTGCATTACAGCAGATTACCTAAAACTATAAATATATGCATCATTGATGTAAATAATTACCTTTTTGCCATTAACAGTTTGTAAAAGAAAAATTTCTTTTTTTCAATTACAAATTTTTACGTGACCACCTTTTGTAGATGAGACATCATCATAATCTTTGGTAGGAACAGTCATTTCCCTCATCGCTAACCGCGTGCTACTAGCTCAGCTGTCTTATTGTTCGTGCTTTGAATGCGCACTCAACAGATAAATCTAGATAAAAATGAAAAAATAAGTCTGTAAGAGTTTGCCTCAACGACAGAAGGCCGCTTACCATTCAGGAATAGTATAGCCTTCGGTTCCGCATACTTGCAATACAATGTACTGTGCTTTTTATAGTCTTAGCCCAAAAGTAATAGAATGTCTGGTTGGTCCAGCAGGCTACATAATACAAATTTTTAGTTGCACACGTGAAAAGTATTCTGCAGCGGTGCTCAGGACTGTAAATAGTGCTCTACGCAGTTCTAATTTATCGGACTCGTTATATCGTACGATTGTATGTTAATTTGTTATTGATGGCTATCATTATATGGAAACATTGCAGTAAATACATTGACTAGCTGTACTACTAGGGCATTGCCCGGGTAATAAAAAAGTCTTTGGACAGAAAATTGATTTGTATTTAACATATAACAACATTTGCCATTCTAACTTTCAAATTACATATTATGAGAGAAGTGTTTTGTGTAGTTGAATTAAATTAAGAGAGAAAATAAAAACAACTGTAAAGGTTTTCAAACTTTATCAAACGACTGTAGCTTTCAAACTTCATATTACGAAAAAAAAATTTTCTGCAGGACAACTAAATTAAAAATCAATAAAACAACTGTAAAGGTTTTCAAACAACTGTAAATTTAAAATTTCATAAAATTCTTGAAAGAAGTGTTTCGTTGAAATAAATTAGAAGGAAATATAAAAATGTAAAGTTGTTTAAATGTGAATGAGAAATAATTAGCAGGTGATGATAAAATGTAGTCTATTTCGCTATGATTACAATCCAAAATTATTTGGTATACATGTATATGATTTCAGTTCGTTTAAGTGTTGGCATGCAAAAATTAGCATGTAGGCTAATATCATAAGCTAGAGGTACAAATCATCATCATTAAAAATAGTGCCAAAATACTATGCTAACTTTAGTAACTATAGGTACCTACAATAACTTTAATAAGTTTTGAGGCTAGGATCTGCGGGCCCAAGATAATATTACCTCGTATTACCTTGTAGTTGTCTTCACACTAGACCACTTAATGTGAAAGTGGTGTGCCTCATATGATTTAACTTTATTTTGTCAGTGGTTTTCAATTTCCGACTACTTGAGTTTAGTGTTAGTCAGTAGTGCAAGCTTAACTTGCTATATAAGTTTATGGTGCTTTAGCTGAGTGGTTATTTGTAGGAATTTTAATGTCTCATATGGCTCTAGGCTGAGTTTAAAGGTTGACTTGCAACAAAATTCACATTAGTTATTTGGTATCAGAAGATTCACCACGTCTTACTCTGTTGTGTGGTAAGTGCCAAATATGTGGAAATGTGATTACAAGCTCTTAAAAGCTCAAAAACGAAAAGCCTCCGTAGATTGGAATCTCTTTATTTCGATGACGCAACCACGAAATTTGGTTATCGTCTTGTCACGTATGTTCTCACGTGAATTGAAAGGCCAATACAAAGCTCAATATAAAACTTATCGTAGCACTAGTTTATGGCAAACACTTCGGGTTTTACCGAAGACCCCGTATCGAATATAGATGCTCGCTACTTTACAGTTTTGTTTCGGCCTGGTCTAATCGGCAAGTCGTAATCTGATCATGTGACCCAATACTCCGCAAATAATTTCTGCAGTACTTTTCGATTATCACAAGTGACCAACAGTCTCATCATGATAATCAGACAATGATATGTACTCCTTCAAGCTAAGGCTAAAAAATTAAACGAATTTTTACAGTAAGTTATAAGATATCACTGCTAAAAGTGACAGCATTACAATGACGATTAAACAGACGCGTAAGAACAATAGACATAGTTTTATTGAATGCGTGAAGTATATTTGTGAAAATATTTCGACGAATAAGGTTGCAAGAAAGTGTAGACAGAAACCATCTCTCACAACTACATCACATTTGAGCCGTTTTGGAAAGGGAATCCAAACTACAGCGGTCTCGTGTGGCTGCGAGTTTCTGTTAGTTTTTGAGCTTTTAAGAGCTTGTAATCACCTTTCCACATATTTGGCACCTACAACACAACAGAGTAAGACATGGTGAATCTTTTCATATCAAATTACGGTAATGTGAATTTTGTTGCAAGTCAACCTTTAAGATTATAAGAGTTTAGACAATGATGTCATAACTCGTTAGCCGTGGCGGCGGAAATGCCACACCTCCAATTAATAACATATTACTGAAACATTACCTTTCACCTTCCAAAAACCTACTTCAAAAAGTATCTAAGATTACTAAACCACAACAATTCTACTTCTCCACACTTTACTTTATTGGTGATTCCCATATACTAAAAATTTTCTTTTCCTAAATGTTTAAAAAAAACTTCAAAATTGTATATCAAATAACTGGTAAAATCCGTCTTAATAATTAATTTTTTAATTATTATTAGAGTTTAAACTTCTTTGTTAGTTTATACTAATATAAAAGTCCTCCAATCAATATTTATATTTTTAGCACTGGTTCTAAGCTTCAAAAAGTGTAAGAAAAATTCAGCTCAATGCAATTGAATGCAAATTTTCTGAACGTATGCCGCCACCGGAAGTGAGGCTTTATATAGAACAATGTTTACATGATTGCCTATACTCTTGTATGTTCTACTCAGGTTCTAGGTAGCAAGCTTAACTTTTAGTGGCATGTACGGATGATGGTAGTCCTTTACTGTTTGCTCAAGTTTGAATGTGAGGCTTGGATTGGTTAATAAATTGGTCGTATGAACTGTTCAGTGCTGCATGCTTATGCTCTTCACTAAGTATCCTCATTACATGTCGGAGTCTGATGTCACGACGTCTCTTTTGTATCAGCTCAAGACCAAGTTTTTTTTCGCTTCACTAACACTTTCTCATCCTTTGAGGTGGCTTATAAAACATACAGCTTGATTTTGAACAGCTTCTATATCTGCTATGTGTTTTTTTAGAAATGGATCCCATATTGCTGCAGCATATTCAAGATGTGGACGACAAAGTGACTTGTATGCCAGCAGCCGAGCAGATTGTGGAGCCCAATATAAGGTTCTTTTAATCATGCCTAGTTGTCGCTTTGCAACTACTGTTTTTTCAGAAATATGCTTGTCAAATCTTAGGTTAGATTGTAACTGGACACAAAGATACATGTGTCTTCCACATGGTCTTGAACTTGATCACTAAGAGCGTATTTTGGTATTACTTTACTGTTGTCAAAGCCGATAGTGTGACACTTAGTTGCATTGAAGTTAATTTTCCATTTATCTGCCCATTGTTGCAATGAATCAATGTTTTTTTGAAAACGATTTTCATCAGTTGAGTTGTTGACCACTTGGTAAATCAGAGTGTCATCTGCAAATAGACTTGCTGAGCAGTCTATGCAATCTGGGAGGTTATTGTTGTACACTAAGAAAAGAGTAGGCCCTAATACAGATCCTTGTGGTACTCCTGAGGTCACAGACAGAACAGTAGATTTAACATCATTGAGCACCACACATTGATTTCGCTCAGACAAGAAGTCGTGTATCCAAGTTACCCTACAGAATGAAATTATTTGCGGAGTTAAATTTCGTGAGAGTTGTCGTTTCATGTATATTCGCGAAATAAATTACTCGGGGATGAACACATTAGCTAGCTAGCAATAGAGTAAAACCTCCACATGCGTAGGTTTCTATTTAGTTAAAAAATTTATGTCGATCATGTTAAGCTATAAATTTTGACTGACTCCAGAGGTTTTTATGAATATTCATAGATTTGAAGGCCTTTGGTGAACCAACAATTTGTGGTAAGTTATGAGTTATTTCAATGTAAAGAAATGCAGGAGAGATTTTTACGATGATGACGCTGTATCGAATTCTGTATAACTTGTGACAACCTTGAATAATTTTGTAAAGAAGTGTGATGCATTGGCAATGGACTTAACTCAAAACCCTGGCAATGATGTTAAAAGAGTTTGGAACTCAGCTATGTTTACTAACTCTGTCTAGCGGCTAATTTTTAATTTGAGGTAGTAGTTATTCTCCCATGTTAAAAATAAAACCAACTATTCCCAGATTTTAATAATCCGCGGAATCGATAGTTCGCCAATTATCAAATCCATCGAATAATTTCATCCTGTAGGGTAACAAACAACTGTCAATACTTTGTATAGTAAAAAGGTTTTGCATTAGAAGCTCGCGATCAAAGTATCGCGAGCTTCTCGCAATCAAGTACAACCGCATGTATGTTGTTTGATGTCTCAGCTGAGTATAATATGTCAAGGAGAGTTCCACAAAGCTGCACTTTGCAAGAAAGTCCTCTCCTAAATCCATGCTGGCGGTCATGGAGTATAGAGTCTAGTTTAAAATTAAGTGTTCTCAACACCACATGTACTAGAATTTAGCATGGGATGCTTGTTAGTGAAACGGGTCTATAGCTATTTGGTATGTCCATTCTGCCCTTTTTGTGTAGAGAAGTAAAAGTTGCTGATTTCCATGCTTTTGGCAATTTTCCAGTTTCAAGAGATTTATTGTGTATTTTAGCTAAGCATTTAGAAGTTAATTTCACATTTATTTGTAGATCTTCCTTACGGAACATGTCTGGCCCAGCTGCTTTGCTAGCTTGAAGGTTGTGAAGTAAGTTTTTAATACCATCTGGTACTATTACCGGTCTATTTGATTACTAGAGCATGCCTTTAATTGATGTTCGTGGCAAAATTGACTGTGAAAAAAGTTATTCAACATTGTAGCACAATGGACCGGACTTTCTGTTGTATTGCCATTTGGGAGAGTTGGCCTGATAAGTTTTTTTTCGATTTTTCAGTTTGTTTAATGTGTTTATAAAAGGGCTTAGCATTGCCTTTTTTTAAATACTCCCCATCGTCTTCTTCTCACCATCGCCTTTCGCAACGATCAGAGTACCCGTGGCTGCAACCAGGCCTGCCAACTCTCACGCATTGGGCGTGAGAAACATGCAATTGCCCCATGCCTCACGCATCAAATGCCTGTGTCACGCAATTGCCCCTTTTACCCAAGAAAACCTGTTTTTTTGCTCCCAATCTTCAATTAGCCATATAGAGTTATATTATCTTTTGCTGTGGTGTTTTTATACGCTATGAAAATTTACCCCACTTATCAAATCCTCGCGTTTTCATTGCCCTCAAAATAGACTCTCACTCTTTTCCCCACTCCAGGGTTGGCAGACCTGGCTGCAACCCATTCCCCTTTTCATTTTTTGTTTGAATTATATTGTTTCTAATACTGGATTCAACATCAGAGTTTTGAACTCTCAGTGCACGAACCTCTTTTCTTAGTGCATACTCTTTAACCCTCATTTCTTTGCTAATGTCTAATTTACAAAATATAACATTGTTGTATGGAGATACTGCGAAAACAAGATACCAACAGGGAATGTAGCCAAACCACAGGATAAGCATATACTACCTACAAGCAGCAGGACGCCTAAAATTAATCAAATGATTCAATAATTGGAAACGTCAAAAGAAAATTATGAACTTCAGAATTGGAAGAAATCAATCATAGAAACTGCGTCAACACCAGATGGAGAACATGTCAAAAGGAAGTCGAAGCAATTAAACCTACCAACCACCATCATCAAAAAGCCACCAGAGAAACATTAGAGACGAGTTAAATGAGTTACATACAGATCTGCCACTCCTGTCAAACATGACCTAGATACCAGGAGTAAGTCACGAGCTCCACCCTACACGCCGACATCACGTGCACTAACTGAAAACTTACGCAAATAGTATATCTTCATACGCCTGACAGAAAGCATTGAACCTTACTACTCAACCTACACCCACAGGCTAACCATTCCACATGCCAGACATCTATAAAAGAGAACAGCTCCAATGACTCAGCATCTCTATCTCCATCTCTAACTCCATCTTTCTCTCTTCCTGAAGACCTCCTTGGACGCTCTCCCCTCTGCCTGCTGAGGAGCTGCTCTCTCTCTTCTGCCTATGGAGCCTCGTTTTCCTTCATCAGCTGAGCCTCTTCTACACCACTATCTCAACTACCTACCTTTCTTCATATAAGGACTGCCAAGACTCTCGTCTGACTATCGAAACTCGCAGCTGCATGGACCGAGCCAAGCAAACACGGACGACCGTTCGAGTAAGGATGTAACGTTCATTAGCTATTTTAACCTTTTGTCATTAATATTATTGTTTAGAATTTGGTTAGTTGCGTATTTCAATTGTTTGACTTATAGAATAAAGAAGTAACTTTTACTGGTAAATATCAGTATTGCTTATAATAGCTTAACACCTTCACTTGTACCTGAACCAGTAATAATCAAATTAGTTCTCACAAGCTAAGCAAAAGTGCACAAACTAAACATAGTCAAATAGAATAATATGACAAGCAAGTTCAACACTGATGTTGTGTGTGAATTCGGATTAGTTATGCATAACACTTCTCTACAACCACACATAGCAACATTACAATGTACTACGTGGAGAGTTCTTATTTTCGAGACAAGCGTGTAACATAAACACTGAATCTAACTTATACAAATTTATTTCACTAAACACATACTTGAAAGTGTACTATACCTGGTAGTGCGTTGCAGTATAGCTGATTGTAGCCGGAGCGTCGGTCAAGGCACGTCCTTCTCGGTCGCTAGCAGATCAGAGAGAGCGAGCTGGAGCGTCTTGAATCGTCCCCCGCTGCGTCACACTTCCGGGACTACCACACCTCCCTCTTAAGCTCTTTTCCAATCCAGTGTTAGTGAAGGTGCAACCACACCTAAAACCGACAATCCAAACACGGGTGCAGTATCACGAGTTGAGTAGTGCATGGAGTTACATTATTAGTATATTTTTTTTCATCATTTATGAGCTGTCACTCTCATGAAACTGAAGGAAAAACAAAAGGTCTTTCTTGGTACATTTAACTAATTAGCTGTCCTATCAGCAATATAATTAAAATCTAATGGAGACCACTCCATTTAGCATTATTCAGCATCACGACTTCCCTAAGCTCCCTCACCCACTGCCTCACAATTTCTCGGGTTGGGTGAAGGCCATCCTTCAAAAACCTAAGCCGAAAGCGATAATAACCTCTATTTCTCATGCTAAAAAAACCACACACAAAAGTTATATATTCAGTCTTTTAGGTGCCCTACTTACCCGGCCACTTCTGGTTGTCACCCTCCTGGTCACTGTTGGTGAGGCACGACGGTCACAGGGTTGAACCTCAAATCTTCGTTGACTCTCTTCTGACCATCTCTCCGTTGTACCACTGTCATGACCCGTCAATGGCTCCGGTTCAGCAATTGTCGGCACCTGTCTAGAGTCGGGTACCGCTGGTACCTCTACATCCACCCCTGTGCTGAACTCAGCTTGAACCGCTGGTGCAACCACACCTGACTCTGACTGTGGACTTGAGTTTTCACCACGAGGTGCTACCACACCTGGAACCGATGCTTCTGAATCCCTACAAGGTCTGGTTAAGTGCCGATTTCGCCTCCACAGCCTTTGTGATTGTCCTATGGCTACAACCTCACGCCCCTGTGCTGCCAGAACTCTTGCCCTCACTGGCTCTTTACCTGGGTCTTGTATGGCTACATCTTGTCCAATTGGGACTGATTCTTGTGCCTTAGTCCTGTACCTTCGATTATACTGATACATTTGGTAGTTCCGTTGCAACTTCTGTCTCCAGTAGCCTCACATAGTCGATCTTGCGGCCATTCAAAAATCCCATCGAATTTAGCCCTCTTCCGAACAACAGTTGTGCAGGGGAGTAGCCATTGGCTAATGGTGTGTCTCGATAGGAACAGAGTGCCGCATCAAGACTGACATTCTTGTTCATCAGAGCTTTTACAGTTTGTACCGCCCGCTCAGCCTTACCGTTACTTTGAGGGTACCTAGGTGAACTTGTGACATGCTGTATGTCCCACTTTCTCATGAACCTTTTGAAACTCTCAGAACTAAACTGTGGACTGTTGTCACTCATAACCGAATTTGGTACTCCAATCAGACAGAACAACTTTTGGAGAATTTTAACGATGACTTCTGACGAGGTTGAGTCAACCAACTCATGCACTGTGATAAATCTGCTGAAGTAGTCCACTACTACCAAGTATGACCGAGACTCTTTCTCCATTATGTCCACAGCTAACCTCCACCATGGTCTCTCAGGCAGTTCTGCGCACATCAGCGGTTCTCTGGGCCGTCTACGGAACTCGGCACACTCAGGACACGTTTTAACCAGTTCCCGGATCTCAGTGGTCATTCCTGGCCACCAGACTAGTTCCACAGCCCGACGTATACACTTCGTTTCCCCCTGATGGCCCTTGTGCACTGAGGCTAGTACTGACTGTCTTTCCAGCTCTGGGATGAACACCCTGCTGTTGTAAAACACAATCCCCTGTACTACTGAGAGGAAATCCTTGAAAGTGTAAAAGCTGCGCACAGTCGGGTCTACATCCTTGTATTGCGGCCAGCCTTCTGCAATGTATTTCAACAATCTCATCCCCGCAGCATCCTCCAGAAGAGATGCCTTAATCCTTTCAAGTCGATTAGGAGATATAGCCAGTGAGTCAACCAACTCACACACAAGAGATTCAACCAAATCTGCGTCCCCCCTCAACTTCAGGTACACTCAATGGAGACCTAGACAGCGCATCTACCAAAACTAGCTTTGCCCCTGGTGTATACATAATTTTGTAGCTGTAAGCCATCATTCGGAGTCTAAACCTCTGAACACGTAATGGCAGCTTGGATAGTTTCTTGTCTCCGAGGATTGATATGAGTGGCTTGTGATCTGTTTCTATCTCAAACTCACGACCCGCCAAATAGTAATGGAACTTCTCACATCCCCAACAGATTGCGAGTGCTTCCTTCTCTATTTGAGCATATCTTTGCTCTGCTGCAGTGAGACTGCGCGATGCATATGCCACCGGTCGCCACTCCCCATTGACCAGCTGTAGGACAGCGGCTCCAAGCCCATATGAAGAAGCATCTGTACTCAGTCTTGTTGGTGCCTCCAAACAGAAAGGTGTTAACATGGGTGCCTTGGAGATCGTCTGTCTCAACTGATCGAACTCATTAGCTTGCGCACTTTCCCAGACCCATTCCTTGTCTTTCTGTAGCAATTGCCGTAGATTGTGCATTCCTCGAGACAATGTAGGAAAAAATTTTCCGAGGTAATTCAGGACTCCGAAAAACCGCCTTAACTCTTTCTTGTTGGTAGGTGCCTTAAAACTTCGCACTGCTTCAGTTTTCTCCGGGTCTGCTTTAATGCCCTCTTTAGAAACAACATGGCCCAGAAAGACCACCTCAGGTGTGTTAAATTGGCATTTGTCACTGTTTAAGGTAATTCTAGCTAATTTCAGCTTCTGCAGGACGGCTTCTACTCTTTTGTCATGCTCTTGTTGGCTAGCACCATAAACCAGAATATCATCCATTTGACAGATTACGCCTTCGCTGTCCACTAATGCTTTCTGCATTTCCCGCTTTAAGATCTCTGGTGCAGAACTAATCCCAAACAGTAAGCGTTTGCATTTGTATCTGCCGAATGGCGTTATAAAGGTGGTAAGCTTTTGACTCTCTGGGCTGAGCTTCATTTGCTAGTATCCACAGCTTGCATCCAACTTTGAAAATTTTACTGCTGACCCAAGCTCACTCAGCATCTCCTCTGTTTTGGGTAATGGGTGAAGCGTCCTTTTTACTGCCTCATTCAATCGGGTGAAATCGATGCATACCCTGATCTTTCCATTCTTTTTTGGCACAACAATACATGGTGCACACCAATCTGTCGGCTCCTCTATACGCTGTATTACCCCGAGTTTCTCCATTCGCAGCAACTCTTGCTTGAGAGATTTTCTCCTTGCAGCTGCCACTCTTCGGGGAACTGTTTGAGCAAAGGGCTTGACATCATCTTTAAGTGTGACCACAACTTCATTTTGCATTGCGCCTAGTCCTGTGAAAACCTCCGGAAATTTCTCAACCCAGGACCTGTCTTCCTGTATTTCATGCAGAAACTTTATCAGCCCTAGTTTAGAGATAGCTGGCTTCCCCAACAACGGTGTAACCAACCCCTCAACTATATAGATTGTCTCCATCACCTGCTTATCTCGTAGGTGAAGCTCGGCAGTTGTTTTTCCGCCTATGCTCAACTTGTAGTTGCCTGCTCCCCTCAAAGTTTTGGACAACTCCTCCATTTTTGGGAACATACTAGACAATGAACTTGGGACTGCGGTCACTGCTGCTCCAGTATCTACCTTAAATCTAATCGGCTGTTTGTTGACTAATATCTCAATAAACCATGCCTTATTAGTTTGTCATGGGGCTCGCGTTTATCACCTCTAGTCAATCTGATTCTGATCCGAGATATAAGCCATCTACATCAATGTCTTCAACTTCATGAGCTGCTCTTTGCTTTCCCTGCTTACCTCTGCATGCCTGTGAATTGGCCCAATGTCCCTTCTGTCTGCATACTCTACAAACTGATTTACGTGCAGGGCAGAACTCTGCCTTGTGGTTTCCTCTTGGGCAGTAAAACATTTTGCAGTTTCTCTTTGATGCTTTCTTTGCTGTTGTTGTTGACCCCTAGGCTGATATTCAGACTTCCCTTTGCCTATCATATCTAGGTTGACCTCAGTCTGTCTACTCATCTTAGCTGATTGCTCATGATGACTGACATATTGTTTAGCTTTACTGATACATTTTTGCAGGTCATTATTTTCAAGGTCAATCAAGTATTCTCCCAAACGGTTGTCACTGACACCCACTATGATGCGGTCACGAATTAATTCTTCCCGCATGGTGCCGTATTCACATACATCAGCTTGAGATTAAATCGTAGTAATAAATTTGTGTATTGATAAGTCTCCTTGAACCAGACTGTTAAACTTGACCCGTTCATATATAATGTTTTTTACAGGTTCGAAATGCGCATCAAAGTAACGTAACACATTCGTCAAGGTCTTCCTCTGTGCCTCTTGTTCCTCATTAAACACAAACTGATCATAAATAGGAACGCTCTCCGGACCCATCAACAACAATACATTGGCAATTTTATCATCTTCGTCCATTGTACTGAATTTCTTTGCAATCATGTAAATTGACAGTTGTCCCTTGAACACCTTCCAACTTGCTGCTAAATTTCCATCAGCCCATCTCAATCTCTGCACAAACCGGTCATCCTTAGAGTGATTGTCTTCGGCCATTATTGTGGATGTTTAACGCTCACCAGTGACCAGGGAGTTCAACCAAACTCAACCTAACAGATGGACACTGACGTACCACAGAGAAAATGCAGATCAACAATGGATTATAAGTATTAGAACAATCAAACTTGTTGCAATTACAACAATGTATTTTTTTGCCAGTTACTCAACCCAGTGCTGTGTAAATAAACAATGCGCTCTCTGAATTGAGAAAGGACCACACTAGCTAGTGTATATTATTGTTTAATCCTTAACCTAAATGCTAATACTATTGTTCGAAAACACAGGTTCAACCAAACCTCGGCTGCCTCATTTTTTTTACACGCGTAAGTATTGAAGTCCGCTATCTGGCACCATGTACTATACCTGGTAGTGCGTTGCAGTATAGCTGATTGTAGCCGGAGCGTCGGTCAAGGCACGTCCTTCTCGGTCGCTAGCAGATCAGAGAGAACGAGCTGGAGCGTCTTGAATCGTCCCCCGCTGCGTCACACTTCCGGGGCTACCACAGAAAGAAGTTTTAGCATGTATTTTAGTAACATTAATTAATGTTAATTAATTAAACATTAACTTTATCATTGCGAAAAGTTTTTATTTTAACGGATACCGGATATACCGTGTAAAAGAAAAAAACTGAATAAGCATTGCACATATACTTAAATCTAAAAATATTTTTGACAAGCAGCAACGTAACTCGTGGACGCAAAGCTAAAATACTTACCACGCGCATGCCGTATATCACGCGCACATACAGCGATTATCACGCGAAAGTTAAGCGATGCGACAAAGCCGCGGCGGCAAGATTGGGGTGTTTTTAGAGCGGTCAAATGTGTTTGATTTTGAGCGCGGCCTCTTGCACGCTATTGGCTGTTCCGAGGTCATAGACAGCGAAAACTGCAAGCGCGGTCGCATCAAACACTAATGTACACTTATTGATAACAATACTTAATTATACTTATTAAAAATAATACTTAATAATAATAAATTGAGTTATTATTAATAGTAGCGTAATAAGTTATGGAAGAACAACTTATTGCGCTAGTAAGAGAGAGGCCATGCCTCTATAACTTAAAAAACAAAAATTATAAAAACGTAGAAATTAAGAGGAATAACTGGCGAGAAATCGCAAAAGAGTTGAAGCTAGCTGGTAAGTAAATAAATCATACTAATAATTAGTATATTTTAATTCAAATTTAAATTAATGTAAGTAACGTAACTATCACTACATCACTAATCAAACCACTTTATTAATCGAAACTGTGTATTGTATTTGTTTTTTATAATATAAATACATGTATGAACAATAACATTTGCATTGCAAATTCAGTACACAGTTGTAGTACTGCTATTACATTATGATATCCTACGTGCCGACTGCTTCTTTTTTCCTGCATTGATTGAATACTCTACTGCCACTGCTATTACTGGTCACCACATATACCAATGTGTACTCTAGAGCCTATTGTCTTTCATGTTTACACCAATTTTTGTTGCTTAGATGGAGATGATGCAAAAAAGTAATTCAAAAATTTAAGGGATAGCTATGTCAGAAAACGCAACAAGCAGAAGCAACCACGGGAGCTGCAGCTGATAATACCACTCCAAGATGGGTGAGGTGGGACTATTAGACATGGTTGGAGCCATACTTGGCAAGGCAAAAGTACTAATTTACTAAAAGCCAAAGTATTAGTCTACCTGATATCAATTAAAATTTGCTGACTTATTGACAAGATATAGATATGCAATGAATCATGTTATATAATTTCAGGTCAAAAAGCTCATTAGAAGCTGTGGACACTATTAATCCGGGCCCATCTGCAACGCTGCAAGTCTGTGACACAGAAAGCATAGGGCATGTAGAGCCTCCATCTACTCCCTCAACATCAATGAGCCACATCAGTGATGCTGATTCATGTGTCAGTACACTACTACCAAAGAAAAAAGTAAAGAAAGAGCAAGCCGAAGCAAAGTTTGAGACTGAATTTTTTGCTAGTTAAGTAAGCCTATTATGCAGCAGGACACATGTGTACTTGCAGCATAATTATTTATAAAATATTACGCTGTATAATTACAGCGTGCAGCGTCTACATGCAGCTCTGTGGAATTGCAGGTGGGAACAGTTACAAGCTCAAAGAGTCACAGAAGTGGACAATGACTGCAGTCGTTTTGGCAAGGAGGTAGCTGAGCAATGCAGAGCCATCAAAGATGATTTTGAAAGGCAACTTATGATGAGAGACATTAGAGAAATAATGTTCAAAGCTCGATTTGGCTCACGCATAACAAGCTTACACAAGACACCATAACACAACAACTTAACAATACAAGAAAGTGCATAATCTATTTTTAAATAAGCGTATACATATATAATGTAAATTGTATATTTCACATAAAAAATTAAAATTGTTATTTACATATTTTCTTGTATGCAAAATATACATCGTGACCACATTGTGTAAACACTTAATAACATACTAATAAAAATTAATAAATTTCAATTAGTTCGATGAATGTAGTGTTCTTGCCATTCTAATGTTCATGCAGTACTGAAGTAATTTGTAAAATGTTCTCTAGTTGTAGTAGCAGATAAAGTAAGGTTTCTGGCTGTAGCAGGTGCAACATCACCAATAATTCCATATCCTTCAGCTCTCCATGTTCCATTGATGAGTGTCCCGGCAACACTGTCATTGACATCACAGGCACCTGGGGGTGTAACTAGAACAACATCCTGTGCGCATATAATTGTGCAGGACACAGCACGCCAAAACTACAGTGTGCGCATGTTCTGCTGTCAATGGTAGAGTACGACGGAGACAACGCCACCATAATCCCTAAGGTATTTTCAATCGTTCTTCGAGCTCTTGAGAGTCTGTAATTATAAATACGCTTCTTAAATGTGTCTAATGAACGTCCAGGATAAGGTCTCATCAGCCATTTCCGCAAAGGAAATGCTTCGTCACCAACAAAAACAAACGGCACGTTGAGATTTTCTGTACCTACAGTTTAACCAATCAGTCAACGAACTGAAGGCTTTTATTAGCAAGAATAGAATATAATATGGTGGATTTGACAACAGCAGCATGTACATCATTGCGTACTGCATATTTCAACTGACACATAAATTAATATTAATAGTGGTGGTGTTAGTAGCAGCATAACATTGCATGTATTTCATAGATTTTAAGCTCTTCCGCTGTAACTAGTATACATCTGGAATGATGAACACTAATATTTTTTCTAGGCTAAGTGAATAGATGATTAATTAACCTGTTAGTGGACAATTATTTGGAACATTCAGGTTACCAATAGCTTGCATGTTTTAATGAGCAATTATCGGAAGTCCCACCATCAGACCACCGACCAGAGGTACCAACATCCACATATGTGAAACGGCATGATGCATCACATCACATGGCCATAAAGACAATATTGCAAACAACCAGCCATAACATTAATTACAAAAATTTAGACAATAGTGCATATTTTGTCACATTGCACATCGACTGACAATGATTAGTCAATGTAATATGTTTTATCATTAAATACCTTAAATGTTTCTTGTAGTTGAAATATTCAGAACCGGAATATGCGGGAGCCTGAATTGCACAGTGTTTTCCGTCTACAGCACCTATGCAATTTGGAAAATTCCAATTCTTCTCATATCTAAATGAATAGTCACAGAGAAGAATAATAGATGTTGACTGAAAGTAGTATTCATGTAACAATGTTATAATAGCATAGCCGTCTACATTCTAGGTAATTTTGAGTCAAGAGTGCAATGTTGAAGCTTGTAGTTCCTTCTTAGTTTATCACCTGTTGTAATACTATACTAACAACTGATAGAGCATGTTATTAAGTATTTAACACATTATTGTTTATTGTAATTATTATTATTTGGTAAAATGTATATAATAATACTAATTAATAAAAATAATAACAAATAAAATAGTTTTTTACTAAGCAAATAAATAAACTCAAGTTTATTTAAATATAATAATCATAATCACCCTTTAGCTATATGAAACCACTCTTCTTCAGTACTTGGCGTTTTGAGGTAGAAATCTTTCATAGCAATCCATATGGCTTGAGATGTTTCGTATATAATACTCTGAACTGTTGACTGTCCCATTCTGAATAGATTTGCAGAGTTTTGAACGCGTCCCCAGTTGCCAAAAAAGTCGGCGTCACACACAGTCGTTGATCTGATGAAATGGCTTTTCTAAGCTTAGTGTCAGGTTTTCAATGTGGAGCCTTATTATCCCTAGTATATGATCAAATGACTCTACAGAAACTCTCATACATTCTCTATGTTTTTGGGGTATTTTTCACGAAATTCTTTCATTAATAAAGTCCAAGCACCCTCAGTAGATCTTCCCAACAGCGTTGGATGCACCCAGTATTTTTTTCTCTTCACTTTTGTTTTCCTTTTCATATAAACATAGCCAAACGCAATAGCAGCTAACTCTTCCATATTTGCAGTTTTCACCTGAAAGCAGTGGCTCGCAGCAAAACATAGCCTGTCTTGACAAGCTGTTGTTTTTGCGTAGTTGTCCCCCCGTCGAGCGGCGAGCAACAACAGCTTGTCACAAGACGTACTGCACCTGATGCATCAGCTGCACTTATAGGGAGTTGTTCTCTTCCGTCTACGCGGCTTGGCCGCGATGTTATGTCGGTCGCTCCGTTGGTAATCATAACGGATTTCACGCAGAAATTTATGTAGAAAAAAACAAGATTACGTTTAACCAAAAACCAGTTTTTGTGATAAACTTTGGTAAAACTTGAGAATAAAATAAACTTAAAATAAAATCCATTAGAACAAATAAAACTGACTGATACAAAAATAGAAATAAAACTGACTGAGCGCACAAATAACGACATGTTTAGTCGCTGTTGTTACCTAAGTTCTCAAGTTCTACTAAAGTTTACCGCAGGGACTGGTCGCTGGTTAAACGTTATAATCTTATTTTTTCTACATAAATTTTTTTGCAAAATTCGTTATGATTACCAATGGAGCGATCGACATAACATCGCAACCAAGCCGCGTAGACGGAAGAGAATAACTCCCTATAAGTGCAGCTGATGCATCAGGTGCAGTACGTCTTGTGACAAGCTGTTGTTGCTCGCCGCTCGACGGGGGGACAACTACGCAAAAACAACAGCTTGTCAAGACAGGCTAAGCAAAACAAGGTCTCATCTGTGATTCGTGATTCATCTGTGATAGGTCAAAGTCATAAATTCGCTCTGATGGACGCGAATGATATCGCACCAAGTGTGCTTTGAAGTGACATTAGTTTGACGCCTCAGCCGCTACAGCTTCGCCTTATTCGCTTCTAGTGTGCAGGCACCTTTTTTATATGGATGCTGATTTGATCACAGAGCGCTCTAGCTCAGTGGTAGAGCGTCTGGAAAAGTTACTTATCGATGCATTTGTCGTGAGTTCAAATCGATCAGGATGCAGAGTTTTAGTATCGATATTAAGATCTGTAGCCGGAATGCAAACAGATCCACATACGACAGACATACTTTGAGAAATATAGATGAAGGCTATTTAAGGATTCATGGATAAAGTAACTTAATGATATGAAATAACCGCGAAAAAGACGATTGTTGATTTCAGTTTTTAATTAACAGATTCGAACACAAAGAAACTTAGAGGCCAGACAATACCTATTATGTTTTCACAAAAGATATGGATATACTTTATGCTATTTTCCAAGTATTTTGTAGTAAGTAATGTGTGTTAGGCTTGTTCTTATACATTTCACATCTAATATTTATGAGCATGCCTGTGGTTGGCGCGAAGCAAGCGTCACTGCAAACTTTTAGAGCAAAGTATAACCGGTATGACAAGGATAAAAGCATTACGCCTAGACTTTAAACATGACGTGATTGTTTATTACTGCTATGAAAATGAAATAATGATATATAATATCACTACTTTAGCTACTATAAAACCAATGCTTATAAGAACATGCAAACACCTGCTGTAGTCATTTATAGAGAAATCTTTGTGCATTACCATTAACAAAAAATTTTGTTTGTTAGTAATTCTGTATCTCTATCTATTTATCTGTTATCAAACTTTAAGGTGGCTTTAATAATGGTATTGTTGTCTCAACAGCTATCTCACTGCTTGCAACACTTCCTTGGGCCTATCTTATCTGTAAGATCTTTATGGCAAACACACAGCTTAGCAAATGACAGGCTCAGCATAAGTGTAGAAGCCTGCGGAGTGTCATCTACTATAAATATATGGGACCGCTTTTCGTTGTGGTGAGTGAGCTTTTTGGTGGTTCATAGACGTTGACTACTAGAAAAGAGTTAATTTACGGAGTTGTTTCCTACCCAGGACTGTATACTACTGTTACTGGTATATGACAAACCAGGTCTATGCTTAAGCAATCAGCAGAGGATGTTAGGAAAATTTCATTTGCCTAACATGTTTATTTCATTCACTGCAAGCCAATGCATTTTGAGCGTTTTTGAAATATCTTGCCTTAATTTATCTCAAATCTATATGCAACCAGTAACTATACTTTTCTGCAACCTACACTAGGGATAAAATATTATGGGTTGTTTGATATTTTATTCACAGTTTAAAACATTCTGTATGAAACTTATTTTCATGTGTTTAGCTACGGGTATAATGCTACTTAGGAGATGTTCACTCACAGAGTTATCTCCCCCTAGAGTTAATTGTGGAAATTCATGATCCTTGTTTAACCATTCTCATGGCTGATGTTATTATTCTAGTGACCTAGTCAATCGCTACGATTGACTAGCACAAAAAAGGGGTGTGGCCTAAACGCTCCTTGTTGGCACCGGAAACGCTCGTGTTGTTATCACTTTAGGGGGAGATAACTCTATGTGTTCAATTAATTAATTTCAAATCTTTAGCATGTTTTCTAGAGGCATGGTGTTAAATTAGACCTTCTACATGTTTGTATTACAATTATTAGAATCTTCGGTACAAGCTGTCAGACAATCTGAGTAATCAGGTATTATTGGTAAAACACGTTACAACTGTTCCAGATGATAGCATCTAGTTGCCATACCTCTTGTACATCAGTATTCTTATACATGTGTATAAAAGTACAGTTCGCCTTCAATAAAACTAAAAAGCGGTGACAATTGTACTGATTTCAGAGTACAACTTACTCAACCATTTCATTGAACAGTGCAGTTTTCTATCGCCAAATATTACCTGCAATGATTGTTGTGATGTGCAACTGTGCTCTAAAACACCTGATCTGCAAACAACAAGTTGGGGTTCAATTCCAAAAAGAAAGGTCACTGGGGGTGACCATCCAAACATAAATTGGTCTCTACAACTGGGCATGTCTCTAGTAGTCAAGGTTCTCTTGCCATGGCACTCAGATATGTCCAGTCAATATCACAGAGCCATTATTTGTACAACAACAATGCTCTTAAAGACATGCGCAGCCTCTGCTTGCAGTAAGATAGGGAGTCGTCATACTTTATCTTCGAGGGTTTGCCCAAACAAACAAGCTCTGATGTAATACCAAAAGGGTAAATTTGACCAATCAAAAGGCAAAATATCATGATTATCACCTTTGATTGGTTAAATATACTTCCCTCTTTGTTGTCACATTTCGCTACTTTTTCAGTTTAGGTTCTGCGATAAAAGATCAGTTATGAGACAGTGAACCTCATTTCAGCCAATATTAATGTGATCGTATTGAGTCGAGTCGTTATACAACATCTGATAAGTTGTTGCTTTATGTGTTTACAGGCCTATAATTCTCATTCCCTTCCTTTTTCCTTCCCCTTTATCTTCTCTAACGCCACCTGTTCCCTAACTCCACCTCTTCCCTAACCTCGCCCCTTCCCTAACCTAACCCCTTCCCTAACCTCGCCTTTTCCCTAACCTCACCCCTTCCTTAACTTTGCCCCTTCCCTGACCTCGCCCCTTCCCTAACCTCGCCCCTTGCCTAACCTCGCCCCTTGCCTAACCTCGTCCCTTGCCTAACCTCACCCCTTGCCTAACCTCGCTCCTTGCCTAACCTCGCCCCTTCCCTAACCTCGCCTCTTCCCTAACCTTGCCCCTTGCCTAACCTCGCCCCTTGCCTAACCTCGCCCCTTGCCTAACCTCGCCCCTTGCCTAACCTCGCCCCTTCCCTAACCTCGCCCCTTCCCTAACCTCGCCTCTTCCCAATCCTCGCCCCTTCCCTAAGCTTACCTCTTCCCTAACCTCACTCCTTCCCTAACCTCGCCTCTTCCCTAACCTCGCCCCTTCCCTAACCTCACCCCTTCCTTCTCTACCCACCCTCTCCTCATCACGCGAGTCATCTTTTTGTTACCTCTCTTTCGCTTTTTAGTAAGTCTTGCTTTGGTCTAGGATTGGCCAAAGCAACTTTGTGGTTGTTCCAGACTGCCATATTCAACATAAGACTGTACGATTAAAAGGGTACGCATAACTCCAGGCCTCTCACATAAAAACAAGGTTTTACTTAGAAGATTCATAAACAGTGTGTTATTATTCAGACCTTTAGCAGACTTCATGCTGAATGAAAGATCTATCAAGTTAACTCGTTCATGTTTCAGCCTGCAATCTCAGAATTTTGTAAAAACAAAAAACTTTTTATAATCCTCATACATTTGTCATATACAGAGTGTTAGAGAAAAGCAAAATTCAGAATAAATGGGATTACTGGAAGAGCTAAAACAAAGAGAGGCTACGAGTGACGGTTTTGGAGAGTTTTGCGTCAGCTCATGTAACTACTATAAAGAGAGGAGTAAATGGAGTACCAAACCTGTTGCCGTACTTATTATCACACTCATCTTCATTCCAGGACCTATTGCAGAGATCGTTGTCGGTAACATTTATATACTCATCTTCATTCCAGGACCTATTGCGGAGATCATTGTCGATAACATATACTCATCATCTACAATACACAAATATCCTATCTGATTATAATCTCAATCTGACTATATCCTATCACTGAATGCAAGACAGCCACTTTTCTTAGCCAGTCTAGATGTAGGTAAAACTTCAGTGAGGGGCGGCAAGTATATTGCACCTGTATACGATTGGTGATAAAATTATATTAAGAATTGTCTTCTCATTAATTCTAACCATCAGAAGAGCAAACAAATCCTTGAATTGGAACTGGTCACATATTGTCCTAAAACTTGTGTGTGATGTTTCATTGTGTATAGTTTATAGGTGAAGTCTAAAAAATAACAAAAAGTACAAAAATAAAGCCAAAGGGACTGTCCGATAGTTCGAGACTAGCAGCAGGACAGCCTCGAAACGTAGCATACTAGAAATTTTTTTTAATGATTTCATGCTATGTAGAACATTTGGTAAAATAAACCTTTGCTCTATGTGAGAGCTAACATAATAAATTAATGTTTATCAAGCACATCTGTTCCAAAATTCGTTTTGCAAAAACAATGATTAACATGGCTATGTTCACAGTTCGTTACACAGAGCTGTGAACATTACTTTGGTAATGGTGCATTGATTATTTTGTGCTTAGTAGGGTGTTCACTCAGCCAGTAAAGCAGTTTACCTGCAGTTCTACCTGCACTTCTATCAGCTCCGTGAAACAATCAGGTCATTTACAAATCCGTGCACACCACTCTAATGTTTTAAGCCGACATAGAAAATGTGGTTTAATGGGTTACATTTGTTAAAAACAATGGGAATAAGATGCAATTTCACTCTTCTGACTGAACACCACACAGCCTAGTGCTTCATCAAGTTTACCAAAGATACATGTCTACTAAAATATTCAGAATTCGAAAAATTTGACTGTTTCTCACCTATAACTCTGTGTTACCTGTTAATAAACTTTACTAGTACCAAATTCTCTTGATAGCTCATTTAAAATTTCATCCAGATAATTATACAGTAAAATATTCTCGCTATAATACTAGATCTTTGAAAACCAGTTTATCATTACCAATATTTTATGGTGCTTCTAGACAGAAACAATTGAATATAAAGCTCCATTACAATGGGACAGCCTGCCAATACTGCCAAACTGACGCAAAATTTTAAGAGCCACTTGTTAAACATGAATTAAGCAAGGCCTACTTTTCTTGCTAATGTTGTCTTCATTGCTGAGTTGTGCTAACTTTTGTGGGATAGCGCCTCGACTAGCTGCAGTGCTACTGCTCATGGGGACCTCATCATACCTTGACTAGCTGCAGTGCTTATATGGGCCCAACGCCTCGACTAGCTGCAGTGCTTATGTGGGCCCAACGCCTTGACTAGCTGCAGTGCATATGTGGGCCCAACGCCTCGACTAGCTGCAGTGCTTATGTGGGCCCAACGCCTCGATTAGCTGCAGTGCTTATGTGGGCCCAACGCCTCGATTAGCTGCAGTGCTTATGTGGGCCCAACGTCTTGACTAGCTGCAGTGCTTATGTGGGCCCAACGCCTCGACTAGCTGCAGTGCTTATGTGGGCCCAACGCCTCGATTAGCTGCAGTGCTTATGTGGGCCTCATCATACCTTAATATGTAAAATCAGGCTTTCAGTTTATCTTTTAATCAATTTTGTAACTATATTTATTTTTTACATATTGTTATATTTTGACTAATTAATAACGAAGCCCACACACATACGCACACATACACATAAAAGTTTAGATAACATCGAGTAACAAACATCTAAATTCTGACAGCAAGTCAGTACCTAATATTAAAATGGTGGTGAGCAATGAACAGTGTAGTTATATCTAATCCAATTGGCTAGTTATTATGAGCTTGTTTTTGATTGGTTGCCATTGTAGACTAGTTTGGTCACAATGTTAGTTTCTGTTCTAATATTTTTGTAAATTGCATGAAAAAAAATTGCATTCATAAACCTGTACAATCATTGATTTCCTCAAATATTTGGTGAGCAGCAATGCAGCAATGAAGTATATATACAATGTAGTGTCGAATATATTCAGTAAATTATATAACTGCTGAAACCACCTCTAAAAAGTTCATGGAACCATAATAGTACCTAATAATGACATTGACCAAACTCTTCTTTTTTAGGAAGTCTAAAACTGCAGGAATGCCCAGCACAAAACCTCATACCAATCTACTGCCTTTGCATTGGAATTTTTAGCATTATTTCCACAAGTCTGAATGCCGCAATAAAGCTTTTAATGAGTAAGTTTGGGTGAGATGA
Organism: Watersipora subatra; assembly: GCF_963576615.1. NCBI lineage: Eukaryota > Metazoa > Bryozoa > Gymnolaemata > Cheilostomatida > Watersiporidae > Watersipora > Watersipora subatra. Next base: position 14,073,118 of record NC_088718.1, read on the forward strand.
TGAGCTTTTCTTCTGCAGAGAATTGCGACAGATTTATTTGTTCATAGACATCAAAGGTTATGTGAATATAACAAAGAACGTTTAGTATTTCTAAGAACTGCTTTTGTGAACAAGCAGTAATAAGTTCACATTAGCTGAGCTAGAGTCACTAGACGGAGTCTGTGTAACCAAAGTTCATAAAATATTGACTTTTATTACATATACATTGTATCGGTGAAGCTAAATCTATATATCAGCATATTTTTAAAGAAAGAATAACTAAAATCAGCTAATGTTTCATTGATAAACAAAATACATGGTTTTGTGAGTATAGTAGTATTGCAAGTACAGTGTCGTCCCAAATTATGAGTCTACCTCACATTTAAGAGCTAGACACCACCACAAACAAGATACCATGCAGATGCAGAATTTTTTAACGATTGATATGACATGAGTTTACAAGCAAAAATTGGCGATCGATTTAGAAAAAAAAACGTATGCAGCTGACCTCGACAAAAATTAAACAATAACCTAGTTGTTTGTTTATTGTAATCTCAACTAATTAAGTTGTGACACTTCTGCAACATACCGTAAAACCTCTAATTGAATGCCATGGCGCTTTATTTTTCAACCCTTCTTGTATTATAGTGGCAGTCCATTGGAGGCGTCGTTCAAATAGAAGCTGATGATGTTTTTTTCTAATGGCTCATCAGAATATTAGGAAGATAAATGTAGCCCTATTACAGGCAAAGCGAATGTCACCTATATTTTGCTCTTTTCTTCCTGTGGATTTTTATTGCATCCAAAAGGTTTAATATCGATAAAGGTTTAATAAAGGATATTAAACCTTTTGGATGCAATAAACCGGCTAACTTACCTCCAACTTGTCAAAGATCTCTTAATAAATATGCATTGAGAAACCGAGCGATATCACTACTAGTTGATATCTATTGCTTGCAATTGACCTGTGTTGGAATAGCCTGTGTCCTGCTTTGTAATTTGTTGGCACTTCCAATTTTTAATTCATTCTAAATTTGAAAACATATTTCTATTTTATATTTATATTTACTAATGTAGCATAAAAACTCATTGCACCCAATGATATGTTTGCTACAGTTTGCTGCCAAAACTAGCTTTTTATGTGCAATAGACGAAGAGTTATGAACTTCGATCAATTGTATGAACAGATTACCGCAATCATGCTATCAAATAATATGCTATAAATTTGTAAACTTATAAGTTATATAAGGATAATCTACCAAATGCTACAAATATATATTAATGAACAAGTGACATAAATGAACCACATTTAAATTGCATGCAGAAACAAAAATTAACTTTTTTAAAACAAGTATTTCCTTAATTTGGTCGGATAGCTGCATTTTGATTGTTGCTTTCGATGGAACAAACATCTTCTAGTTGTCCAATACCTTCCGCAATATCTTCTGACCTCAACTCTTCTTCAGCACTGCTGAACTAGTCAATAATAGTGCCGAAACAATTTTTTTGGCAGAGCAAAACTTTTACGCGCTGGATTTAGCACAGCTGCAACGCATAAAAGCCTTGTTTGCTAACCGTTACCTTTGTTCCGAAATTTGCAAACGATGTTTAATATATGTACTTTGAAGTATCAAGACCGCACTAAACAAGGAACTACTAATAACCTGAAACTGTTATTGATTATTTCTATGCTATTGCTCTCAAAGTTTAAATGAATAATCAGAAAGCTTTAGAGTTGGACAACAACAAGAGAATTGATCGTTATTAATGCAAACGATTCATTATAAATACGATTGTGCGAACACCTTTCTACTGATAACTTGATATTATACTTACATAACGATCAAGGATAGTCAAAGTGGCATTCAAATAGACAGTGGCGCTCTATTTTTCAACCCTTCTCTCATAGTGGCGTTCAAATAAAGGTGGCGTTCAAATAGAGGTGGCATTCAAATAAAGGTGGCGTTCAAATAGAGGTGGCGTTCAAATAGAGGTGGCGTTCAAATAGAGGTAGCGTTCAAATAAAGGTAGCGTTCAAATAGAGGTGGCGTTCAAATAGAGGTTACGTTCAAATAGAGGTGGCATTCAAATAGAGGTTACGTTCAAATAGAGGTGGCATTCAAATAAAGGTGGCGTTCAAATAAAGTTGGCGTTCAAATAGAGGTGGCGTGCAATTAGAGGCTTTATGGTAATTTAAACATTTCTTGTAATAATTTGCATCTCTAAAAAGGGTCATTGGGATGTGTAAAGTGGCTAGATTACCAATATTACAGATATAACATGATAACACTAATTTCATTACCTCTTCTATAAAATGAAACTGAAAGGCTTCTGTTTTATGTTGCTGTTGGAGGAATTTCTTCATTTAATGATGCGCAATATGTGGTAATTAAATAGATTAATATGGCTCCAGCAGACGTGCCAAGATGAACAAAGGCGTGAATTATTGGGTGGTTTCATAATTTCACTGTAGATTAGTTAATGTTTCTGCCTGTTACAGAAGAGGATTCATCAGATGAATCTTCAAACCGCGCCATCGTTGGAAATGCTGTGCAAGGGCTGTTTCTTTTACTGATGTTTGGATGGTTCATAGCAGGTGAGCCTTCTACTTCAGTAGTAAAAGCAAGTGTGAGCTAGACAGGCTGATGTTCAGCAAGGACATTGTGTTTAGAATTAATTAGTTACACAGGCTCATCATAGAGTATTTGCATTCACAGCCTTATAATTTATGATTGATTTATCATAATCTGCAGTGATACAACTTTGGGAGGTCTATTTCATTCATGTTAGAGATATTTTGGAAGATGGCATCTTCTATAGACCTTTTAATTGTTTATGATCAAGTCTATAGAAGATGACATCTTCAAAAAGATCATTATCATGAATGAAATAGAGCTCCTAAATTTGTATCACTGCAGATTATGATAACTCATGATACTGTAACCTTATACATGCATTTTTTTTTAAAGATTCCATTTGCTTATCAACATATGTGTAACAATTTCATCTATGAATATACTCAAATATAGTTGCCTACAAACAACAACAAATTGTATTTCTTCTGTTTTGTTGCAAACAAATCATTTATCATGTGCAGACAACTCCTTGTAAGAAATATATCCTTGAGAAAGCTCACATTAATGCCACACATAGTAAGTATTGCTCTAAAGTGGTAAAAACTGATATTTGTCAAAAAAATGATGATTCCATTTTTATGTTTTTTAGCAGCACATTCTGTCACGCTATGACAAAAGATTTAATCATGAGAGGATAATTGACAATTTGTCCAAGTTATGTAGTGGCCAATTACAGAATTGACTACCATCGTGTCCCAATATTATAGTGGCTATAGAATTGGCACACTATAGGCATTTCTTCATGGTAGCTGTCATTAGCTCCTAGCAGGCGAACTGGTGCTAAGACCAATAAAGCCACACTGTTCTATGTTGCAGGTAATGTTTGGATATTTAGCACGACACAATGCATGACGGCGGTTCAAATAACGGAGAGAATTGCAGCGAATGGAACAGTTATATGTTTCAGTTCAAACTCTATGTATCTGGACACTCCTGTTTACTGCGACGCTCTCATACTTTCCATGGTGTTTAAAGGTACGATCGTTCGCTGGGTCCTCATAGCGTTGACATTTGCTATTGGATGCTGCAGATGTGGCCCAATATTTTGGGTGTATTACCGCGCTGATAAAAGCACATACAGCCGACAATACTGAACATAACTAAAAAACACTTTAATATGTATCAATTGCATAATCAGCATTTCAAATGTATAATTTTTATAATCAGCATTTGAGTTTTCCCTGAGTCATTTTAAATTCTCGTCTTCTATTTTTTGAAAATTTACATAATATGGGCTTCATATATATATATATATATATATATGCTCTACAAACTGTAATTAAACATTGGTTCTATAATTTATGATTTGCATATAAATACTTTGATCATGCCATTTCTTTATTATACACCAGATCTTATTATATTTAACCCTAGTTTATAATTTTCTTTTTTAATATTTTTGTTTCAGACATTCTTAACTCAAATTTGGTTTGTTATGATGATAATATACATTTGCAGACAACCATATTATGATTTCTATCATTAGAAGTCGTAGGTTGTAGTTTTTGTAGAAAAGTTTAGGATGAAGAACTCAGACATGATATTTTAAGATATATACATGTATATAAATACAAATGCTCAACTTGCTTAACTTAGACACAACAGAGAACTTACATGTGATTGAACAACTTATTTTTACCGAATCCAATATTCACTTTTTTCTTCACAAGAATAGTAGGCCGTAGCTTTGAGTTGAGAGATGCAGCTGAAGTAACCAAAGAGCTCTAACTATTAATTGAATAGCTTCAGCCACGCTCAGTTTTGTTCAATTAATCACAATTAAAGCTCACATTTGATTGGATAGCATCTTACTACCGATTACAACACTCATTTTATTTTATCAGACACAGATTCTCACAGCGAAAAAGACATCGTTTTATGCTCGACACATTGATTATTCAGAACGTAAAAATAGAATCGAACAATCATGAAAGAGCTAGAATGACTTTTCTGCTGTTGACAGATCAAAGCTGAGATAAGCTCACTCTATAAGCTTTGTATTGTTTGACCTCATGACCTTTGACGTATGAGGTCAAAGGTTTGCACACTCCTAATATAGACACAGCGAACAAGCAGTTACTGTTTTAATAATCCTTCACACCCTCTAATTCTAGGTAGCTTCTGAGGCACAAGTCACGTTAGCAATATCCTTTCCTTAAAGTTGGCAGTAATCACAAATGCTGAGTCATAGGCAGGCAAAGATTATAGAATGTATTCTGATGAAAGCTGTTGATATTTACCCATTTAACCCACCCATCTTCCTGCAGCTGGCTCAGATTCAGTGCTCTTTGGTTTTTGGAGACGAGATAGTGCGGATCCTATGAATAACAAATAATTAATCATATTGCCGAAACAGCCAGCCCAAAACAATACAAAAATTATTCACTTGCCACAAAAGTGGTAAATCATTCAAATTCTGTGTTTTGATATACAAATGCCATAATTTTATAAAGTGAGGTCCATTTATTTAGCAAAATAATAGGAGACAACTCCCCAAGTGAAAATAAGAAATGCACTGACTTACAAGGATAAGTAAATAGGTGGAATCATTGCTAGAGGAGGTAGCAACTCCAATAATTCCCTTGGAAGAAGTATCGGACTCACCTCCTGGTAAAGAATACATGTATTGAATACATTTGTTTTTAAAATACAAAAAGTGCTTGTCTTTAGCAACACCTAAGAAAGCCGTTTTTTTATTTGTTCATTGATGAAGACTCAATGATCACTAACAACATATTGAAAATAGGTAGATCTGATACACTCTGCACTACTCATAAGCACTTTCTCTCAGTGCATGCTTTTGCCCCGTTATGTTTTCAAGTAGTCCAATTTCTTATTTTCTCTGTTCTAGTGTCTTTGTTCACCCTAGCTAACAGGGTTTTTACCGACCATTATGCCAGCTTAGGTCAGTAAGTAAGATCTCTAAGACCTTGGCCTACTTTTTCTTTTCACCCTTTGTCCTCCACTCGTTTCTCTCTTTTGTTCCTCATTCCTCCCGTATTTCCTGTTTCATCCTTCCCATTCTTTCACTTTTAGTCTCTTGACTTCCATTTTTCATCATTCTCCCCTCTCTCTTTCTATTAGTGTTTTCATCCTGTTCTCCTTTCTTTCTCATCATACAATCTCTCTCCCTTTTCCTAGTCTTGCATTCCTTTTTCTCACTCCTCACCACTCCTCTTCCTCCCATTTCTTTTGACACCCTTTTTTTCTTTTACTCTAGTCCACTTATACCTAATTTCTCACCCTCGCTATCCTCGCCTCTTGTTTCCATATACCCCTTTCCTTATCATCCACCCATCCTTATCATCCATCATTGTTTTTATGTCTCTCTCACCCTTCTCTCTCTTGCTTCCCATCACTCCCTATGTCTTCCCCTCCTTATCGTTAGCCTGTAGTATAATTTTCAATCTTCCAGAAACATTTTTAACTTCCAACTCGAAATCTTAAAAAAATGCAAATCATAAAAATTGCGGTTAGCACTGAGTTAAACAAGTTCATTAGATTATACTGCTTTTATAGCCATCAGATTCTTACAGGAAATCTGTAACAATGGTAGAAAAGTCAAGCAAATGTTCCAGAGTATTTAGGAATTCTAGAAACTATTTTTTACCCTCTCCACTATGTTTCCAAGGCGCGGATTCTGAATTGTGTGCACGTAGAATTACCATGTGATAAGTATTTCTATGGACATTTGCGTGTTGCTGATCAACATGCGTGCTTTGATAAAAAAGATAAGGAATTCTTCACCAGTGGTCACTGTGGCACACTTCTGTCTTGCTTAGCAGTGCGCTTTCGAAATTGGAATGACTGAAGCATGGAAAATATTTAAAATGGAATAGCTTGTACGGAATTTTCTTTCGTAAGCGTAACTCGTAAGCGCTGTTTCCATCTTTCGCAAACATGAAATATTTGGTGAAAATTTGCGAGTAACAAAACTCGCTTAACATGCTGGTTTTTGCCGTTTCAATCTTGTGGACGAGCTAACTTGTGGATTAGACGCATCATGGAAACATTGTAATTATCTTCTATTGCTCATTACTTCTTGTCCTTGTCTTTCCTTGATGAGATTCTTCAGAAATCTCTCCAACTTTTTCTCCACCCCACACCAACTCAACATCACCAACTCACCCATCATTATGGGAGACTTGCGGTTAGAAAAATGTGTGATGAGCTCAGGGATGTGCAGATACAACTGCGAGCCGGATTGAACGTGTAGGATTTTACATGGCACCTGCAATAAACATATCTGATAACGCTACACATACATTCAGTTATCTAGCTTAGTAAGGGTATTAAAAGCTTAATGCACTAAGGAAACCTGAGGCCTTTTCACTGAATGCATGAAGGGCACGATTATTAAAATATTACAATGTTAAATAATATTATAATATTACTAGAAATTCCACTTTCATACAGCCCATGACCAAAGTGATAATGGAAAAAAGAACGGGTACTGTTGGTTGTTGAAAAAGTAGTTCTCAGCAGGAATTGACAGAGTATAGTGTAAATGAGACTTGTTTGAGATGATATAAAATAAATTTGAGGGAGTACGACTCTAAAAAAGTGCAACTAACAATTTATTTTGGAGGTAAAGTTGGGTTGAAACCAGGTATACGAGTAATTGGTTATTTGTTGATATTGCAATATCTATTATAAGTATACAGTATCTGTTAAAGGTCGCGCAGTCTAGTCTCCTCTCTTTTGCGTTGTAAGATTTGGTCATTGAGTACTAATCGAGTGATGCGCTCCCTAGCAAAGTTGTTAACAAGTAAGTCATTGATGTTTCGAACTCGAGAGAGAGCAACAAACGATATTCCAGCGGTCATTTTGTGGTGGCCTATATCAATGACAGCTTTAACCATGGTAAGACCTTGACTCTTGTATATTGTCAAACCCCTTGCTAGATCGAGAGGAATGCCTGTACGGCTAAGAGTGGCATGGCCAGCAGTCCAAGTATGCTTGATAGGAATTACTGGAAAACTGTTGGGGTGTTCGGGAAGAAATGTTGGACCAGTATAATCTGGAAATATGCAGACAACGAAAGCAGGTAATGCAGGTGGGCCTTGATTTGCACAGTATATGATACGCAAGACAGTACAAATTGAACCATTGACTAATCCCTTCTCAACCCAAAGATTTGCTCTAAGCATAACTCGCGAACTGACTGATAGAAATACAGTGCGTTGAAGACCGCATGCAAGATTAGAAGATGCCAAGTGGGCATTGCGGCCAGCGTGTTTTGAGTTAATCTGTGTAATGGGATTGCCAAATAGTAAAAGTCTGTTTGAGTTGTAGTCATGGACCAATTCACATGTTGGCTATAGACGAGTAGCAGTATCGAAGACGGGATCATGATCAGCAATGCCAGGAAATCGCCGTGACAGGAGTTCATAGTCTTGCTCGGTCGACTCTCCATCACGGAATCTTAGTAATAGATCGCGGAAGATTAGATCGTTTGCTTGGCGCATACATTGGGCTAAGAAGAACGCGCTATCAAAGGTTTGGTAAGCTGAGTGGCCATGCAAACAAACAGCACTCCTGACAGTTTGATAGTTAATTTGAGAGTTAATTTGAAAGTTAAGTTTGAGAGTTAATTTGAAAGTTAAGTTTGAGAGTTGAAAAAAATATCAATTAAAGCTGTAGGTCTAACCTACTGTAATTTAACAATAAGTAACTTAACAATAATGTAATATAATTAATTTAATAATGCTAATTTAATAATGTAATTTAACAACAATTAACAATAAGGAAATATTTTAATTATAACTATGAAATGCAAAATTAGAAGTAAAATGGCAAGCTACTGTGTACTACTATACACAGTTTGACAAGTTGGTTGACAACACAAGTTGGTTGTTTTGAATGTAGAATGGTTTTGATAGCGATCTTTAACAGCAAGCAAGTATGAGCGTTCACGCGTCTGAAAGTTTTCTGCAAACTGGAGCAAAATAAAAAAATGTTCTCATCATAAAGGGGCGTTGTAGTTCAGCCCTAGCTTGTACATAAGTTGTAAAGAATTTCGGCTAACGGTTTAAATAATGAAGCCTTCGGTGATTGGACAAAAAACATAAGCTGATAAACTGTGTACCACAATTTCGTACCTATAAATCGGTCAACGCCTCAAACGGTCTACGTTTATTACAGAAACCCTCGAATAAATTCGATTACAAGTAAACAATGCCATAGACTGGTGAAATGTGCACGTTATTTTTTCGCGAAATGCGCACGACTTAATCGTTCTATTCTCTGTCGCCCGCCGTTTCAATTTCCGGTCTTAACATTTATTAAACCAAGGGTTTCAAGCGTTTTGTGACGATTTTCGTCCTAATAAATCTGTCTATTTGTGTATAATTCGATCAGATGGGTAAGTTTTTAGAGAATTTCGATAATTTACAAAGACTTGGTAACATATTTAAATAGGCCTATATGTGTTTTGTATCGTTATTATACTTTAACTAATCTACAAAACGATGGTTAAATTTGTTGATGAAATTTTCATACAAGGGTTTGTCTCATTGTTGATGAATAATTTCCGTAAGTTGTGTGCACATGCATTTATCATAAAAACTCCCTAACTTCGCATCTGCTCGTTTGGTCGTGGGAATATTAAAATATTATAATAAATTTAAACATTGCTTCAAAAAAGCAGGCAAATAAGTTTGATAATCTATGATAAAATATGACAAAACTTTTGCTTAACAAAAACTTACAAGCAAACAAACTTACAAAACAAATAGTTTTTTTAATGATGAAAAGGAGACAATACTTAATTTTGTATTTTGTAGCTAGTATGGTACAATTTTTTATAATAGATTCACAATCCGTCCACCAGTCACCATGTGCCTCAAAAAACTTCATGAATTCTCGGTCAACAGGTCAAGCATTTCAGATTTTTTTCAGAGATTAATTCACAAGATTTTCCTCAATGACTCGAACATGGATTTCCCAATATCAATGGCATGGGATTAAATCCTTGCAGTGGGCAGTCAGTTGCCGCATGGTTTAGGAGAACTATTCTAGGGGGTAACTGTAGTAATTAAACCTTTCATTTGAAAAACATAAAGCTGACATCTTACATTAATTGAGAACTATAGTTACAGTGGACACTCTTGTGACACAAATACTCCGTCTGAGAATGCTTACATATGAAGGTAAAATACACGTAAACAGCCGAATCTATTAAAAATAATTATTATATTATTATTTATTATCTTTGAAAAAAAAAAGCTAAACATAACTTCTTAATTTAAAAACTATACAGTAAATGTGGTATTATTAGTTTTTATGGACAACTTTTCCCTTTATTCTTGTTACTTACACACTTGGGACCTGCATGATCTGTATGATTATGATAATTTTACGATGAAGTTAAGAGAGTGCACAACTTCAATTTCCATTTAAATCAATATTCTTACTTTTTTCTCCACAGCAAGGTTGACGCTGCAAAGAGAGAAAAATTGGATATATGTCTAAAATAAAGAAAAAGATATCTTTACTATAATAAAAGTGGTGTCTGTCTGTCCATTTATCCAAAGCCAGGGTTAGAGGTTAGGATAAAAGATTGATTTTAATGGAATTGAAACTCTTAACATTCATCTCTGTACATGACACTCTCACACAGGTGTTCCCAACCTTGTACGTGACACTCTAACACAGGTGTTCCCATCTCTGTACATCACACTCTAACACAGGTGTTCCCAACCTTGTACATGACACTCTAACACAGGTGTTCCCAACCTTGTACGTGGCACTCTAACACAGGTGTTCCCATCTCTGTACATGACACTCTAACACAGGTGTTCCCAACCTTTTTCATTCAGTTCTCCCCTTATGCCTTTTATAAATTTGATTCCCCCACACTTTCAACTCACATGATCAAAAACAACCGATACATATTATAATCCCATTTTATTGTAAATATCTAAACATATAACAACATATTATTAATTTTTATACAGCACGCATACAACACAACAATACATGACCTTTGGCATGGAGGTGAATTGGTTTATGACTATGTTAACTTACGACCCAATAAAAATCTGGATGAATGTGTTCACATATATCTGGGTTCTGACTAGTAGCTCATTATTAGCAACTAGTGTTATAGATAAAACCAAAATGTTAAATGACGAAACCCAAACTCACACGGCACTGTAGGACATAAATTGAAAATTTAACAAACCAGACACCTCTCTGTTCCCCCTTGTATATTCAAAATTGCCCCCTTGGGGAATTTCCTCCCCCTGGTGAACCCCTAATGTAACACCTGCACCTATCGACTGTCTTGCGGTAAATTTTAATAGTTGCTATCTTGGTTATTCAAATTGAATCTGAGAACTTGTATCGACTTGAAACTTTACGTTGTATGGAATTTTTTACGTAATACAAAATAAAAAGTTTTATAAACTTTTTATGTTTAGCGGAATTTACATTATAAAAGGTGTAGATTATTATAGTCCAATGTAGTTCCATTTCAGACATTCTCATAATACAATAGTGACCTGGTGTTGACAAGTGTTCTTATTGTACAAGATGAAACACTATTCACAGGTATACTCGTTGTTTGATAAAAATATGTTGTTAAAGGATGTTGTTATAGAGGCATGACAACTTCTTATGAAATGAAATGCTACTGTTAGTATGTTTACACCTGACAAGATCTCATGCAAGTTACAAACAGAATATAAAAAAGCTTACATCAAAGAGCTTGTCTACAACAAGTCCCACTTCCACACTACCAATCCATTGCTTAGACCCCAAAAAGCTCGCATCTTTGTCTCCCATAGCGACAAGTACATCCTGTATTTCTGGAATGTTGGGTACAGTGACATCAGTTTCTGCATGCGAATGAATCCAAGAACAGATTGTTTGCAATGTTCTGTAGCCACAGCCCCAGCCCTGGAATAGAACCCAATCTATTTTCTATTTTTTTAAGACTAAAAGAATTCATAGCAATACTTACATGTAGGTCAAGTCTTAAACTTTTAAACAGATTCAATGCTTAACTTGTGAGTTACAATCAAAGTGATCACAGCTGATTAGTTTTGTTAGCTATAATAAAAAGCACTTGCTGTCACTTGTTCGTCATGATGACTGGAACATGCAGACACATGCTAGCAATAATCCAAAATACATGATACTAGTTGTCAGTTCAGTGACTTAATGCATTATTCTGTAAGTAGACGTAAATGGCTGAAACGTGGCTTACCTAAATTAATAAGCAAGTTTTTCAAGATTTTGACATTGAAAGAGAAGACTTGGCTTTGCTTTGTAACAACATATAATGAATAGGGACATTATCCGTAACTTAAGTCTGACCTTAAAAACACCATCAAAACTAGGATTTGCAGTGGAATTCTATTTGTGATTCGGGCAATTTAATGGTTAAGTTTAAAATTTTTAATCAAGTCCAAAAATGATATTAAAATGTAGCCTAACAACCAACCGAATCATCAAACCCATCACATCCATAGTGATAGTAGCTGTAGCCAGAGCACTCGAGACTTTTGTCACAGTTTGGGGGGAGGACAAGCCCCTCATGTACATTTTGAAGCAGCATGAAAGGCTAGGATGCCCACAAAATCTTTTCAGTACAGTCAGAGGACCTGCAAGTACAAAGTACAAAGGAAATGGCTGTTTAACATATTCTTACCAGTATTTACACTGTTATACATACCGGTATGTACAAGTGTATAGGCGGTAGAACAACTTCATGTACTTTTTGCCTAAACTATAAGACAGTCATTGTCGAAACAGCCAATTGTAAGAGAAAGAGACTTGTTGCTTACATTCTAATAACTGTTTAGTGAGGGTCGACATAGCCACTGTAAGATTACGTGCGTTAAAGATCAAAGGTTAAACCTGTCTTTCTCTTTGTTTATTAACAAGGACAGGCCAGCCAAACTGCTGTATGCACTGTTATATGCACTGTAAACCTTTGCTATAATTTTTACTATATTAAGAGCTGTGTCTGCCCATTTAAAGCATGTTCGGAGGTTAAGAAAAGTGATTGTATTGGATGGGATTCAAACTCATGATATTCAGACCCCGCATCCTGACACTCGGACACCTACGCTAACCAATCGCCATGTAGCATTCTGGAATAATTATGCGCATACTTATTCTCTGTGCTATTGGGACACCTAACAATTTCCTACATCATGTCTTAGTTCATCCGTCTGACTGAAGCTATAGTTAAAAGCTGGGAAAAAATTGCATCATGTGGGATTCGAACACTCAGCTTCCAGCTTGGGAGACCAACGCTAACTACTATCCTATTCATTGCAATACTCATTGGCATAATTTTATCTATTAAGTTATTGCACATGGTGATCTCTCACAGCAACTAGATTACCAGAGTACTAGTAAAATATATAAAACAACTATAAAATGAGTTGTCTATGCAAGATACCAAAAGACTCCTGCGATTTTACGAGATGGGTTTGAGAGCTGGCACTAACAAATATATTTAGCAGCAAAATAATAACTGAAGTAGAGTGACTTGGTAGGCTTGTGTAGCAGAACATAAATATAAGCATTCCAAAATATGTTTGATATAATAACGCGATCAAATATATCTTTACTATTAGTAAGCGTCGAGCTCATCCGTCTGTCTGAAGCCACGGTTGGAGAAAAAGATTGCATCATACAGAATTTGAACTTGGAACTTTTAGCACAGTTGACCAACAATCTAATAACTGAGCCAATCAACCACTATAGAATGCATCAGAATAATTGTGCTTATTATCTGCACTTTACTGGCACAATTGACTGTCGCTCATGACCTACTAGACCCCAAGGTACTAGTAATAATACTAACACCATCAAAGACCGAAACGTAATAATGCTGTGATAAAGATTTGTTAATGAAATTTCTACACAATGCCATTATGCTCAATGCCAAGTATTATCAGGATCTATAGCCCAAATTCTAACATCATTTTGTAAATACTCATATCCTCGACCCCTTGAATCTAAACTGGGCACTCCTACTGCCAGCTCTAAAGATATGAATGAGTGTTAGATAAGAACTTTATCAATTATTTTTAGCTGACCTTGACCATGAAGTGTCGACACTGATCAGTTTCATTATGTCTTCTCACAGGGAATCTAGGAAAAGATTCCTTGATGAGTATTGGCATTGCATTGTAACCTGACTGAAAGTGGTGTGTGAATCAAACTAGACCCCGTTGTTAAAAACCCAGAATTTTCATTTACAACATTATTACTTATTGTGAATTTAGTCAATAACCATAAATTATGTATTAAATTAATTATCATTTTATCCCGATTTCAAATATGTAAACCAAAAAGCTGTAAAATTATGGTTTTGAGTGATAAGCTGACAGCTGTTTGGTTTGCGTAATTGAAATCAGAAAAAAATGAGAATTAAATTAATATATAATTTATGGCTATTAACTGAATTTCCTATGAGCATCCATGTTGTAAATGAGAATTTTAGTTTGCCAACAAAGGGCCCAGTTTATCTCACAGACCATCGTAGACCACTGGATATTAAGCTGGATCTAATCTCTGTATATCATGTAACTCAACTATTTTCACTAGTTCTCAACACAAAACAACACCATCATTGTAGACAAGAATCTAGAATTTTAATATATTCGACTTACGAAACCCACATTCTAGTATTGCAAAATTAACACACCGGAGCACTGTTACGAATAGCTACATGCTTGAAGCGCACATATGTTCTATCTAATATATATAAAAGGCTGCATGTCACCAGTTGATAGAACTATTTAAATGTAGTAAGCTCTCTGGATTGAGACTGCATTATGTAGGCAGTATACGCATACACACTTATTTAACTTTGTACATCAACTTCATATCGGTCTCCCTCTCTTTTCAACAAAACACAACAAACATGAAAACAAAAGCTTTGAAAATCCAAAGCGAAGCCACCCCATAAAATAACAATAAAGGAAATGAACAAATAAAATATCTGCATCAGCCTAATATTTAAAGTTTGGAATGAGACAAAAAGGCTGTCATAGATTGTAAAACTTTATATCTATTAATAAGTGCGTCTATGTGTCTGTGTGTGTGTAGTATGTATCTGTGTGTATGTGTCTGTGGTATTTATCTGTGTGTGTGTGTTTATGTGTGTGTGGTATGTATCTGTGAGTGTCTATGTGTCTGTGGTATGTATCTGTATATGTGGTATGTATCTGTGTGTGTCTATGTGTGTGGTATGTATCTCTGTGTGTGGTATGTATCTGTGCGTGTCTATGTGTCTGTGTGTGTGGTATGTATCTGTGTGTGTCTATGTGTGTGGTATGTATCTGTGTGTGTCTATGTGTGTGGTATGTATCTATATGTGTCTGTGGTATGTATCTGTGTGTGTCTATGTGTGTGGTATGTATCTATATGTGTCTGTGGTATGTATCTGTGTGTGTTTATGTGTGTGATATCTATCTGTGTGTGTCTATGTGTGTGGTATGTGTCTGTGTGTGTCTATGTGTGTGGTATGTATCTGTAAGTGTCTATGTGTGTGGTATGTATCTGTATGTGTCTGTGGTATGTATCTGTGTGTGTCTATGTGTGTGGTATGTATCTATATGTGTCTGTGGTATGTATCTGTGTGTGTTTATGTGTGTGATATCTATCTGTGTGTGTCTATGTGTGTGGTATGTGTCTGTGTGTGTCTATGTGTGTGGTATGTATCTGTAAGTGTCTATGTGGTATGTATCTGTGTGTGTGTCTATCTGTCTGTGTGTGATATGTGTCTGTCTATGTGTGTGGTATGTATCTGTATGTGTCTGTGGTATGTATCTGTGTGTGTGTTTATGTGTGTGGTATGTATCTGTGTGTGTGTGTGGTATGTATCTGTGTGTGTTTATGTGTGTGGTATGTATCTGTGTGTGTCTATGTGTCTGTGTGTGTGGTATGTGTCTGTCTATGTGTGTGGTATGTGTCTGTGTGTGTCTATGTGTCTGTGGTATGTATCTGTCTGTGGTATGTATCTGTGTGTGTTTATGTGTGTGGTATGTATCTGTGTGTGTCTATGTGTCTGTCTATGTGTGCGTGTGGTATGTGTCTGTGTGTGTAGTATGTATCTGTATGTGTCTGTGGTATGTATCTATGTGTGTTTATGTGTGACTATGTGTCTGCGTGTTAGTTTGCGTAAATGCTATGCATTTTCACATTTTTGGCTGAATTGGTTCAAACTTCACACGCACCATGCTTTCAGTCAGGTTACTAAAATATTTGGTATTAAAACTCCATCGGGTTCCTGTGAACCAGCATCTTAAACACCCACATGCAGGCTTTCTGATTAAACATGAATGAAATCCCTGGCATCACGGGGCTTATTGCTAGTTATAACAAAGCTGGAAAAGACTTACTAAAACCCATTAAAATTGGAACTATCCAAAGAGATCACAGAGGTTATTTTATTTATACCCGACTTACTTTTACCCGTGAATCTTGTCTATGGTCATTTTTCCATTTTTCGTACTCAAGGCTTTCAATTAAAAAAAAATTGCAATGAAAATTATTTGAAAGATTCTTATTATAAATCTATTGAGGGAATACCATGAAAAGTTGGACAATTCAAAGAAATGCAACAAGGCATAGACATCGCCACAACAAAAAACGACCGCAGAATTGAACAATTCTATCTGAAACAGTTGTTTGAGAAGGACCAGCAAAGACATTATCGAAGCCTTGAATAAAAACAAGTACAAGTTCAACAAATAAGGCAAAAAGATAAATCTTTGGAACAGTTTGTTCATAACAAGAAGGCAAAATGACTTCATGGATTGAAGAAAGGGTCTGGGGAACACAGGAGACAAAAGTAGGTGATGAACACAGGAGACAACAGTAGGTGATGAACACAGGAGACAACAGTAGGTGATGAACACAGGAGACAACAGCAGGTGATGCGAACATTAAATGAAACTTGTAATGGCTAAGAGCAACACAAGAGGACTAAACAGGAAATGAGCTGTTGAAGGCAGTTCTGATCATATAATTTTTTGTCATTCATTCAACTTTGATACACAAAAAGATTATTTTTTGGTAAATTAGAGAACTAACTCCACTTGCATGATCCTGATTTGTAGGTAATTGTCATTTAATTTATTGCTCTATGCACAGCGGAACCTTGGTACTCGGATGATTCCAAACTCGAATGATTTCGAACTCAGACGGAAAAGTCAAAAATATTTTGTTTTGATCTCGTAAATATATTTGAAATTCGAACAGTCAAGCGAGCGTCTGTTCGATAGCATCAGTTTAAGTTGGCCTGTAAACGAGGATGGATTTACGATTTGAACATAGTGCAAAAAATTTTATTTTATGTTTTTTGTGTGACTGATTTGTAATAATCATGGTTCCAGACCAATAGGCCCACAATTGAGTTGAAAGTTTGATGAAAAGAGTCTCTTATCTTTACATTTATAACTTTCGGTTACTAGTTTGTTGTTTTAAATACTGTATTAATTTACTATTTTGTTCCTGATATGTATGCATTATATTGCCTAGGAATGTATTATTCGACATATTTTCTTTTCTTATGGAGAAATCGAGTCAGTATTCAAACAGTATAGTCGTCGAAAAAAAAATCTGTATCGAATCATGTGAATGTGAATCCTGATGTTAATCACAAAGACTTTGCTTGAAATAAATTGAATCTTACATCCTTAATGGTCATCTGTGCGCCTCTAGATTATTACACAATTTCATCATGCGTAGCACCAACAAGGAAAAACTAAAGAGTTATGTTCTCATGAACAGTTAATGGGATAACTCCTAACATGTGAACAAATGTTTGGTGGATTTGAAAAGATGGGCTAGTCGCTTAAAGTGAAAAATAGCCAGAGATTATGTTATGATAAAACTATAAAAGCAACATATACAACTCCATTTCTTGCTAAAACAATGAAAGCCGATTGCTATTTACTTGTTTACGAAACCCTGTAAAATGGCATCAGTAGAGTAACATGTGAAACGATATATGACAGCGACAGTGAAATAGTTCAGCTGTTTAATTCGGATACGGAGTATTAGAACCTCAATTGTTTTGTGGAAAGTGTAAATAATTCATACAATAAAGTTGACTAAAGTTATTGTTTTGATGTTGTTATTGTTACGCATGTTTTAAAATGTGTCTTATAATATGGTACACCTTATATACTGGTTAAGTACAGAAATAGACCACGGAATTGAGACTGCACCCTTTGATACGGTGCACCTGTGGTACAGTGCACCTATGATAAGGCATACCTACGATACAGCGCACCTACGATACAGCTTACCTATGATCTTATGAACAAGTTAATGACTGGCAAATCACAACGTTTAATATGAGAGCGCACAACATTGTGGTTATTATTATGATAATATTACTAGTAATATCATTCCGTAATCATGTAAGCAGAATAAATAGAACAAATCATATGAATATATTGCATCTGTTCCTTCTTCCTGATTAGCACAACTTCAAATCTGACACTTTCAAGAAACAACTCTTGAATTCTCCGACCTAAACATGGAATTGTGTTGGTCACAATAGATAAACACCTGCTCTATTTGTTGATTGTTCCTTTTGGCATCACGAAGTAAACACTTTTATCTTATTTTTTAAAAGAGTGATTTTGGCTGGAATAACCTCAAAATCCTCAGAGTCCATTATATAAACGGGAAGACTAGACTTAGGAGTTATGGTCACTTGCGAAAGAGGAATTGGCTCTTCAGGGACTACTGGCTTGGTTAATAGGTCTCCTTTGCTAGTGCTCACCGGCGTCAAATATAACTCCAGATGTGAACAGCTTGTTCCTGCAGAAGGAATCACACTATTTTCACTATACAAGCAAATGCGGAAATCTTCATAGACTTATCGTGTTTCATCTGTTGAAGCGAAACATACACAAAGATAGGTTTGTCGCTAATGACTGGAGCTTTGCACCTGATCGTTAGATAGTCGACCTAAAAGTCTTGTAGATGTGAATTTTATAGAGTCAAACCTCTACATACATAGTTAATCCATTTTGGGACCTTCTTTGTATGTTGAAACCATCATATGACATTCTTTGTATGTTGAAACTATCATATGACCTTCTTTGTATGTTGAAACCATCATATGTTGGATCAAATTACATACATAGTTGATCCATTTTGGGACCTTCTTTGTATGTTGAAACCATCATATGTTGGATAAAATTACATACATAGTTAATCCATTTTGGGACCTTCTTTGTATGTTGAAACCATCATATGTTAGATTAAATATTCCCATCAGAATACTTTGTAATTGAATTACTCCTTTTCGATCCTCATTTAGCACATCAAAACCATTATAAGTTGAAGCTATAATCCCACGATCAAACGAGCGGGAGCGAAGTTTGAGAGTTTTTATGATAAATGCATGTGCACACAACTTACGAAAATTATTCATCAACAACGTCGCAAACCCTTGCCTCGAAATTTCATCAACAAATTTAACCATCGTTTTGTAGAGTCGTTAAAGTATAATAACGATACAAAACACATAAGCCTATTTAAATATGTTACCAAGTCTTTGTAAATTGTCGACAGTCTCTTAAAACTTACCCATCTGATCGGATTATACACAAATAGACAGATTTATTTGGCCGAAAATCATTATTGAAACTTGCTAAGCCTTACTTTTATTAAAATTAAGACCGGAAATTGATACACCGAGCGACAGAATAGAACGATTAAGTCGTGCGCATTTCACAAAAAAATAACGTGCACATTTCACCAGTCTATAGCATTGTCGAATTGCCGAAGGTTTCTGTAATTAACGTCGGAGTACTGAAATCGTTTCATTTTGCCGATTTCAAAGTAACTGACATTTTAGACACTTTTGAGTACTTTGGTATTCTAACTGATGTCCAACGCAGTGTAAGTAAAGGAAATGACGATGATGTTTTTTTCTAACGATTCTTGTGAGATTATTACAATATTTAATTATAAGTTTGGATGACTACAGAACAATGACTACGTAGAACAGATTTTCTAAAAATCTATACAAATATCACAACTCCTTGATATTGTTAGCTATGACGTTTTGAAATATAAACAAAATTGTGCATTGGTTTTATATTATTACTATATTAATAATATTGGTTATTCTAATAATATCAGTGCATTTTACTTCTAATATTGCATTTCTCCTATTGCAAGGGGAGAGATATAAACATATAATCTTTTCCTTTCATTATTGCTGTTTGTTGTATATAATAACACCCACACCCAGTACATTACAGCTACCATTGCAGTTATCCTATTTGACTGCTAATATTGCATTTCTCAACCATCAGTACCCTTTCTTTTTTCCAATATCACTTTGGTCGTGGGCTGTATGACAGTGGGACTTCTAGTAAATATTTCGAGTAATTACATATATGTAACGTTAAAATATACGCTTTCTATAGAGCTGTAAAAAATTTAAGATAAATATATAAAACTATAAACAGCAATAAAAAGGTTTCTGTTACTGTTTCTGTCACTGAACGGAAGGATAGGTCTGGTGGTAGAGTGAATGATAGGAATACACGTACACATGGTAACTTACTCTACATTACAATAAATATACTTGTAGTTCATATCAATTAATATATAGGTTATTATTTTTGTTTTATTTTTAATTGTTACCATTCTTCTTACATTTATTAATGAAATTGTTATATCTTAAGTAATTTCGGATGTCATCTGTTAAGATTAACATTGTATGTCAAAACCAATTTTCACACGGATATGATACTAAGGGAGGGTTTCTCTACACAAGTATTAGTACTCGGGTTTAGCGGCTTCTGGGACACTAAAACAGAGTCGCCGAAAACACTACACATTGGTAAAGCCACAACCGCAATACTAATCTCAGAACTTCTTCATGAGATATTATATTCCACTCGGAGAAAGCCCGGACTAACAAAAGAATCAACAGTTTTTTTCAATATTTCATGAGATTTTTTACTATTAGCAATCGAAATATGTTATAACTAACCAGGCCAAACTCATATTATTAATCATGATACACAAATGGAAAAAACAATATTCTATTGTAATATATTATATTGTAATATAATTCTATTGCTCTGCAAAACTTTCAAAAATGACCTTATTCCAAACCGACCTTTCACCCAGCACCAGAAGTCACAAATAACAACCCTAGCCCAATGAAATTTTGCCATCGGTCATTACGAAACGACCAGAAACTAACCTGATTTTGTAGCTATGGATTCAAGGTCAAGTTGTGAGGCGCACACTTCCTTTCTCTGTTTTACTCCGCATAGTGGGTTGTCTTTCTGCAAGCCATCAACAGCATACAATATGAGATATTTTAGCCAATCAAATGCTTTACGCTAACGTATATTGGTAAGAGGATAGCAATGTCAACAAAAATCAGTAAAGCAGGTAATTTACCTCAAGCCTTGGATCACGAGCAGGAGCAGATGGTTGAACTTTTCTATTGTCAGTTGGCCACCACCAAACACTCTTCTTAACTGGCTGTAAAGCAGTGACAGGGGGTGGGGCCAGACAATTTTTACAGCCTTCGCAAGGAGGGGAAAACTCCAACTGTGCACTGACCAATGCTGGCCACTCTCCAAACAACACCTGACAAAAACATCCATAAAATATCTCATAATTCATAACTTATTCAGAGAGCGCAATCAAGTCAATTGCGTTGTATTTACTATGGGAAATTGCGTTAGTATTTTTCTTGCGTGTCGCGTTATGTGCCTCAGACTATACAAATTTCAAAAGCTGTTAGAATAGTGCTTGCTAATAATTTGTTTAGCCAATTAAAAGCGTTTCATCGACGATTTCGGTGCGCATGCACAGCTTGAACAAGTCTGTGTATTTCGGCCGAATAATTCTGTGTTTTTCATTCATTTCGTGATTTTGGTCAGAACCAACAAAAAAATCGTTACGTGTGGCTGTACCTATAGACAGACACCATATTGACTTTGACTAGCAACACAAGTTGAAAAAGTTTAATAATGCATTAAATAAAAGTTGCCTGTGCAAGCTGCATACAGCTGCCATTCCAACTAGGGATGCGCCATTTAAAACTACGCAAGCCGATCCAAATACTTATTCGATCCTTGAGATACTGATTTGATCCATTAGATATTTACATGAGTGATAAAAACTTATTAAACTTATTATTAATTAAACTTATTATAAACTTAACAATTTAGTTTGTAGTATGATAGGTAAGTTCCTACTAATCTGAATAAAAGTCCTAGAACCATGACCTACATATTTGTGGTAGGTAAGTCTCTATGAAAATGATCAATAGTAGGTTTGTAGAAAGTATTTTAAGTTTCAGATTCTAAATATTGGTCGGTTCAAAGATTGGCGCATCTCTAGCCTCAACTGATCGTGGCTGCTTTCATCAACATATGGTCACTAGATTCATTAATGACTATAGAAATAAGAGATTGCAGAAGTACGGCTAAATTAAGAGTTGTCCTGCTTACCCACCTGCTTCAGATAGCAATAATACTCCTTGAGAGGCCCGGGCATGTACCAATACTTTCCTTTCTTTCGATCAATGTCAGAGTGGACACCCCACTTGAGATTGGACATTATGTATATGTTTTTGTTACCAGCCGATAATCCACTCACATTGGCTGGGCTATCTGCAGATATAGCTTTCTCATTAACAGACTCGACTGAAGATGTTTTCACATCACCTAATGACTTTTCTTCTCCTTCGTGTGGAGTGCCCAGTGGCTCGACTTCGATAACATCGGCGTGAGAGCACCTGCATTAGCCAATGAGGTAAATGATAACAAGAAGCAAACGCTACTCTAGTGGAGGATTGTCAGTGTTAAGAAGGGGCATCCAAAAGCTGCACAACTGAATGCAGAATATGAGTACCCTAAACAAACTGCATGACAAAAACCATTTGAAAAATAGTGAACTACTAACTGGGTGTTGTTATAAATTATTGGGGATCAAGAGAATTTCTTGAAATCAATTGACCAGAAAACACTTTCTCTAGCCATCATTCTCTTGAAAATCAATTACTCAAAAACAAACAAGTAAATTTATCAAACACAATCCAAGTTGGCCCATAAGCTGTATTTTGTTTTTGTGTTTAGTTTCTCCTATTACATTTAAAAAAATCTCTGTTCACAACATTCTGAATTTAGTTTTTTTCGATTATATGTAAAACACCTTTATTTCCAAAATTGACTTTAAATCCTGACCTTTAACCTAGTAGACCAAGACTATTATCTATTTATTAACACTTATTATCTTTTTAACACTGAGGACCACTCACTTGTTGTTGATGATAGCCATAGAGGCTTGGCAATATCTCTCAACTTCCAACTCCCTTTTCGGAAACAGTCTAGAAGCAAATGTGTTAGTAGTTCCGAAAGGCAAAACCCCTGAAGAGGATATACGTATATATGTAGAATGTGTTTTTGTAATACACAGTATTACAAACAATTATACAAAATCAAAACACTAATATTTTATCTACGAATAATGACCGTGAGTAACACTAACTTTCCAATATATCTGTAGGATAAATAAAGTGCGTTGCCCCTCCCTTTGGGCAATGCCAGGCATTCAGCGTAATGTAAAAGCGTAATATAAAGGCGGGTAATATGAATGTCTATGAACAGGAAAGTTGTTTTTATTTAACATATAAAAAACAGTTACCGTTCTAACTTTCAAACTACATATCATGAGAGAAATGTTATGTGCAGTTGAAACAAATTAGGAAAAAAACAACTGTAAAGGTTTTCAAACTTTGTCAAACAACTCTAACTTTCGAACTTCATATTATGAGAAAAATGTTTTGTGCAGGTTAAATAAATTAAAAAACAAAATAAAACAGCTGTAAGTTTTAAATATAAATGCGAAATAGCAAGTGATGGCTAAATATAGTTTGTTTTGGTACAATTGCAATGAAAAATTATTTGGTAATGATACAACTGATACGAACTGAGAAAACAAAATAAAAATATTGAATATGTTGAATTAATAATAATAACAATAATTAGTGCATAGAAGTGTGTGTGTATAAAATGTTACTGTTGCAGCAAAAACTATCCATAAAAAATTTGAATACGATGGTGCTGGTACCTATCGATGCCGGTGCAAATGTAAAAATGAAATATTGGACTGTCTTTGTCTGGTACTTTGTCTGACCGAATGGAGATAGAATGTAGAGGCTATTCCTACTCGAGATGGCACAATTGTTTGTGTGAAAATTATTAAAACTACAGATCTGGCAAACAAACGTAAGGGAAAACCGGAAATAGGATTATAACGGCACAATTGAAATGGCTATATGAAAATTAATAATAAAAAAAAGGTAATGACAGCAGAAAATTACATTTTTTTAAATTTTTTCAAAAATAACAAATGCAAAAGATAATATTAATTAATGATATAAAGTGCACATTTAGTGTGCAATCGTGAAAAGGATACGGAGTACGTACATAATAAGAGCTGTGGAATCTTGTAGTTTAGAGAATTGGTTTACAATTATTCGGTTGCCAATATTCGTAAGTTCAAATTCAGCGCGGAACAGATATTCATTCCCATATTTTAATAGATATAGCTGGACACCGAAGTACAGAATCACAGAAGAACAGACACACAAACTTTGAGGTTTATGTATATAAATACATATATATATATATATATATATAAACACATATTAATGCATATACATATATACATACATGTATATAATTATATAAAGCTATAAGCGTTGATGTAAAAGCTGAAGCGTTTTTCAGTGTGAACATTGCTATCACAGACAATCATTGTTGTATTGTTGGCAAGGATATAATGAACCAATGATTTCACACGCATATATATGTGATATGTGAAACATACAGAGAAGCACTTACTGGTAAACGAAGTAAACAGATGTAGCAGTGACAATACGCTAGATTTAAATGAAAAGCTACGACCATCATATATACCTATAGGAACTCGCTGTGCTATACCGTCTCCTCTTCTCAGTAGTCCAGTTACGATCTCCGAGATAGTACCATCCCCTCCAGCCACAATGATAGCGTCAACGATGCTATTGTCAAGGACACCCATGTACGCCTTTGCCTGCCCCTCATGCTCGGTTCTCACAATATGTATCTCGATACCAGCGAGATGAAGCAGGGGCAACACGTGTTTATCAAGTAGATATTTCGTCTTTCCATCCTTAGCAGCAGGATTAAGAAAAATAATTGCTTTTCTCGGTCTTTCAGAAGCAGAAATTGTCTGTCGCCCGAATTCGCGAGCTTTTTTGCAATAGTCCTTCATAAGCAGATCTTCATTACGCCATTTCAAAGCATATTTTGCGGCGTATAAAAAGCAACCAGAAAAAAATATACTTTTTTTCCAGTTATTTCTCAGTGTTTTAAAAACCTTAGCCATTTGAACGATGAACTGCAAAAGAAAACAATAGAATAAGAATCGAAAAAGAAGAGATAGTACATGTGTTTATTACCATTCATCTTTGTGTTTGATAATTTAATTTTGTGTAGATAACACTCTGTGTTGTTTGTGAGCATACAACATGGTTTGCTGCGACTACTGCAAAGTTTATTCAAATATGCTGTGTACATGATCACTGCATGACTCATCATGCAGTGATCATGAATGCGTATTTAATGTAGAGTAAACATATCCATTCAGGAAGTTTCTAGGAGTTTTGTTTTTGTACATAAAAAAGCAGTGCTCTGTAGTAAGAATCAATCCTATTTCAGTTGTTATTTAACCAGATTACTTGGTATTTTGCTGAGATACCATACATAAATTTAGTTACATGTATATTCCGATGACAGATCAAATTTGTTTAACTTATCGACCTAGTGAAAAAGATCTTTTTATCATTTGTGCTTCAAATAGTCACAAATCTTTTTCTGTGGATTTAGCACCAAGCTGTTTTATATAGGGTCCAAAACATCTCTACGAGAACCAATCTGGTTTAGCTAAGCAAATGAGTTAGCATTTACTTAGCTTGTCATGCTAATATCTTCCTTCACAAAATTTATATTTGTCTTGTGAACTGGCTATAAATCCAATATAGAACATCCTGCGTTTCAGAAAAGCATTACGACTACATGCTATAAAAATATATCAAGAAATGAGTGATTGGTCAAACACCATTATCATAGTTTGAGTTAACATAGATCATGAATAGCATTCTTGATAACAGATCTGCCAGTCAAGTAAAATAATTTAACATGGCAAAGAGGTTAATAACTGTCATTGGTTTTAAATGTTCATACTAGTGTTTGACAAGGAGTGGACCGACTCTGGTAGGAAGTGTGGAGCACAAAAGAAATGAAACATAAGACATGAAATAAACTAATTTCTAAATTTCATTTAAAGCATTTTTCAATTTTCTTTGTAGTACCAACAGTTAACTAGACCAATTATGATGACAATTGAAAGGACCCATGGAGAGCCACCATGCCCATCTGAAAAAAACTGGTCATCTTGACTATCCTTTAACCTAGTGTCTCCCTGGTGTTTTCCCAAACATAGTTTTAATGCCCTATAAAACAGTTAGCATAAGCCTTTGAACTTTTTAAATAATATATAGCAACATTTAATATGCAATAGTTTGTTTTCACATTGACATCTAACTAGCAATCCATCGGCAGTATCTACAATCTTCAACCTGCCCTTTGTCAAATCATGATCACCAAACTTGCATTACCGCTTCAAAATCATTTCCCAACCAGGTGGTTTGGCTTTCTTGCTTTCAACTTTAAACTATTAAAACAAATAACACAACACTCGTTTATATTTCTGGTACAGTGATTACATGATGCATTGTGTAATCTTGTTTTGTGATTGTTGTCTTGTGATTACACAATGTCTGTGTCTGGGCCATCGTTATAGACTTCGTCTACAAACCCATGGATTTGATTCAAACTAGTACCGTCATTAAATGTTTTCTTCTTTCTGCTTTAGAGAAACCATTAACAGTTTTTGAGCCTACAAAACTGGCTTTGTTCTACTGTTGGAAAATTACCTACAGTGAACCATTTTGTAATTGCTCTCAACTAAACTATGACTGGTTTTAGTTAACTTTCTATGAGCTGAATTTATCAGATGATTTGTCAGTTCAATTTTGATACTAGCACATTTTGACGATTTGGAAGAATATGTGTGTTTTTTATGTTACTATGTTGCCCCTTACAATTATTAGTGCGAATTTAAACTTTTGTTCTTACACTATCAAGGAAAGAGCATAATGTAGAAAATAATTTCACCAATGACAGAATCTTGGAGGTTCTGTCATGGACAAAATAATTTTTTAGACGTAGTATAGTGAAAACTTGAAGGAAAAAATAAGACAATAAGGCTGACAGCTTTATCGGAAGTGCTGACATCACAGTAAAACCAACACTATGAATACTGCTAGGTAATTAGTCAAAAAGGGTACAATTGGGGCTTCTATAAGATGAAATACTGTAGTGAATTTTTCTAGCAAGTAGTGAGAGAAATTTTGGTTTTCACAAAACTTTAACATGTATAAGACTCTTTGTAAATGATTCCTAATATCTTTTGAGAGTGTTAACAGATCTTCACAAACCACATGTCCATTCGTGACACTGCCAAAAGCAATGGATATGTAATGACTATGATTTAGAAGCACTAATACTAATAGGCTTTATTTCAATTTATTTTGCAGTCTCAAAATCAGCACAAAATCATAGAACAATGTAAACTAAATTATATACACAGTGATCCCTTATATTGCATGGTTGATCGGGAGTCAAGAAAAGTAAAAATCCATGAAATAAAAACTTTTAAAGTTACTTTTTCATCGATTGCCAACATTTTCATCTTTTTCTTACAATCAATAGACGATTTTGAGAATCACGGGCATTTAAAAAGCATGAAGGTTGTCACAAGCAATTTGCACCTTTAGACTTCACAAAACCTAACAGGAAAAAGCGAATCGCGACAACTGCTATCACAATTATACTTACAGAAGAATCTCACTATGAATGAGCATGAGAGATTATTGTATGTTAGTTAGTTAATATGTCAGCTTTGTTAATTCTTTATGATTTTATTTCATTTTTGAATGACTATTTTTACTCCAAAAAGTACTGAAGCCTAGAAAGCTAAACAGTGTAGTAGCGAGGAATTACTGTATTTGATATATTGTCTGCCTCAAATAACAATGTTCTTTCATAAACAGATGCCTTCAGATAGCCTTGCTAAAATACTTTCAACAAGAATGTTTTACTACTTTTTGAAAGATTTGCATTGAACCATCGCATGAACGATATTATATGAGGCTTTCAATGTGTCTTAAAAATTCCAACATGGTAAAAAGTGGATACTCAGTAATCAACAAATTTGGAGCTAACTTATTACATAAGTGGTGTATACCACACTATTAACAATCATAAAGTGCAAATAACTAGGACACACAGAAACTTTTGGAGTCTATTAAGTTGCCCTACGATGCAGTGGTATTTGTTGCGTTATGAATTATAGAAAAGGAGCATGAACAAAAAATCATATTTTAAAAAAATGTAAAACAAAAATGAAAAAAATCCTAAACAGAACCTGAAAAATATAATGGACAACAGAAAAGCAGTTTGACAACCTGGTGTTGAAAACTCTTATTTGGATATTAGTGGCTTCATGATTCATAACTTGGAGTTTTGGAACGCAAATTGCCTAATGAGGTAGGTTCCAACAGGTTACGTTTTGAAATGTAATTAGAAACAGCTGTTAACATATGTACACGTATAATTATTTTCATGCTTGTTGTGTGTGCAAAGCCAGAGAATTTTTAACGACAAAAAATGATGAAACTTTTTTCATCTTTTGCTCGACAGCAGGTTAGATTATGGAGTGTCTGCTGCTAAGAGATAAAATTAAGAATTTGTTATTTCTCTTGAATATGACACAGTGGGTTGTTGAAGCTTTGTCAAATCATTTCAGTTAGCAAGTTCGCCATCTTAAAATGACAAAATGACACAGAATAAAACTTTCTCTTCTCAAAACAATGAGTTTTTCTAACTAATCCTTTTCTTAATGCATCTCAAGCTATGCTAAAGCAACGCTATTGACAGAACTCAGTTGAGAATATGTGACAATATCGACAATAGGGGAGAGTATGGCATTGCTGTTGATTTCTTGCTTGTTTACATCATTTTGACTTCTTACCTCACCAACTAAAGAGCTTTTTATGTCATCTTACGATATATCTTGATTGCATGAAATGAAAAGAGCAGTTTAGGTGAGCCATTATTTTGTAAAATTTATTGGTAATTTTTTGCCCTTTTATTTTACATCCAAATTTAGAGAATTGTATATTTTCTTTGTACATCATCCCATGTTAACGAAAGTCAGTGGAGGCAGCTAAAGACATGTTCTCTTCACAATGCACCCACGAACTTCATGATGTTACATCATCCTAAGTTTGTATGAACATTTTGGTTACTCAGTGTCACTTGGGGCACGTTGAAACACAAAGGGTATGGAGCATGTTGCAACACGTTTTGATGATAAAAATAGAAGGGAAAGTTGCAACATGTCGCAACATGCCCTCTATTCTTATAGGGGGAACAGCTCGAGTAGCATTGAAGCTGCGGTTTGATACAAACCTTGATGACATAGCTAAAAGGTAATGTTCATGATGAACCCCTAAATTTCTGGCCAATATTGATACAATGACTGCAAATGCTAACATATAGAAAGAAAAGTTTGATCTTTAGAACAACATGCATATACGTTTTGTTGTACTGTGGAAGTTTGCTTGTCGTGATTGTAGTACACAGTGTTCTGAAGTTCATAGCCAACTCTTTTCAAGTTTTTCTTGCTCAGATAATTAGTGGAAATTTGAATTGTTTGGCTGAAAATAAATTTCAAGAAAACGCAATTCTAAAACTAAAATTTATTATGAAAGTCAAAGACTTTTCAACATGCCCCATAGGGTGTTTCAATGTACCCACTAATAGGACACGTTGAAACACCAATTATGCAATTGGTACATTTGGATATTTTCCAAAGTATAAAAACAGCAGAATTGGCATTTGGCATACATATGTAAAAAATATTTCTGCATTCTACGTGATTATTTAAATTACGTGTATATTACAATATTTTAGTAAAACTTTATAGCCAAAAATGAATTTTTTGTTGCAACGTGCCTCACCCTCCCCTACTGCATAGGCCTACTAACAACAACAGCCAACATTCTGTATCTCAGTAAGACTTCCCAAATGCTAGTGACTTATAGACTACTAACTCTCAATTGCTTACATGCAAACTATGTAACAAAAAGAGAAACATAGAAAAAGAGAACAGAAAATGGATACTGACGGGGAAACGAAGGATAAAAAGTGATGTCACAATTAAGTTTGCCATATACATTTAAATCTACAGAAATTGCAATTCTACAGACTAGGGAGTCAGTCAAGTAGAATAAAAACTTTATAATAAATAAAACTCTGCCTCAGCATTGCAATCTATTAAAACCATACTACCGCGCACGTTGCGAACATAAAGCCAATCGGTAAGACTAGAGACAGATGTCATAATTTTGATTTTTCCAAAGCGTTTGACTATGTCAATCATAGGAAGATGATATTTAAATTATATAAACTAGGCATAAATTCACAGATTGTCCACTCGGTTGAAAACTTTCTCAGAAATCGCATGCAGGTAGTCGTGATCGATCGAGAAGAGTCTGCTTGGTGTGATATTTTGTCTGGTGTGCCTCAAGGTTCAGTCTTGGGTCCATTTCTCTTTTTGTTATATATCAATGACCTGCCTTCGCAAATTACCTCCGAATGTCGATTGTTAGCGGATGACGCTTTGCTGTACAACACTAGAGCAAAATCGTTAGTTTTACAAAATGACCTCAATAAACTGCAATCTTGGGCCTGTGATTGGCAGTTGTTTTTCAATTCCTCAAAATGTTCAGTGCTTTCTGTGGGAGAAACAAATTCTCAACAGGAATTTTACTTACATAATGTAAGGCTTAAAAATGTAAATTCACATCCATATCTAGGCATTGAACTTAGTTGTAACCTTAAATGGGATAGACACATAAACAACATAGAGGCCAAAGCCTCTAGACTATTAGGCATGTTGCGCAGAATGTTAAAAACTGCAGACACAAAAACAACAAAGGTTGCCTATGAGACCTTGATAAGACCTGGACTAGAATACGGATGCCATGTTTGGGAACCATACCTAGAGACAAAAGAAATTGGAAAAAATGCAAAACAAGGCACTGCGCTTCATATTTAGATTGAGAGGTCAGGTTAGTTTTTCAAAGCTAAGGGAAGACACAGACATTGTTTCATTAGCAGGGAGAAGGAAAAAAAGTGTCTTTGTTTTTTAGAGTAAAATCTAGTGAGGTTATACGAGATACATACAATAACGCACCAAAACACTCATATGATACACGTCAACCTTCGGGTCTTTTTGTACCAACGATTAAACCAAACGCACTTTTTAACTCTTTTTGGCCTCGTACTATAAGGGATATCCGAGGGGGGGGTCGTAGGTTGCACTGAATAATGTATATACTTGTGGCTTTTGTATTTTTGTTATAGAATAATAGGTAAATATACATGAATATATATAAAAAAAAAGTTATGACATATTAATACATGAGTTCTCACGCTTTTTGCCTCGTATTGAGGATCTTAGTGAGAAAACTCCATTCTGATTCTTATAAGTGTGGACGTGATCATCGAAATATTTGCTAAATATTATTTTACTTGAATGACAATGTGCCTAACCTATAACAAATATGCAACGAATTTACGAGTGCAACATTAATAGATCAAGAGCTAGTCCTCATTTGTTGACCTCTGTGAAATTTTAGATTGAAGCAGATCCCACGCGCAACTTCGTAATGTATAGCATACCACACAACAAACATATAAAAGTAATCAAAATAGCAGACACTCATCATGACTGTATAACATTTAATTTCACAATGAATCAATTATATAATCTTTTATAACTAGCTGTATATTATAACCTCATATTGCGACCAAAATGTGAGCGCAGCCTGACAATCAACTAAAAGGCTAAGTGGCTTCGCTACTTCGTCGATTACGGACTCTCGCGTTAACCGTGAAAGATTTACCGTACACGTACATACGTACAGTGTACTAGAAATACTTCCGATAAGTTAAAAGGCAGAATACTAGCAATTTATTCTGAACTGTGATTGGCCATAACTTTGACGCTTTAATCAATCATCTTTCACCAGGCTGAATTGCATAATCTTTATACGCGTTTTGATAGATGACTAGCTTGTAAGGGCGTAGGAACAACGCCTAACATTTACCCATTCATCACTAATTTGATCAACTATATCAGTCTGTTTTTTATGTTTTACTAAATGGATTTTTCAAACTTTTCGCCAACTGGTAAGTGTAAACAAATCACAAATATTAAAGTTATTTCATAGGTTTTGCTTTCTTTGTTGCGATGCCAAATTTAGCCTCAGAGTTTGTTTACGTAAACAACTAATACATGGAAACGTATGCCCACGAATTCGAAAGCACATTTTAGACTAGGAAACACAACTATTTTTGACGCGCCTTCACGTGGTAAACTGCACAACTTGCCCGAACACGTCTGAGCGTGTGCCATTCTCTCGGAGAAAATAATCGATAAACGCATTCACCCTGTTAATTGTTATCAATCACTTGGTAAATGCAGCATTTCTTTAACTACCTGTACCAAACAAGTCATCGAAAGCTTTTGCACAAAGGCTTAGCTCCTTTCTCTGAAGTTTGTTAGGTTTTATCTAATACATTTCTCTATTAAATAATGTCCTTTAATACTAAAAGATGCCATATTGACTCCTTTATTGAGAGTTTTGGTTACTTAGGAATCGAAATTTCAAACAATCTATCCTGGGACGCAAACCTCGATAAGATTAAATTTAGTGCTTGTCAGGGATTAGAATTATTAAAGACAGTACTGTACAGTAGGCGTTCCTACAATGTAAATAATCCGTAATATCTTATAGGAGCGTCTACAGTGTTATCTTTAGCACTCAAGAACGTGAGATACATGGCCTACACCACCCTGTGTCGCCCTTTGTTAGAGTATGCAAGGGAAGTTTGGGTCCCTCATTTGATAAAGTATGTTAACAAAGTACAAATGGTTAAAAAAAAGCTGTATGGTAAATCTTGTGATTGAAGTGCAGGGAGGGAATATCGATTACTAAATTATAATTGAGTGGTTTAATTGAAACTGACACGATAGGTAAGAGTGATTGGAACTCTGCAATTTTGTGGCTAATAAAATGGAAGAATATTTTAAAGGTTGACTTGCAACAAAATTCACATTACAGTTATTTGATATCAAAAGATTCACCATGTCTTACTCTGTTGTGTTGTAGGTGCCAAATATGTGGGAATGGGATTACAAGCTCTTAAAAGCTCAAAAACGAACAGTTAATCGCAGCCACACGAGACCGCCGTAGTTTGGATTCTCTTTCCAAAACGGCTCAAATGTGACGTAGCTTTGTTAGATGGTTTCTGTTTACACTTTCATGCAACCTTATTCGTCGAAGTATTTTCACAAATATACTTCACGCATTCAATAAAATCATGTCTATTGTTCTTACACGTCTGTTTTATCATCATTGTAAATGCTGTCACTTTTAGCAGTGATATCTTATAACTTGCCGTAAAAATTCATTTAATTTTTTAGCCTTACCTTGAAGGAGTACATATCATTGTCTGATAATCATGACGAGCCTGTTGGTCACCTGTGATAATCGAAAAGTGCTGCAAAAATTATTTGTGAAGTATTGGGTCACATGATCAGATTATGACTTGCCGATTAGACCAGGCCGAAACAAACCTGTAAAGTAGTGAGCATCTATATTTGATATGGGGTGTTTTGTGAAACCCGAAGTGTTTGTCATAAACTAGTGCTACGATAAGTTTTATATTGAGCTTTTTATTGGCCTTTTAATTCATGTGAGAACATCACGTGACAAGACAATAAATAAGTTTCATGACTACGTCAGAGAAATAGAGAGATTCCAATCTATGGCAGCTTTTCGTTTTTGAGCTTTTAAGAGCTGGTAATCACTTTTCCACATATTTGGCACCTACAACACAACAGAGTAAGACATGGTGAATCTTTTGATACCAAATAACTGTAATGTGAATTTTGGTGCAAGTCAACCTTTAGTATTTGCTCCTGAGCTGAGGAGCCAATAAACAAGAGATAGATAAATAAGCTCTTGTTTATCTACGTAAACCAATTCTGCTGTTATATAACACATTTATTACTGAATTTCAGGAGGCGCCAGTGAGGTTTCCTCCAGCAGTAGCTCATCTGCACAATGCCCCAAAGTGGGCAAAAAGTTGACGGTAAGAAACTTTAACTCATACGTACATTACTGTATAATGGGCGTGTTCATAAATGATGGGACATTTTGAGTTATTTGATGCCAACTACACATACGCGTTTGTTCCCATTATAAAATTCTTTGAATTTAATTGATGCAGTATTTCATCGGCTTTCGGATAATATAAAGTCTACTGCTTTCAAAATAGTAGTTCCGGGGCTATGAAGTGCAACATGCGTAAATGATGGAACTTCACAAAATTTTGTTTTTGTACCTTGTATTAAACTTTGTAAAACTTCTGTGAGTTGGCCGAGTTTTAAAGCATAAGATTTTCAAAGCACATTGACCACATATGCAGGTGGTTTGATTAACTTTGTCTTTAGCTTTGCCTAATTAAATGTCACAAACAGCTATCCTGGAAGATGTGAATGATGGGACATGTCTGAAAAATGATTTACAAATATCAAGTTACTTAAAGAACTATGTCCATGTTTTTTATTGTAACTATCAAACACACATAATTATACAAGAAAAAGAGCATAATACTATTGTTATTGATTATGTAATACATTGTAGTGACAATATACAATAAAATAATAAAAATACATGTTTCTACTAAAACTATCAAGTAAAAAAATGCAGCATGTATTTACAAAGCAGTATGTTTTACTGGGAGAAACAAAGTAGTAAAACTATTTAACGAGTTCCGAGTTTTCTATTAAAATATACTGTTCGCGTTTATTTAGACTTGGACAAATCTTAAAAAGCTATGACACACCAATTGCACATCCTCGCTATCCCGACCATGTGCAACTTTATAAGTTCCTGTTGAAATAAGATGGCGAATTAGCTGTGTCCCTTTTAACTGCCACGTACAACTGTTATCGTTTTTTCTAGGTAATCCAGACACGCTAATTCCGATTTTGTACTCAAAATAAAGATTGGTCCACTAATTTTCAATGTCATGAAGGCTTTTTTAAGGCGTTTCAATATCAGTCTCGAAAACAACACAATCGGCACAACAAGCTCCGTCCATAAATATGTGACGTAGCCTAGCTTTTTAGGAACGGAAGTTAGGGATGTTTAGTCCGATTTAGAATGATAGAGATGGGTGTCTTAAAACCCATTATTTAAATTCAGCTTTCAAAATAATATCACTTTTTTATGAAAGGTAGATGAGCTATTTAAAATTGCTCGTAGCTTGTTACAGGATGTTTAATAGGCTGAACGCCGAAAAAAATGAGCTCAAAAAGCGGGATTTTATCACAAGCTGGTGCTGTTATCGTTTATGTTTTTAAATATGCAATGTTAAATAGCTTATCTACCTTGTCATGTCTTACAGGGTCTTCATGTCTTTTTGTATCTTTTTGTCAGCTGTTTCTCACTAAAACCAAACTACTTGCGTGCCCACATTGTCTACGATAACTAAATGGAAATCTTTTATTGACTTACAATCACTACACTGGGTATCAAGCATGTGCATACAATTTTTGGTAGTATGATCACAAACAATGGTATTCACTAACTCACTACCACTAGATGGTTCTTAGCACAGAAACGCACATCAAAATATTCTCATGCACAAACATTATGAGGCATATCATCTAGAGGACATACTTGAGCAGGTCTAAGCTCAGCAAACTTAGTTCTACCTATAAGGTTTGTGTCATATGCTTAGCCTTGTAGATCTCATAAATGTGTCTCACGGATGTTATGATAAAGATTCCCCCTTGGGGGAATTCCCCCTGGTTAAAAACCCAAACTTTAAGGTTAACTTGCAACAAAATTCCCATTACAATTATTTGGTATCAAAGGATTCACCATGTCATACTTTGCTGTGTTGTAGGTGCAAAATATGTAGAAATATGATTACAAGCTTGTAGAAGCTAAAATCGAAGTTATTCGCAGCCATCACGAAAACGCTGTAGTTTGGAGTCCCTTAATTTCGACGACGTACTCAACTTGACGTGGATATTGTTTTGACACGTGATGTTATCACGTGAAATAAAAGGCTCAATATTAAACGTTTCATAACACTAGTTTTTGACAAACACTTCGGGTTTTACCGGAAAGCCCTTATCAAATATAGATGCTCGCTACTTTAGTTTCACTTCAGTTTGGTCTAATCATCTAGTCGTAATCTGATCATGTGACCCATACTTCCTGCCATATAGCGTGAACAATTTCTGCAGCATTTTTTTTACTACCACAGGTAACTAACAGGCTTGTCATGTTTATTAGAGGATTATATGCACTCCTTCGAGCTAAGGTTAAAAAATTAACGAGTCTTTATGGTAGGTTTTGAGATATCAGTGCTCAAGGTGACAGCATCACAATGATGATGATGAAATAGTCACGTAAGGACAATAGACATGGCTTTATTGATTGCGTGAAGCATATTTGTAAAAATATTTCGACGAATGAGGTGGCATGAAAGTGTAAACAGAAGCCATCGTGTTCAACTACGTCCCATTTAAGCCGTTTGGAAAGGGATTCCGACCTACAGCGTTTTCGTGATGGCTGCAGTTAACCGTTCGTTTTTGAGCTTTTAAGAGCTTGTAATCACATTTCCACATATTCTGCACCTACAACACAACAAAGTAATACATGGTGAACCTGTTGATACCAAATAGCTGTAATTGGAATTTTGTTGCAAGTCAACCTTTAAGAGCCACTGGTCTAGACAAAGGTTATAATCCACAAATAATCCTCAAATTGTATTATCCGATCAGATGGGTAAGGTTTAGGATATTGTCGACAAATTTCAAAGACTTGGTAACATGTTTAAATAGGTTTATATGTGTTTTGTATCGTTATTATACTTAAACGACTCTATTGAAAAATGGTTAAATTTGTTGATGAGATTTCGGCACAAGGGTTTGCGACGGTGTTGATGAATAATTTTCGTAAGTTGTGTGCACATATGCATTTATCATAAATCTCCCAAACAATCGCTTCGCTTGTGTTTGATCGTGGGATTATCGCTTTTCTCAGATACACTGTCACTAAAATCATGGCAACCACTGCTGCAATAACAAAATAATTGATTGTTATCTTTGTAACTGGGTCATTATTAGTACTATTTTGTAGACAATTTTCTACAGATCACTTTTTATTATTGGTTCGTAAAGATCAGAGAGGCTCAAAGTGGCGGGCAAATAAGGGTGGCGTTCAATTAAAGGGTGGTGCTCGATTTTTCAACCATTCTTCTATAGTGGCGTTCTATTAGATGTGACGTTCTATTAGGTGTGACATTCAAATAAAGGTTTTATGGTAGATTGCTTTTGGATTAGATTCTACCAAAAGGAACTAATTTCGTTTCAAGTTTGTTTGTTAGCAATGGCCTACTTCTCTTCATTCTACACCAATCATAATCAATGTGGATTTTATTTTTTGTCCACGAGAGGTAATGCACTCGATAAAAATGTCGAGTGAAATATGAGCAATAGTGGCTTGAACTAGTGGCTAGATGCCGTCTGAAATAATCATCTACAATTGGACAGATTGATGAGTCCAATACGATTGCTCTGTATCTTTAGTGTCGGTTATTACACACTACAGTGACTACGCAACCTCAAGCTTTTTCTGTTGTTTAAAATTGTTTAATGTTTTTCGCTTTCTCTTACAATAAAATTTATGCCAAAGTTTTGTTCACTTATTGAAAATTGAATGTAACTTTTTTAATTATAGGCCTTATGAGTTAGTTTGCATTGTATAACGTTAAAAAATATCTGTTCCCATCCTGAAGTACATTTATTTGCACCTTACCACTTCATTCGGTCTTGCATAGGTACTGGTCGAAGGCAACATTGGTGCTGGCAAGACCACTTTCTTGAACTTTATGCAGGAAATAAGCTCAGATGTTACCGCCCTTAGCGAGCCTGTGGTCAAATGGCAGAATATCAACGGCAACAATGCTCTGGTACTTGTAGCTGTGCAAACTCTTCCAACTCTGTTCTGAATTTATTTTATATGTTTGGGCAAAGTTTTTTTTCGGAGTATATTGTTTTATTTTTCCATGGCTCAAAAACTTAATGATAAATACTCAAGCTAACTTCGTATAGCATTGAAACAAATGTATTATGTAAAATCTAAGTTAAATATGAAAAATTAAATTAATACAGCAATAATTAATTGATAATTAATGATAATTATTGAAAACATATTTTTACTTTACTGTAGACACGTAATCACCGAAGTGCCGGATCAGCACTGTGTAACTTAATCTTTAACTAGCTGAAGTCCGAGCTATCTTAGCTGATATCATGCTTATTTGTTTTATACATTTCACGTTTAATTATTATTTTAATTTTTGCTTGTGAAACTGCAATGTTAAAAATTTCTTTGGTGTGTCAAATATTTGCTTGAGTTTTACGTCATGTGTAGACAAATTTGTATATTAAGTAATCGTTAATCAAGGTTTGACTGTATTTAGTGTATTCAGTTCACAGGCTACATCATACTGTCGGTTGTTTATATCTGCAGATATAATCATTCTTTAGATTAAAATGATTCCTCACCGCAGTTTAGAGTGTCCAGTTAGCTTTGTAAAAATAAAGTTGAAATTATAAGTTGTGAACTGTTTGTGTTAAAATAAAAAATCTGGGATTAAAAGATTGAGTTCACTCCCTCTCCTTAAATTTAAAACAACAGTCTAACCGAACTGTCTGTTAGTTCAGTTTTTCAGCGACAAGAAAAATGCTCAGGCGAAATCATGCGATTAAAACTATTCTTGTTAATTGCCTTCACCCATGTAGCATTTGAGAAAAAACAAGGTCGTTCGGCAATGTCTATGTTCCTGATCTCCTTTTTAGTTTGAGCGGAACATAAGCTAATGGCTTGCTTTTTTAATTGTTTCAACTACGAGGGAATTTATGCTGACCCCGCTCTCCTTCTTCCTGTCATACATGCTATAAATATAGTTGACAGTCTATGATGCACGAAGGGAAATGTGGAGTATTAAAAGATCACTGTGTTTATGTATAAACATTTAGTAGTGGTAGTTTTTTTACATTTCAATTCCTAAATTTCAACTATAGTCAATTTTTATTGTTGTTGTTATCACAAGCTGTCTTGAGTAGACAGTATCCCTGCTGATTGCTCACTGTAACTCACACCTTGTCTGAAGCTGATTCATGATGCATTCTACAGGAAATGATGTACGAGGACCCAAAGAGATGGTCGATGGCATTTCAGTCCTACGTACAGCTGACTATGTTAAAGAATCACATGGAGCCTCAGGTCTGCTCTCCCTTATCACCAGTTTGAATAATTTACATCTTACAGGCTATAATGTAGAGTGTGTTGATGTTAGCCACACTATAGCAACAAGTATGAGACTGAGTTCTTAGAAATGTATATTGTAGCCATTACAACTGTTATATGCCTTCCGCATATTACATAGTTCTGAGTTGCATCATGCATATGTTTGCTTTGGCTTAGTTTTATAATTGCTTGCTTGCAGTATGTATTTGATCCATCTAAATAATTATATTATTAAATATTTATGTTATATATATCTACATATTTATACTATATATGTTATATATATATCTAAATATGTTATATGTTGAGGCTGGTACACATTGTATTGCAGTATATCAGTAGTAAATCTTACAGTAGAGATGCTCTGCTATAACATTGTTCAGACTATCACAAATCCATCTGCATTTAGATAGTCTGTGGCATGGCGTTCTTAGCATACAATGAAGTTTCTGAAACGATAAAATACTAGTACCGCAGCAACTAATATTAAGAAAAGTATAGTTTGAGCACTCTGCAACAGCCAATCACCATAGCCAAAGTGTCGCTCATTGCACAGACTAGTGCTGGGCACGGGTAATGAAACTCGTTGCACTCGCGGGTTTATCTTCTCTTGAGTCTCAGGTAATAGAAATTTTGAGCACTTCGATCTTGCGGGTTCGGGTTTTGACTTGCGAGTTTGGGTTTCGAATCCGTCACTAAATTTTCACGAATCCGTTGAGTAGAGTGGACAAAACTTGGTCTAATGAGCTCTAAGCACTGTTTAACAACCTGCCTGTTAACGATGCGAGCATGAATATCGGTCGATAGAAAATAGTAAAACATAATAAATAAATTGAATAGAATTATAATTGCATTGTAAATTTTAAGGTATGTCTGATGTTTGGAAATTTTAGACATAAAACCCGTATCAACAAACTTGTCGCCCAAAAAGTACTCGTGCCAAGCACTACCAGCAACCCGGTACTCAAAACTCGAACGGAAGGGGATGGAGTCTAAACTCCTTGGCCAAAAAGTACTCGTGCCCAGCACTAGCGCGAACTGTTGTGCATGATACACTGATACACTGCGTGTGATATAGTGTGTACCAGCTGCGAAAGACATATATTTAAACCTCATGTCATCTTACAAAAAAGAAAATTAAGCATACTTGGGGACATCTTGAAGGAATAATAAATAATATTTGTTTGTAGTAATTTAAATGAGATTTATTTGCAGCATTTTAGTTGGCGACTTTAAAATTAGTGATTTACTGTGTTTGTTTGCAGATTTAGTAGGTGGGCAGATTTAGTAGGTGGGCAGATTTAGTAGGTGGGCAGATTTAGTAGGTGGGCAGATTTAGTAGGTGGGCAGATTTAGTAGGTGAACTTGAATGAAATGGCCAGAGACGACCTCATCCTGTATCACTGATTTTGTTTCCTAGACATATTCTGATAGTAAACTTTCATCAGTGCTTCGAATAATAAATGCTTTGATAATATTCTGGTTATTAGCCTAAGTAGCACACTGTGGTATTTATAGCTTGATATTCCTCATTTTGAGGCAGTTCTCAAGTGTTGGTTTACAAGCGACCACCATACTGTTAATGTTATTGAACAGAATAAAATGAATAATCTTTCTAGAACTTTCTTATAGCTATTTTACCTGTTGTTTGTTATATATGATATAGATGTCAGCAAATGTCTTTAGTTATTTTTAAGGCTGTGACATGAGAATATCAACAACCATATGTACAACTATATTCTTCATGTTTGTGTGCGTTCTGGTTATATTGGTACGCTTTTTGTGCCAATAAATATTAAAGGAGTTATTTAAAAGTTCTTTTAATATTTATTTAAATGACCTTTAAATACCATTTAAATTAGACCATTAGAATCTTAAAATTTTGAAGGCAATTGTAATATACATATTTGAAAAATGGCTGTTTTCTTGTTTTTATTACTGCCGAAAATGGGAGAATTTTTTATGTTCTAATTTCGTAACACATTTAAATAAGTTTGTTGAAAAGGAAACAAAAAGTCAAATGAATAATAATCTTTGCTGACTTTGGAACTGTTGCAATAACTACATGTATATGATTGTTGTTATATTACTTATTCTCTGGACACCCTGCCTCCTCAGCAATCTTTCTAAGTCTTCTTTTGCTTGTAAAGGTGGATGATCACTCATAGTTTGTGCTCTGGTGCTCTTGTGCTCTGCTGGTGGTTACTCATCTGTAATTGTCTCCTAATCATCTCTACCATCCACTGATTAATTCTTGCAAAAACACTCATGGTGAATCCCAAGTTTGGGCTTTATTTTAAAGTGTGTAGTAGTGCTTGACAAGTGTGAAAATTTAGTCCGTGATTTTTAATCCTAGACTTTCCCGTGCACTAGATGTACATGTAAATGCTTTAATAATACATGCCAGGGAAAAATAGTTTTGTGAAGTTATCCTCTCAATATAAAATTTTCTGTATGATTATTACATCTCCTTTTTTATCAATTTTACAGGAATAGCAGAAATCTTGCTAATAAATTGGATTCAGCTCTCACCCTTTGATATACTATGAATTGTTTTTCAGACTTCTCCTGTGAAGATGATTGAACGATCCCTCTTTAGCGCCCATTACTGTTTTGTACGAAATCTCCATAACACGTAAGTTTGTTATCAGAGAAGATAGAACAATTACTCATGTAAAGAAGAGAGTATGATTTCCGTGCATAAGTATTAAGAGCTAGTGGAATGGAATAAGATGGTGCTATTGAACCTTAAACTTGCTCCTTTCAAGCTGCGTATTTCAATTGAATGACGGCCACATAGTTAGTAGCGTTGAAGAAATTTTTTTAAAGCGTTTTAGTTAGAA
Source organism: Watersipora subatra (assembly GCF_963576615.1). Taxonomy (NCBI): domain Eukaryota; kingdom Metazoa; phylum Bryozoa; class Gymnolaemata; order Cheilostomatida; family Watersiporidae; genus Watersipora; species Watersipora subatra. The sequence goes on from NC_088718.1 coordinate 14,115,180, forward strand.
AACATACGGAAACCCTTTCGGTGGAAACGGTAGAAACCTTTTTAAAAGGTGGAGGAATTGTGTGTGTTTAGAGAAGGCAATTTTTATGTTCTCTGTTTTAGCACGCATCTATTATTCTTTTTGAAGGACAATTTGGCAAATCCTTTGTCTTGTGGTAACACAGCTTGTGGTACACTAGCAGTAGTGCTGGGCACGAGTACTTCTTTCTTGGTCAACGGGTTTAGACCCGCCCCCTTCTGTTCGGGTTTTTCGAGTATCGGGTAGCTAGTAGTGCTAGGCTCGGGTATTTCTTTGCCTACGGGTTTTTCGGGTATCGGGTTTGTTGATATGGATTTTATGTTTAAATTTTCTAAACAGATATCTTCAAATTTACAAAGCAATTATATTTTTTTCCAATTTATTTATCATTTTTCACAGTTTTTATCGACTGACGTTCGTACTCGCAGCGTTAACAGGTGGATTGTTAAACAGTCAAGATAGTCTGGGGCCACAAGGCATTTTCGTGTTAACAAGTGGCAGAAGATAGGGTCTATGGTAGCTTAATACTTAAGCATGTTTTATGGACCTCTCTGACTTTTTGTAGATGGTGCTCCAAATCTCATAAAAAAACTTTACATTATCGGCTTTTTCCGTTAGTAAGGCTTGTTGGCTTAGTAAAACTTGGTTATAATGAATTATGTAATCCATAATAGCTAGCTGTGGTAATCAATTTAAACAGAGTTATTATATTTTCACTGCTACTACCAACGATGCTGGCAGTTTCTAACAAGGCGATAGCGGAAACAGACTAAGGACCTATGTGTTATCGGTGATAGCGAACCCACGCCCGCAGTATTAAAAAGGCATAGGTTTGTTTACGAAGCCGATTTGGCTAATTGCGCAAATAAAATTTGATGTATTTCTTCTCACCTTTTAATGACAAGCAATCACTGCTTGACTACAATATTTTTAGTAGGTATAGTCCCACGACCACACGAGCGGAGCGGAAGTGTGAGAGTTTTATGATAAATGCATGTGCACACAACTTACGAAAATTATTCATCAACAATGAGACGAACCCTCGTCAAGAAATTTCATCAAAAAATTTAAGCATCGGAATTTAAAGTCGTTAAAGTATAAAAACGATACAAAACACATTTAAACCTATTTAAATATGTTACCAAGTCTTTGTAAACCTACGATAATATCTTAAAACTTACCCATCTGATCGGATTATACACAAATAGACAGATTAATTTGAACGAAAATTGCCACAAAAAGCTTGAAAAGCTCGGTTTAATAAAAGTTAAGACCAAAAATTGAAACGCCAATAAAGCCGTGCGACCGATTGTAGAACTATTTAGCAGTGCGCATTTCACGAGAAAACCGTGCTCATTTCATCAGTCTATGGCATTTTTCACTTGTAATTGAATTTGTTCGAAGGTTTCTGTAATAAACGTAGACCGTTTGAGGCGTAGACCGATTTACAGGTACGAAATTGTGGTACACAGTTTATCAGCCTGGGTTTTTTGTCCAATCACCGAAGGTTTCATTATTTGAAACGTTAGCCGAAATTCTTTACAACTTATGTACAAGCTAGGGCCGAACTACAACGCCCCTTCATGACGAGAACATTTTTTATTTTGCTACAGTTTTATACGCATGAATGCTCTTACTCGCTTTCTGTTAAAGATCGCTTATCAAAACCATTCTACATTCAACGCAACCAACTTTCAAACTGTGTATAGTACACAGTAGCTTGCCATTTTACTTCTAATTTTGCATTTCAGAGTTATAATAAACATATTTCTTTATTGTTGTTGAATTACATACATTACAGTAAATTAGGCCTACAGCTTTATAACACTTTTATAACAGCTTTTATTTTGCTGCAGTTTGCAGAAATCTTCGAGACGCATGAACGCTCATAGGTTTTCTATTATTGCTGTATTACTATATTAACAATATTGGTTATTTTAATAATATCAGTGCATTTTACTTATAATATTGGCCAACATTGCATTTCTCCTATTGCAAGGGAGAGATATAAACGTGTAATATTTTCCTTTCATTGTTGTTGTTTGTCATGACCAAACACTTTTTAAATAAATTTTCTAAAAACCTATATAAATACCACAACTTCTCGATATTGCTACCTATGACGTTTTGAAATGTAAACAAAATTGTGTACTGTATTGTTTTTCTATTATTACTATATTAATAAAATTGATTATTCTAAGAATATCAGTGCATTTTACTTCTAATATTGGCCAATATTGCATTTCTCCTATTGCAGGGGGAAAATATAAACATCTTTTCCATTCATTATTGCTTGTTGTTGTATATAATAACACCCACACCCAGTACATTACAGCTACCATTGCAGTTATCCTATTGCACTGCAGAGCCATTTGATTGCTAATATTGCATTTCTCAATCATCAGTACCCTTTATTTTTTTTGCCAATATCTCTGGCCATCTCTTTGGTCGTGGGCTGTATGACAGTGGAATTTCTAGTAAATAAGGTATGATATGTTTTATTCTATCTATTAAATTAAAGACTCGTTAAACCCCATTGCCGTGCCTCCTTAGCAAAAATGACACAGAAATGCCCTGTGGCCCCAGACTAAGAGCGCAGGGTGCAATAGACCGAGTTTCTGTTAACACTACTCGACGGATCCGTGTTCCAAAACCCGAACTTGAAAGTCAAAACCCGAACCCGAAGGACCGGAATACCCGAAATCTCTATTACCCGATACTCGAGAGAAGATAAACCCGCGAGTTCAACGAGTATTACTACCCGTGCCCAGCACTAACTAGCAGTGTAATATTTCTGCGGTGTAACATTTCTGCGGTGTAATATTTCTGTGGTGTAACATTTCTGCAGTGTAATATTTCTGCAGTGTAACATTTCTGTGGTGTAATATTTCTGCGGTGTAACATTTCTGCGGTGTAATATTTCTGCGGTGTAACATTTCTGCGGTGTAACATTTCTGCAGTGTAACATTTCTGCAGTGTAACATTTCTGTGATGTAACATTTCTGCGGTGTAACATTTCTGCGGTGTAACATTTCTGCAATGTAACCATTCTTTGGTGAGGGATATACGCAGCCATTATGAATTGGTGAGGGATATACGCTGCCATTATGAATTAAACTTTGACATCTCCATCTTTTCGAGAAAAATTTACAATTATACTGTATTGTAAGAATTGCAGCATAATTTATATTTTTAAACTGTAATGGAAACATGCGTTACCATCTCCTTTTTCTGATTGTCGTTAGAGTTGTGTTCCCTTTTTCCTTTATGTAGCCACGCCCCTAGAGGAGGCTGGCCCTTGCCACCTCATTTACATATTTGATTGTATTTAAGGCCGAGCTTCGGCTCAGTTAAATCGTTCAATACATGCTTTGCATTTGGACCCACACTCTTCTGTTACCTTGCGCAATAACAGAATCACACTGAGCACTTACTTACTCCAAGCCTCAGTCTACGGACTGTGCTTAGGGAGTAGAGTATAGAAACACTGTCGACCCCGGTCGACCTCAGGTCGACCTTGTCGAACGAGCATAATATCACTCAGGGAACAATTCCCCGTGTAAGGTGGTTGTAGTAGACCGGTGGTGTAAGCCGACCTAGTCGCCTCCGCGTGTTGGTCAACGGGCAACACTTACACAGCCCCTGTGGAGAGTGAATGCAGACCGGTAGAGTAAGCCGACCCAGGTCGCCTCTACGTGTTGGTCGCAGGATCCAACACACTGGTGGCAGCGGTGGGATCTAATTGCGGTAATTAGGACCTATAAGACGAACCTGGTAACCATGCCAAACAGCCGACGGAATGCTACCAGAGATCTGGCTGAGGCCGAGTTACAGCAGGTCGACCAGATTGGGCAGCTGACAGAGGCTATCACTAGAGCCTTACAAATACCCAGAGGAGAAGCTAGCTTCAAGCCTCCGAAGTTCGATGGGAGTGAAGATGTAGAGTTATTCATCTCCCAGTTCGAAGAGGTTGCGGAAGCTAATGAGTGGAGTGAGAAGGCCACGCTCCTCCACCTGCGGGAGACTCTGAAGGAGGGAGCCAGAAGCTGTAGTCGAGGGGACTCGCCTGCCTCCATCTTCTCGGCTTTACGCACGAAGTACGGACTCTCCCCGAGAGAGGCTAAGAGTAGGCTCCACCTCAAGAGGGAACCAAAGACGAGCCTCCAAGAACATGCCACAGAGATGGAGCGTCTGGTGAAGATAGCGTACGCTGACCTTCCAGACTCCTACCAGTCTAGTATGGCCATGGATGCGTTTTCTCTGACCCTGGGAAATACGCCCCTCCAACGCCACCTGTTAGCAATGAAGGCCCAGAGCTTGGAGGAAGCAGTGCAGGCGGGGAATGAGTTCCTGCAAATCCAGCCCACTCTTCCTCGGCCTGGCGCCCGACCCCTAATAATGACGGTGGAGGAGGAGGAGGTTACCCCCGCTACAGTCGCCCCCGTCCATTCGGATCCCCCATCAGCCACCTTGAACGACGTCCTGATGGCTATAAAGGGATTAGCGGATGGACTGAGGGAAGGAAAGCTGTTGGGACAACGGGGAGTGGAAGAAAGGGGACCAAATTGTTGGGGTTGCGGCCAGACAGGGCACACCCAACGCCGGTGCCCCCAAGCCTCCCAAGGACAACCGCCTCAAGTCACGAGGTCGGGAAACGGTTACCATCCACAGCAGTAGGGGGAAGTACTGACTGTGGATCAAATATACCCTTGCAAGGCCAGTGGCAACGGCCACGACGGACTAGGCGACACAGGCTCCCCCCTGCTCGCCACCGGTCCCCTTGCATAACCAATATCAACCCCTACCTGAGTGTGCAGGTCTCCCACCCTCAGAAGCCAAGGACGAAACGTACGTCTGGCCCAAGCCGTCTCGGCCTTCCAAAAAAGGCCCCCAGAGGACGAGCAAAGCCAGACGGACTCACGGAGACGAATCATGGAAGCCGCATAATAGCAGCTATTTCTTGCCAGGTCGCATCGGAGGTCAGCCCGTCCAATTCCTCGTGGACACCGGATGCACCTCTAATTTGTTGGGACGACATGTCTTTGAGCGATTACCTAAAGATGTCAAAAGCAAGTTAGAGGTTCGGGAGGACTATGGACGAATGGCAGATGGTACCCGGCTGCAGTTTCACGGACTCATCACTCTCCCGGTCAGAGTCAGGAGTGTCCAGGTTACTGTATCTCTCGTGGTGTGTGCCCTGAAGAAGGACGCCATCCTGGGCATGCCCTTCTTGGTCGACCACCACTGTGAGATGAACTTTCAGCAACCCACGTTGGTGTTAAATGGACAGAAGTTGACTTGCACTGACCGAGAGGGTCGACCTTTGACAAGCAGCGTTCAAATAATGCGAGCCACAACGCTTCCCCCTCGAACCGAGGTCCTGGTTGCCGGACGTCTCACGTCCTCCTCCTATCAACCAGTCGGGTTAATCGAGGGAACAAAAAACGGATATATGGTGGCCGCCAGCTTACACCAACCCGGTGAGAAGGGGAGAGTGGCCATCCGTTGTATGAACCCCACCGACCATCCCGTCAGCGTGACGGCAGGAACGGTCGTGGGACAATACACTGGAGTCGGGCCGGACGAAATAGGGGTCCCCTGGACAGCGAAGGGAGAAGCCGAGATTTCCAAAGAAACTCCCCCTCCTGTTTCCAACGTACCTCCCCACATGCTGGACTTGCTCCAACAGGCGGCACCACATTGCTCGTCCCCTACCGAGCACCGAAGGATGGAAGACCTTTTGATCCGTTATGCGGATGTATTCAGCCAAGGGAGTGAAGACATGGGGCGTACCACCCTGGTACAACACGAGATCCCCCTCCTCCCAGAGGCACAACCCATCCGTCAACACCCGTACCGTGTAGGACACGGGAAAGAAGCCGAAATCGAACGACAGGTTTCGGCCCTGGAAAAGCAAGGCATGATTGAGCCCGCTCACGGGGCCTGGAGCTCTCCGGTGGTCTTGGTGAGGAAGAAGGACGGGGCGTGGCGATTGTGTGTAGACTATAGAAAACTTAATAGTGTCACTCGCCAGGACGCCTACCCCCTCCCCCGGATTGACGAGAGCTTGGACGCCTTGTCTGGCAGTAGGTTCTTCAGTACCTTGGACATGATGAGCGGATACTGGCAGGTACCCCTCTCCGCGGAGGCCCAGGAGCGGTCGGCGTTCGCCACACGCAGTGGGTTGTGGAGGTGGAAGGTGCTCCCCTTTGGACTGACCTCCGCCCCGGCTACCTTCCAGCGGCTGATGGAGCGCGTCCTCCAAGGGCTACATTGGAAAACCTTGCTGCTGTACCTAGACGACATCATCGTCATGTCAGCCGACTTCTCTAGTCATGTCACTAGGCTGGCAGAGGTGTTAGAGCGATTGCGACAGGCCGGGCTGAAGCTAAAGCCCTCTAAATGCAGTTTGTTCCAGACCCAAGTCAAGTACCTGGGCCACATAGTCAGCGACACGGGAGTGGCTACCGACCCTGAGAAGATTCAGGCCATAAGCGGATGGGCAGCACCCCAGGATGTGACGCAGTTAAGGTCATACTTGGGTACCACTGGGTACTATCACAGATACGTGCCTGACTACGCCTCGATCGCCAAACCTCTCACCTTGTTGACGAGCGAAGGGGTCCCCTGGAAATGGGGAGAAGAGGAACAGGAAGCTTTCCTTAGGCTCAAATGGTAGCTGACACACGCTCCAGTACTGGCATATCCCGATCCCTCCTTGCCCTACGTGCTAGATACCGACGCTAGTAACGTAGGGACCGGGGCTGTGTTATCCCAGGTCCAGCAGGGCAAGGAGCGACCCATAGCCTACTACAGCAAGACCCTCTCCTCCGCCGAACGCAATTACTGCGTAACCAGAAGAGAGTTGCTGGCAGTTGTGCTGGCTGTCCGGCATTTCCGGCCCTACCTATATGGCAGAGAGTTTACCATCCGGACAGATCATGCCTCCTTGGTTTGGCTGCACCGGAGAAAGGAACCCTCTTGCCAGGTGGCCCGGTGGCTGGAGAGCCTGGCCGAGCACAAGTACCGAATTATCCATCGAAAAGGCGTTAAGCATGGGAACGCCGATGGATTGAGTCGACGACAGTGCGTCGACTGCCGGCAGTGTGCTGCCATTGAGAAGCGGGATCAGGGGCCAACGAGGTCACAAGTGTGCGACTCTTTAGTAACCCCAGGAACAAATTGGGAAACTGCTGTGCCCATGGACCAGGGTCCGGTACAGCCACCAAGAGGCACAGGAACATCCAGTCCCAACCTCCGCCAGTTGGATGAAGATGAATGGCCTCGACTACCTGGCAGCGGACCTACCTTAGGGCCCGGCCTCCCGACTCCCACACCAGCTAGTCCAGTCTCAGTACGGCTGCCGGGCGGTGCGGGGTCACCCGGAGTGTTGGACGACCCTCCCAGAAGGCCTCAGGATCCTCGGTTACAGGCCATCAAGGTAACAGGCGAAACCAGAATCATTGAGGGAATTGGTGAAAACACGGTCCCAAAGGTTCCAGAACGGTTGACGGTGGTGCAGACTTCACTGGATGAAGTGCGGGCATTACAACAGAGAGCCGCTACCGACCTAGGGGTCATTTACCAGGCCGTCAGGAACCGGAGGAGAGTGGAAGAGGCCGTGCTGCAAGTAGGCAGCCCTGAGCTGCAGCGATTGGCCCGGATGTTCCACCAGCTCCAGCTCGACGAGTCGGGTGTATTGACCCTTCATCTCACCCAGAATGGGCGAGAAAGGGTGGTGGTGGTATGCCCGCAAACGCTGAGACAGGAAATCCTGTGGAAAGCCCACGAGCAAACGCACTGCGGGGTGGAGAAGACCTTGAAACGCGTCCAATTGGACTGGTATTGGCCGGGTATGGCTGGAGATATCCGGAGGGCAGTTCTCTCTTGCGAAGTTTGCCAGAGGGCCAAAACAGGAAAAGGCCGGACCTCCGGGAACAGACAACGGCTGTACGCCGGGAGGCCATGGCAACGACTAGCCGTAGACTTAGTGGGACCCCTACCTCAGACCCCTCGAGGAAATAGCTGGGTGTTGGTGCTCACTGATCATTTCACTCGGTGGTCAGATGCCTTAGCCATCCCCGACGCTACGGCCCCAACGGTAGCTCAGGCCCTGGACGAGAGGATATTTAGCTACTTCGGTCTACCCGAAGTTATCCACACCGACCAGGGGAGCCAATTCGAGTCCTCTTTATTCCAGGAGTTATGTGACTTGTGGGGAGTCGATAAATCTCGGACCACTCCGTACCACCCCGAAGGGAATGGTGTGGTTGAGAGAAACAATCGTGTATTGGGTGACTCCCTACGAGCCCTCTTACTGGGCAGAGGACAGGAAGATTGGGATCAGTTACTGCCACAAATCATGCGGACGCTGCGAGGGTTACCACACTCCGCCACTAAAGAAACACCCAATTATCTGATGTTGGGTCGAGAGCTACGTCTTCCTGACCAGTTGCTGTACGGAAACAGGCTGGAATCATTTACAAGCATACATGAGTATGTTCAGACTGTCCACGACCGGTTGATGCAAGCCCACACTCTCCTCCGAGATAGACAGAAGGAAATTGTGTCAACTGATGTGAGGGAGCCTCCGCTATTCAATGAGGGTGACCTCGTGTGGTTACTAAGCAAGCGGCGGAGAAGAGGGGAAAACCCGAAGCTAGCGGCCAAGTACGTGGGACCCTATCGCGTATTAAAGAGTCAAGAAAATCATACTTACGAAATAGAGAGGTATGGACAGCGATCCATTCAAGCTGAGGGAAGGTTAAGACTCTGTCGCCCCAGTCCGGTGCAACAAGGACGAGCCCCAGTTGAAGTCGAGCCTGCTCGACGTCCTAACATGAGGGGTCAACCCCGAAGACGAATCTCACGAGGAAACCATAATCCGGAGGCCGCTATTCCAGAACCACTCCTGCCTAGCCGACTAACGGAGTTACGAATACCCCAGTCGCCAGGAAGGTCAGAAGCACTTCGATTTCCCAGCGAAGATTCCTTGGTCCCCCCAGGGGAACGCAACCCTAACTCGATGGCTGACCCCGACCCTGGCGGCGAATTGACAACCGAGGAGGAAAGAACCACGGAAAATACGGGAGCCCAGACTAGTAATACCGAGGCTGGGAATGCATCACGGCCCCAACGAATAAGGAGGCCTCCCGCGTATTTGGCTGATTACGACACTAGCGCCGTCCAATCGGGAGAAGCCATCAGAGTTCAAGGTCAGGAGGCGGCCATCTTGGGCCCCAGACAGAGCGCGCTCATTACTTGTTGTCAACTCGAAGCGCACGCACCTATATCTCTTCTAAATATGGAAATTACTAAAGAAACAGTGAAGAAGGCTTCACCGATCATCGGAGCATTACCCTTATTGTCTGAAGTGACGACCACGCCACTGGAGCTCCACCCAGCGCCTGGCGAGACCCTGGATGACTCGGAGACGGATTCGTTGAAGGAGAATCACGCTCCACACTCCCCACTACCGACAAAATGGATCTCGGAGGATACAGCTAAGACGATCTCGAAATTATGTCGGGAGAAGGGTGTTAGCTGCCCACTATGCCAACAACTATTATCTACCCCTCGACGGCGCAGAATACATATAGCCCAACATTTCACACGCTTCTTCTGTAAGTGTGGGAGAAACTCCACATCCAGAGATACCATTTCAAAGCATCAGGCTCGAATTAAAGACGCAGAAGTACGGAAGGCTCACGGCGGAAAAGGTATTACCATCTACGAAGTCGACCGTGCTAGCTACCCAGCATGGAGCCAGAAGGTCCGACTAATTAATCCTCCAACCTTCGAAAAACCCACACCCTATGGGCCAATTAAAGCCAAGCCGCCTACGCGAAGAGGACCCCAGGCACCTCTCCCCTCTCCCCCGAAGAAGAAGTGGTGCAGTCCGCCCAAGCTGGAACGACCGGTTCCAGCTCCCAGAAAATTGACTACGATAGGCAGCATCCAGAGCCGACTGGGGAACATTCGACCCCGGGTCACGGTGGACGCCCTGTGAGAAGAGGCCTCCAACCTCCGACGGGCAGCTCGTCGTCTGGAGGACCTGGCGAACCGCATGTCGACCGCATAAATGACCCGATCGACATTGTTTATCATTATTTCTCTTGGTACGTTTTAGTAATTGGTGTCTCTCATATTATTATATCTTCTTGTTTTTGTGTGTTGTAGCTAGTTGGTGGTTTCTTACATTTCTTGTATTTTTCTTTCTTTTCTTTTCTTTTGATTTTATATAGCCGGTGGTCGTCTATAGGGGCGGCGTGTGTAATGGAAACATGCGTTACCATCTCCTTTTTCTGATTGTCGTTAGAGTTGTGTTCCCTTTTTCCTTTATGTAGCCACGCCCCTAGAGGAGGCTGGCCCTTGCCACCTCATTTACATATTTGATTGTATTTAAGGCCGAGCTTCGGCTCAGTTAAATCGTTCAATACATGCTTTGCATTTGGACCCACACTCTTCTGTTACCTTGCGCAATAACAGAATCACACTGAGCACTTACTTACTCCAAGCCTCAGTCTACGGACTGTGCTTAGGGAGTAGAGTATAGAAACACTGTCGACCCCGGTCGACCTCAGGTCGACCTTGTCGAACGAGCATAATATCACTCAGGGAACAATTCCCCGTGTAAGGTGGTTGTAGTAGACCGGTGGTGTAAGCCGACCTAGTCGCCTCCGCGTGTTGGTCAACGGGCAACACTTACACAGCCCCTGTGGAGAGTGAATGCAGACCGGTAGAGTAAGCCGACCCAGGTCGCCTCTACGTGTTGGTCGCAGGATCCAACACAAAACTCATAAAAGCATGTTGGACTAAAATAGAATATTTATAGTTTGAAGTTATGGTTTTCGACTTGAAATTTTGCTAAACTTTGGTAAAACTTATCTGACAGTGTTCCAACTTGAGAATATTATTGGTAACTGGGGATGAATATGTTAGGAGGTGCATGAAATATGAACACTCGATGCTCTCAAATGGAATGACATGATTGCATGCTGCCATAAATGTTATCACGCTGTTCAGCTATGAAAGTGGGCACAACTCCCCATAAGGAAACCTTGAATTAACTGATTTATTACAGAGGAAAGATGACTGACATGGAGTATGAAATACTTGACCAATGGTTTCACTGGATTAAGGACAGTCAAAAATTTGATGTGGACCTTATTGGTGAGTGTATGCACGTGATCGGTAGTACACAAGTCAGTCTTAGTATAGTTAGTAATGGTATTATAGTATTGATGAGTTAGTTTTCACAACTGGCTGCATGCTCAATCTTATAGAATTCTGTTATGAATGCAGACCTGGAGGTTCAGAGTTCAATTCAAACGCGATGTGGAGTTTTGTTCCCATAATTTTATCTCTATAACTAGACACATGAATGCCAAGACAGACAGATGACAGACAAACAGACAAACACTGAGAGTTATATATATAGATTTAATGTGTTATGAATGCATTTTGATGATGAATCCTCTCTTCATATCATTATCTCTCTTCATATCGTTATCTCTCTTCATATCGTTATCTCTCTTCATATCATTATTATTATCTTGCATCATTACAGTTGTCTTCTATCCTCATTTCATAATCATACATGGTTAAAGTTGTTTTTTCTTATTTTCGCTTCATTATAATCACCATACATTTAAGCTGCAATAGATGTCCTCGTAATTGCGTAGTCTCACCGTGTATTTACTCACTGCATGTAGGCATCCGGGGGTGTGGCTTTTCATTTTCGTAGAGAATTAAAAGTACAGTCAAACATGGATAACTCGAACTTCACGGGACCGAGCGAAAGTGTTCGAATTATCAGAGTGTTCAAGTTATCAGAGCACTGTCACAAGTCCATGTATTTACTTGTTTATTAGTAGATACATGTACATATACAGACTATAATATAAATCAAAAGCACAAATGGCTTGTTTCAAATTAAATGCTTCTAATGTAAAGTTTAAAACGTTTTTATCGAAAAGTATAGAGATTTTTCTATCACTTGAGATTGGTTTGTTGTTTGAGGTGATGTTATTGCCAGGACGTTTTTTAGATTGACATTGGCAAAATTTGATCGTTGTTGAAATGCTCAAAAGAAAAGACATCAGTACATATACAAACTATAATATAAATCAAAAGCACAAATGGCTTGTTTCAAATTAAATGCTTCTAATGTAAAGTTTAAAACGTTTTTATCGAAAAGTATAGAGATTTTTCTATCACTTGAGATTGGTTTGTTGTTTGAGGTGATGTTATTGCCAGGACGTTTTTTAGATTGACATTGGCAAAACTTGATCATTGATGAAATGCTCAAAAGAAAAGACATCTTTTTCTTTTGAGCGTTTTACCCACGATCAATTTTGCCGATTTTTCTTGAAGTTTATGCAAAGATTACCTCACTTTACCTTGCTTCCGAAGGGCGATCGCTAATATAATATCGCTAATATAAGCGGATGTTTGGTATAAATCAAATTTCACCAAACCTTTAGAAAAGTCATTGACAAAAATATTTTGCCGATGGTGGTAATAACGACGCTTATGAATTACGAAAAGTTGAGGTTTACCTCTATGGCTTGGAATAAAGTGATTTTCTAAAGCGATAACAACCGTTTTGGTAGCCGTTGGGAAAAAAACAGTTCAAGTTAACAGTGTTGAATTCGAGTTATCTAAAGCAATTTATCATTACGTGGGAACGGACCAAAGAAACCGTTCGAATTAACCATGTGTTCGAGCTATCCGTGAGCGAGTTATCCATGTTTGACTGTACTAATTCATAGGTAAAAGAAGTTAAAAAGCTAAAACCAAGTGATTGTGCGCCTTTACAAAGGGTCATAGCGGTGAGACTTTATTACGCTGTTTCAGTTTTTACTTTTTATTTATCGCCTTTGCTTGTATATCAATGTATTTTTTTGAACACTTAATTTACCGGAGTGGCTGCAAATAAGCAATTACGTTATTTGTTTTTTTTGTGGTTTTTTCAGTTCGTTCAAATACACCATAAATAACTATGTGAATAGCCATTGATGAGGCTGCAGTCACAGCTTTGATTTCTGTGTCAATACGAACTCCTATCCACATAAAAAATGTGTGAAAATGTTAAACTTTATTTTATTGGTTTTTGAGCAGTACTTACAAGCGATTTGTCAGAGGCAGGATGTGGAACGGTTTTGATAAGGTTATATTTTTACAGAAATGTTTCGCTGGTGGATGTTTTGCCTGATTTTAATTTTCATACAATGCCTAGCTGTACCACCCGGTGTTGCCCAGGTAATGAAAGCCTTTAGACAGAAAATTTATTTGTATTTAACATATAACAACATTTGCCATTCTAATTTTCAGACTATACCTCATGAGAAAAGTGTTTCGTGCAGTTGAAATAAATTAAGAGGGAAGATAAAAACAACTGTAAAGGTTTGCAGGCTTTGTCAAGCAACTGTAAGTTTCAAAGTTCATATCAGGAAAAAAATGTTAAGAGTTTAAATGTATATTCAAAATAATTAGCAAGTAATAGCTAAATTAAGTCTGTTTCGCTACAATTACAATAAAAGATGATTCGGTAATGATACAATTAATACGAACTAAGAAAACAAAATAAAAACCCTGAATATATTGAATTAACCATAACAATTCTTGCATAGAAGTTCGTGTGTATAAAAAATGTTACTTTTCCACCGGAAGCTACCCATCAAAACTCTGAATTCGATCATAGTGGTACCTCTTGATACTGGTACAAATATAAAAATGAAATATCGTACTGTCTTTGTCTGACCGAACGGAGAGAGAATGCCGAGACTCTTCCGATGAAAATTATGCAATTGTTCATTTGAAAAGAATTGGCCTTGGCCGCGGTATAGCAATAGAACCTCATGAAAACACAAAATTAGAAGTTCAAGAAAACACGAAAAGCATCGTGTTTCATAGACTCAATAGAATTCATAGAGTTTCAGATAATACGTCATTTAGCGTGTGCATGCGGTATATGATAACGTTATGGATCAATATGCCACATATAGCTAAGTGGTAGAGCGCCTGAATAAAAAACTTGCGGATAAAAAATTCGCTGTGAGTTCAAATCCATCAGAAAACGGAATTTTAATCTTAAGCTTTCAATAGCTATAGCTGGACATGCACAACGGCATATACACACACGACCAGCTTTGAGAAATATATATAGATATAGAAGTGCCAAATTGTTGCGTGAATTATTATTTGTCGCTATGACCCTTTGTAAAGGCGCACAATCACTTGGTTTTAGCTTTTTAACTTCTTTTACCTATGAATTAGTACAGTCAAACATGGATAACTCGCTCACGGATAGCTCGAACACATGGTTAATTCGAACGGTTTCTTTGGTCCGTTCCCACGTAATGATAAATTGTTTTAGATAACTCGAATTCAACACTGTTAACTTGAACTGTTTTTTTCCCAACGGCTACCAAAACGGTTGTTATCGCTTTAGAAAATCACTTTATTCCAAGCCATAGAGGTAAACCTCAACTTTTCGTAATTCATAAGCGTCGTTATTACCACCATCGGCAAAATATTTTTGTCGATGACTTTTCTAAAGGTTTGGTGAAATTTGATTTATACCAAACATCTGCTTATATTAGCGATATTATATTAGCGATCGCCCTTCGGAAGCAAGGTAAAGTGAGGTAATCTTTGCATAAACTTCAAGAAAAATCGGCAAAATTGATCGTGAGTAAAACGCTCAAAAGAAAAAGATGTCTTTTCTTTTGAGCATTTCAACAATGATCAAGTTTTGCCAATGTCAATCTAAAAAACGTCCTGGCAATAACATCACCTCAAACAACAAACCAATATCAAATGATAAAAAAATCTCTATACTTTTTGATAAAAACGTTTTAAACTTTACAGTAGAAGCATTTAATTTGAAACAAGCCATTTGTGCTTTTGATTTATATTATAGTTTGTATATGTACTGATGTCTTTTCTTTTGAGCATTTCAACAACGATCAAGTTTTGCCAATGTCAATCTAAAAAACGTCCTGGCAATAACATCACCTCAAACAACAAACCAATCTCAAGTGATAGAAAAATCTCTATACTTTTTGATAAAAACGTTTTAAACTTTACAT
Organism: Watersipora subatra; assembly: GCF_963576615.1. NCBI lineage: Eukaryota > Metazoa > Bryozoa > Gymnolaemata > Cheilostomatida > Watersiporidae > Watersipora > Watersipora subatra. Next base: position 14,130,293 of record NC_088718.1, read on the forward strand.
TAGAAGCATTTAATTTGAAACAAGCCATTTGTGCTTTTGATTTATATTATAGTTTGTATATGTACATTTATCTACTAATAAATAAGTAAATACATGGACTTGTGACAGTGCTCTGATAACTTGAACGCTCTGATAATTCGAACACTTTCGCTCGGTCCCGTGAAGTTCGAGTTCGGGATCTACATTGTCATTACACTTGTAGTTTACTTGAGGGCATCCCCAAGCACCTGTCTTGAACGGTTAAAGAAGCGTAGCAGGACAGAAGAAGTTGGAATACCACTGGTAGGTTGAAAATTGATGCACCATTGGTAGGTTTAAAATTGGAATACCACTGGTAGGTTTTAAATTGATGCACCATTGGTAGGTTTAAAATTGGAATACCACTGGTAGGTTTTAAATTGATGCACCACTGGTAGGTTTGAAATTGATGCACCATTGGTAGGTTTAAAATTGGAATACCACTGGTAGGTTTGAAATTGATGCACCACTGGTAGGTTTGAAATTGATGCACCACTAGTAGGTTTGAAATTGGTGCAACACTGGTAGATTTGAAATTGATGCACCACTAGTAGGTTTGAAATTGGTGCAACTTTGGTAGGTTTAAAATTGGAATACCACTGGTAGGTTTAAAATTGATGCACCACTGGTAGGTTTGAAATTGATGCACCACTGGTAGGTTTGAAATTGATGCACCACTAGTAGGTTTGGAATTGATGCATGTCTTACTTCATTTTCAATGTCCTAATATATTCTATCTTTTGTATACAAGCAGTTCCCCTCATCCTGGACCGTGTTACAAACATTCCATCAACTGTGAAACAATTAAAATATCATGATTCCTTTTGCACTGAATATCATCTTGAAGCTCGAAGCTTCTAGAACTCAATGAAAACATACAGAAATGAAATATAGTAAATATTTGATAGTAAATGCAAAAATATCTCTTAGTAAATAAAATAAGTATTTTTTTACACTTTTAAAGGTTGACTTGCAACAAAATTCACATTACAATTATTTGGTATCAAAAGGTTCACCATGTCTTACTCTGCTGTGTTGTGGGTGCAAAATATACGAAAATGTGATTACAAGCTCTTAAAAGCTCAATAACGAACAGTTAATTGCAGCCATCACGAAAACGCCGTAGGATGGAATCCCTTTATTTCAATGGCGTACTCGACTCAATGTGGTCATAGTTTTGACACATAATGTTATCGCGTGAATTGAAAGTTTGTTGTCATGTGACTTTCATACCCATACAGGAGTGTTCAGGTTGTCTTGTGACTTTCATGCCCATGCAGGAGTATTCAGGTTGTCATGGGACTTTCATACTCATACAGGAGTATTCAGGTTGTCATGTGTTTTTCATACTCATACAGGAGTATTAAGGTTGTCATGTGACTTTCATACCCGTACAGGAGTATTCAGGTTGTCATGTGACTTTCATACTCATACAGGAGTATTCAGGTTGTCATGTGACTTTCATACCCATACAGGGGTGTGCAGGTTGTCATGTGACTTTCATACTCATACAGGAGTATTCAGGTTGTCTCATGTGACTTTCATACTCATACAGGAGTATTCAGGTTGTCATGAAACTTTCATATCCATACAGGAGTATTTAGAGTCCTTGGACGAACTGCATGAAGACTGGCTAACCAAGAGAAAGTTTGTTCACCCAAACGTTCCTGTGCTGGTCATTGATGCTAACAAAGGTGTGTATCACCATCTCAATATGGGGTTCATGGAACTAAGGTTATTTTAGAACAAAGGTTATATCTTTTGTTTAATGTTACCAGGTGACAGCTTTATAAACATCTACCGAAAGTGACATAAAAGTCGTTTCCCTACGCAACCGATAAACAACATTTTTGTCGTCTTTCCAGCCAAAGGATTAAATATAAAATAAAAATGTCTTCAAATTTAGAAAGAAATAGAAATTGCAAATGCCAACAGATTGCGAAGAAGGACACAGGCTATAACATGAACGCAGGTCAATTGCAAGCAATAGATATCAACTGGTAGAGATATTTCTTGGTTATGGTTATGCTTATTCGGTTGATGCTTATTTATTAAGAGATCTTTGACAAGTTGGAGATAAGTTAGCAGATTTATTCCCTTCAAAGGGTTTGATATCGCTCCACCTGAAAAAAGAGCAAAATTTAGGCGAAATTTGCTTTGCCCGTAATGGGGCTAAATTTATCTTCCGACAATTCTCACATGCCATTTGAAAAATCACCGCCAGCCTCTATTTGAACGCTGTCTCCAATTGACCGCAACTGTACAGGAAGGGTTGAAAATAGAGCGCCGTGGTGTTCAATCAGAGGTTTTACGGTATATTATTGTTATGTTACATATGCTATAAAAACTATATGCTTGTTATATTATATATATTATTGTTATGTCTTATACTTATACTATATAAACTGTTTTATATAGTAGTATAAAATGATATCATATTCTGGTCTCATCTTATTCTACAGATTTGGAGGAGTTCAAGCTGGAAATCAAAGAAAAAATCCCAAATACTTTAAGTAAACTCGCTGGCTCATAGTTTTTAACAGGACTACACAAATCAAATTGAAGGCAGAATTCTTGTTCTACAACACAGCAAACTTTGCAATGCAGCACACAAAGAACGATGATAAATGCGGGTATACAACTCTCAAGGTTATGTAGGCATCAACAATATGATTTTTGATGTTTTAATTGTATCTGCACACATTAGTTATTTTTGTGATATGTCAATCGATTTTGCTTCAATCAATTCTCAATATACTTGGATTGCTTGACAGCAGTCCTTCAGATTTAGCACAATCTCTTTTGCAATTTTTACACTTTGTATTAGCCACATTCCAGTGAATTTATTTTCTTTTTTCATGTTTTAAAACTATGATTTCTTTATGAGCTCATATCATTTTTGACAGAACCTCTTTAGACAAGGTTTCTTTACCTTTTCTTCTGTTTTTCAGTCCGATTGATTCATGATTTCAATAGAGTTTGTTGAACCTGTGTATTGTACAAGTTGCAGCTCTCTTTAAGAAGCTGTTGGGTTCCGAGTTAATTCAAAGCTCACAATGTTACAGCACAAGAAATCACTCAGCAAAACTTTATTTAGATGTTCAAATGCAATAATTTGATAAATTGATTAATAGCTGTGCTATTGGAAAAAAAGGTGAAAAAAATGTTAGCAATTTCAACAAATAAAAGCTGAAAAAAGGGGTGAATGTTACAGACTGGTAGGAAAAGTAAACAGCAGAGCTAAATATATAATATTATTTGATTTGGTGCTTCTAATAAGCGTATGACAACAAAATCTATGTATGAATGATCACAGACATTCTGAATGTCTTAAAGCTCTAAGGCAAAGAAGATTATGCCATAAATTCCATCTTGAGGTAGAAACTAAACTGCGAGCAGTCAGGGAGACATCTCTTCTTGTCAAACTACAACAAGTGCTTGAAAAAGGCATCAAACAAATAAAACATAATGATGACTCGAAAAGGTGTTAAACTTCTACATGTGCTCATTACGATGTGGGGAGGCGTTAATTATTGGAAAACAGTTTGGTGTTACCAGTAACAAACATGACTGCAGACAAAATCTGGGATGACGAGGCTTGGTAACCTTATTTGAGTTTTACCAGAAACGGTGAGAAAGGCATGTCAGTGTTCATAACGCAACACGTGTAGACAACATGTTAGCCAAAAAAGCAACTAGTGGTTGATAACAGACTGTCTTGGAAAAACTGCTAATTACCAAAAATATCGGAAACGGCGATAACTTGTTTTAGAACAAACTCAGACAGGTACTATAAAAATTAACCCAAAATCATTAGTAGTGTATACATCTATTAGTAGTGTATACACCTATTAGTAGTGTATATTTCTATTAGTAATGTATACATCTATTAGTAGTGTATACATCTTTTTTTAGTAGCATATACATCTATTAGTAGCGTATACATCTATTAGCAGTGTATACATCTATTAGTAGTCCCACGACCAAACACGAGCGAAGCGATTGTTTGGGAGATTTATGACAAATGCATATGTGCACACAACTCACGAAAATTATTCAACGGCTGTCGCAAACCCTTGTACCGAAATCTCATCAACGAATTTAACCATTTTTCAATAGAGTCGTTTAAGTATAATAACGATACAAAACATATATAAACCTATTTAAATATGTTACCAAGTCTTTGAAAAGTGTAAACAATATCCTAAACCTTACCCATCTGATCGGATTATACATAAATATACAAATTAATTCGGCCTGAAATCGTCATTAAAACTTGACAAGCCTTATTTTTATCAAAATTAAGATCGGCAAACGAACCAAGAAAAGAAAAAGATAAGAAAAAATAAGGTGGTAATAAGGCCCTGCCTAGTAATGAAGCTTTCTACTCATCAAAAAACAGCCATAGTTTAGTGGTTAGCATGCTTGCTTATTGTCAGTAGGTTTGTGGTTCATATCACGCTCGGTCATGGAGTCATCTGAAGACACACCGATATGCAAGCAGGCATTTTGGTTCAACTGAAGGAATTGCAAAAAGAGAGAAATATTTCATTAGTCGAGAAAATAAATTTTGTGTTGATCTTTGATAAAAAATAATGATCTTTTACTAGGAAGTAAATCTTTATTAATGAAAAGTTGTCCATTTTTGCAGCCTGTATAACTTTTGCTGAAAGCACACAGCTAAGAACATGCGCTGAGGTGCACGCTGTTAGGTAGTCATAGTTGTTAATAACACTGTAGTTATGGAGCTGGTATTTAGCGTTGTGTTTACATTAGGAAGTCCTGTAATCAGTATAATATTGACAAAGTATTACTTCTCAGAACTGCCAGCTGTTGAACAAAGTAATGACAGAAGCAAGCCTGTTGTTTGCCTATGGAAAATTTAGGCTCAATTCATGAAAACCTATGAATATTGGGAGGTCTTTCAGAACTAGCAACACTCTCATATTCTCCCGTTAACAGCAAAAATCTTATGATTAGGAAAACTCTCCCTACCAAGGCTCTAACAAGTAGCAAATCTTTTATTAAACAACACACTTTTACAACCAGCAAAACACTCACAACTAAAAAGGATTCTCATAATAAACAAAATTTTTACAATCAGCATAATCCTCACAACAAGCAAAACTTTTAAACCTAGACAAATTTTACAACCAGCAAAACACTCACAACTAAAAAAATTCTCATAATTAGCCAAACTCTCACAACAAGCAAAACATGTTAAACTAGCAACAATAGTGAACCAAAAGAGAACGCAACAGTTTGTGACTTAGGTGTGTACAAGCTTAAGGTGTGTATAGGCTACTTGATAATAAATCCTTATAAGGTTTTATAAAAATATTTAAAATAAACTTTCAGTAAATATCACAAGCTTTTGCTAAGGTATGTGAAGAAAAATGCTAAGAAAAACTTAATGTTAGTATTTAATGAAGACAGGTTTTGCTCCGAGAAAGAAAAAATTAATTCTGTATAAAGTTGTCAAACATGCTGTGTCTCGTTTCTTTAGTTGCAAACTAAGTGTCGAGAGATAAAGATTTTTGTAGAGTTTCAATCAATGTTTTATCGAAGTGTTGCTTCCAGGTTAAAAACCCAAAATAGGTGTTGGATGTCTAAGATTAGGGATTTTAACAAAACGCAAATTCAAACCATTTTAAAAACTGAGAAAATCAACAAAAGGGAATAGTCATATTATTCATTATAACGGTAATAATGGTAGTGATAAAAATAATAATGATAATATAAATAACATTTGTTATTAATAAAAATTGTAAGATGATAATACTGTTAGTAATAGCAATAAAATGATAATATTAATAATAATAATGGTGCCAGTAGTGCATAGAATAATTATTATGATAAAATTGTCATTATAATAATGAACAGGGACTCATTATTACCGGCATGGTACATGTCACTTCACTAGACCTTCACTGACTTTCGGGATGGACCTTTGTGAAGGTCAAAGGCTAAGGGAGAAAAATATTGGCAAAAACCCTGCTGTCCAGCGAGAATTCAAAGGGCTAAGGGAGCTGACCCTAACAGAAAACTACACTCATGCTTCTTGACGAGTATACAAACAAACGAAAACCCTACAGTGCGGAGCGGACCTTTAAGACAGATCAACTACTGCCTTTCAGTTCTCATGTGGGAGACCAGTCATGGAACCGCCGTCAAGTTCCTACTAGAATTGATACTACTAGGCTACTGGGGACACAAGAAAGAAATGGAACAGATAGGATAACATAAACACAATGGAGTGTTACTGCCTCAGCGAGCCTGAGAGGAGAGGGTATATAATGGAGTGTTACTGCCTCAGCGAGCTTGAGAGGAGAGGGTATATAATGGAGTGTTACTGCCTCAGCGAGCCTGAGAGGAGAGGGTATATAATGGAGTGTTACTGCCTCAGCGAGCCTGAGAGGAGAGGGTATATAATGGAGTGTTACTGCCTCAGCGAGCCTGAGAGGAGAGGGTATATAATGGAGTGTTACTGCCTCAGCGAGCCTGAGAGGAGAGGGTATATAATGGAGTGTTACTGCCTTAGCGAGCCTGAGAGGAGAGGGTATATAATGGAGTGTTACTGCCTCAGCGAGCCTGAGAGGAGAGGGTATATAATGGAGTGTTACTGCCTTAGCGAGCCTGAGAGGAGAGGGTATATAATGGAGTGTTACTGCCTCAGCGAGCCTGAGAGGAGAGGGTATATAATGGAGTGTTACTGCCTTAGCGAGCCTGAGAGGAGAGGGTATATAATGGAGTGTTACTGCCTTAGTGACCCTGAGAGGAGAGGGTATATAATGGAGTGTTACTGCCTCAGCGAGCCTGAGAGGAGAGGGTATATAATGGAGTGTTACTGCCTCAGCGAGCCTGAGAGGAGAGGGTATATAATGGAGTGTTACTGCCTCAGCGAGCCTGAGAGGAGAGAGTATATAATGGAGTGTTACTGCCTCAGCGAGCCTGAGAGGAGAGGGTATATAATGGAGTGTTACTGCCTCAGCGAGCCTGAGAGGAGAGGGTATATAATGGAGTGTTACTGCCTTAGCGAGCCTGAGAGGAGAGGGTATATAATGGAGTGTTACTGCCTCAGCGAGCCTGAGAGGAGAGGGTATATAATGGAGTGTTACTGCCTTAGCGAGCCTGAGAAGAGAGGGTATATAATGGAGTGTTACTGCCTTAGCGAGCCTGAGAGGAGAGGGTATATAATGGAGTGTTACTGCCTTAGCGAGCCTGAGAAGAGAGGGTATATAATGGAGTGTTACTGCCTTAGCGAGCCTGAGAGGAGAGGGTATATAATGGAGTGTTACTGCCTCAGCGAGCCTGAGAGGAGAGGGTATATAATGGAGTGTTACTGCCTTAGCGAGCCTGAGAGGAGAGGGTATATAATGAGAATGCATCAGATCTGGAAGAATAGGAGACTGCAGCATTACTGGTTGGAGAATCGCAGACCAAGTTAGAGTGATCAAAAGAAATAGACTCCTGTCAGACCCAGAGATGGAAGAAATTGAGAATAGAGTCCTGAATATCACACCAATTGAGACTTGAGAACCAAAAGAAGGCCTTGATGAAATTAACACCACACACAATGAACAAGCAGAAGAGACTATAGAAACACCAGAACATCAAATAGCAGAGAACAGAAATGAGAACCTAACAGAACAGGATAAGGAAATTATCAGAAAACTGGATGATGTCAGGGCTAATGTTGAAGAACAATTCACGATTTCTAGATTCACAAAAATACCAAATGAAACGCTACGTAAGCAAATGGCAGATATCAACAAAGCGATAAGGTTCATGGCGGCCGCGAACACTGGCGAAACTAACAGGCTTGTTTTTGCTAGAGCTTACTTTGTGTAAAATGTTTGAAGGGAAACAAACCAAATAAAAACAACAAGAGAGAGTTACCATAGAAAAAATGACTTAAAAAAGTGGGAGAGACAAGGGAAGACCTTGGCATAATGATCAATATCAAGGAAGGTTGTTAAAAAGCAACACAATCATTGAAGGCTCCTCAGCCAAATGTAGACCAGGTAATCAGAAAAATGAAACAAAAACTGAAAGCCACAGAAGCCAAGCTAAAGAGACATAATGACAGAGTAAATCAGTTTCGAGACAGCCAACTGTTTGAGAATGGACTGGGAAAATTCTATCAGTCTAATGGGAAAAGACCGAGTACAAGTACCTCTATTTAAACCGAGCGCAGCTTTTAAGTTCAAGGGTGGCATTTGGGGACAGGATCAAGTACAAAACCCAGGTGCTGGATGAATGAAAGAGGCAAAGAAAGACTTGAGAGGTATGGAACAGCAAGACAACATGGAGATTAGCGCAGAGCTTAAAAAGAGTCCTAGGCATGTCAGCGCCATAGAAGACAATTGGACCGGACGGAGTACAAGGATACAAGCTGAAAAACCTTACTAGCCTACATGATAGAATTGTGAATCAGGTCAGTGAATGCTTAAAAGAAGGGAGACCACCAAAGTAGATGACAACTGGTAGAACTGTGCTAATCTTCGAGCATCCAAGAAAAGGAATGTACCATCTAACCATAGAGTTATCTCCCCCTAGAGTGATAACTACACAAGCGTTTCCGGTGCCAACAAGGAGCGTTTAGGCCACGCCCCTTTTTTGTGCTAGTCAGTCGTAGTGATTGACTAGATCAATAACATCAGCCATGAAAAGGGTTACACAAGGATCATGAATTTCCAGTTAAGATAGTAATTAATGCTCATATTAAAGAAATGATGATTATAGTTTATTACTCTAATATATGCTTATTATTTAAAGCAATTCAATACCTACCAGGGATCGCTAAACATATTATGGAAATGTTTACTTTTTCATATCCATTTCCATCAATGATATGCGGCCCCCCACAGCCCCATACAGCAATGATATACAGCCAATGTTATACAGCCCCTGTATATCATTGTTTCCATAAACATAAATATTTCCATAATTTTAGGGAGATGGATATGGAAATTTTATTTTAGAAATATGGAAATGTTATTGAAATGGAGGTAATATGGAAATGGAAATAATATGGAAATGAAGTAGGGAAATGTTATGGAAATGGAAATAATATGGAAATGAACTATGGAAATGTTATGGAAATGGAAATAATATGAAAATGAATTATGGAAATTTTATGGAAATGGAAATAATATGAAAATGAACTATGGAAATGTTATGAAAATGGAAATAATATGGAAATGAAGTAGGGAAATGTTATGGAAATGGAATGATATAGAAATGATTTATGAAAATGTTATGGAAATGGAAATAATATGGAAATGAAAATAATATGGAAATGAAAATAATATGGAAATGTTATGGAAATGAAATTAATATGGAAATGAATTATGGAAATGTTATGAAAATGGAAATAATATGGAAATGAAGTAGGGAAATGTTATGGAAATGGAAATAATATGGAAATGAATTATGGAAATGTTATGGAAATGGAATTAATATGGAAATGAATTATGGAAATTTTATGGAAATGGAAATAATATGAAAATGAATTATGGAAATTTTATGGAAATGGAAATAATATGAAAATGAATTATGGAAATGTTATGAAAATGGAAATAATATGGAAATGAAGTAGGGAAATGTTATGGAAATGGAATGATATAGAAATGATTTATGAAAATGTTATGGAAATGAAAATAATATGGAAATGAAAATAATATGGAAATGTTATGGAAATGAAATTAATATGGAAATGAATTATGAAAATGTTATGAAAATGGAAATAATATGGAAATGAAGTGGGGAAATGTTATGGAAATGGAAATAATATGTAAATGAATTATGGAAATTTTATGGAAATGAAAATAATATAGAAATGAATTATGGAAATGTTATGAAAATGGAATTAATATGAAAATAAATTATGGAAATTTAATGGAAATGAATTATGGAAATGGAAATTGTGACATACACGTAATCCCTGATACCTACTTGACTTGCAAAGGCACTGAATAGATAGTGTTAAGTAAGTGAGTTAATGCAATCAGTTACTCATAGATAAGATAGATAGTCATACTGGGGTTGTATTGCATTGGTGTGATGGGAAGCTAATCGACTGCCATCAACTATGAGCAGTACTACCCGAGTTGCCCGACTAATAAAAAAGTCTTTGGACAGAAAATTTATTTTTATATAACATTTACCATTCTAACTTTTAAATTTCATATCATGAGAAAATATTTTTAAGCAGTTCAAATGAATTAAGAGGAAAAAGAAAACAACTGTAAAGGTTTTCAAGCTTTTTCAAACAACTACAACTTTTAAATTTCATATCATGAAAGAAGTTTTTTGTTGAAATGAATTAGGAAGAAAAATGAAACTGCAAATGTGTTTAAATGTAAATGTGAAATAATTAGCAAGTGATGGCTAAATATAATCTGTTTAGCTATGATTACAATAAAAAATTATTTAATAAATAAAGTAATAAAAAAGTCTTTTTTATTTTTAAATAATTATAATTTAGTTTAATTAAGTATAGTTTATTTTTATCTAACATATAGCAACATTTGCCAGTCTAACTTTCAAACTTTTTGCTTGCTTACATCAAGCAAAGATGTCCACTAACTAATGGACATCTTTGCTTTAAGCTATTCTATGTATGTATTTAATTGATATGTATTGAAATCTAATATTACATGCAAGGGCTGTTTGTGAACTGTGGTGTCAATGAATCACTCTATCACCATACAATGTCAATACTTTCAGTTGATGGCAGTCGATTAGCTTCCCATCACACCAATGTAATACAACCCCAGTATGACTATCTATCTTATCTATGAGTAACCAATGATATACAGCCCCCCATGTGTGGGGGCTGTATATCATTGGAGTAACTGATTGCATTAACTCACTTACTTAACACTATCTATTCAGTGCCTTTGCAATGCATGTAGGTATTGAATTGCTTTAAATAATAAGCATATATTAGAGTAATAAACTATAATCATCATTTCTTTAATATGAATAATAATTACTATCTTAACTGTGGAAATTCATGATCATTCTCATGGCTGATGTTATCGTTCTGTCAATCACTGCGATTGACTAGCACAAAAAAGGGGCGTGGCCTAAACGCTCCTTGTTGGCACCGGAAACGCTCGTGTTGTTGATAGCACAGTTATCACTCTAGGGGGGAGATAACTCTATGCATCTAACTACAGACTGACAACATGCTTGCCCATAATGTATAAAGTACTGACTGCGATGATCTCAGAAAGCAAATACAACTACTTAAAGCAACAGAATATATATAATATCATGGGAACAAAAAGGCAGTCAAGGTAGGAGCAGAGGAACAAAAGACCATAATAATAATAATAGTAATAATAATGATAATAGATGAGAATGTAATGAGAGATTATAGCACAAGAAAAAGTAACCTGGTAATCGGCTGGATAGACTATCAAAAGTCATATGACATGGTTCCCTACACATAGACAATATCAGTGTTAAACTTATGCAAAGTGTTGGAGAATGCTGAGAGATTCATCAAGAGCATTATGGCAATGTAAAATACTATTTTAAAAAGCAAAGGAAAACAACTCAGAAGCGTTAGTGTTAAGCGTGGGATCTTCCAGGGAGATAGTTTGCCACCGCTGATGCTTGTGATCGCTATAATTCCATTGGCACTTGTTTTAAGAAACTAAAATCAACCAACCGGATGGCACTTGTTTTAAAGGTTGACTTGCAATAAAATTCACATTACAGTTATTTGGTATCAAAAGATTCACCATGTCTTACTCTGTTGTGTTGTAGGTGCCGAATATGTGAAAATGTGATTAAAAGCTTTTAAAAGCTCAATAACGAAAAGCTGCCGTAGATTGGAATCTCTTTATTTCGATGACGTAGCAATGAAATTTGGTTATTGTCTTGTCACATGATGTTCTCACGTGAATTGAAAGGCTGATAAAAAGCTCAATATAAAACTTATCGTAGCACTAGTTTATGACAAACACTTCGGGTTTTACCGAAGACCCCATATCATATATAGATGCTCGCTACTTTACAGTTTTGTTTCGGTTTGGTCTAATCGGCAAGTCGTAATCTGATCATGTGACCCAATACTTCGCAAATAATTTCTGCAGCACTTTTCGATTATCACGATGCCTTGCATCGTGGATTGCACCCTATATCGGATGTAGACAGGATCTATGTAGAGAGGAAGAAGGGAGGGAGAGGCCTTATGAGTACTGAGGAAACTGATGTATGAAAGCCATAACCAGAAGAAATACTGGTGGGATAGAAGATGTAGTAGAAAATGTGAATATGTAAAGATGTAAAGATGTAAAATAGAAGATGTGAACAATATGTAACTCAGGTGAACTGATAACTACAAGTGAGGAAGACATGTCAAGATCGGAATAGAGAGAAACACTAAAGTATACGGCTAGATGAATGGCCACAGAAACTGATGAATAGGCAATACCAAAAGTGAACAAATGAGCAGGCAGTATTAGAGACAAGGAAGTGGGTGACAAGAAGAAGCCTAAAAGAGAAACCGAGTCTGATAATAGCAGCACAAGCTCAAGCACTGTGAACCAATTACAGAAAAGCAAGGATTGAGAAGAACACCAATGATGCTAATTTAGACTGTGTAAGACCAAGGACGACACAGTCAGCTATATTGTAAGCAAGTGCTCAAAGATTACACAAACAGAATACAAACATCGACATGATAAACTGGCTGCAGCAGTTCACTAGTGCATCTGTATGAAGAGTAACCTTCCACACATAGAGAAATTGTATGACTGTAGGGTGGAGCCAGTGTCTGGGAATGATAAAGTAAACTTCAAATTCAGACTGATAAGATAATCGACTGTAACAAATCGACTAAAATGGACTGGAACATGTAAAAAACAGTCGTACTAAAATGTCATCATAAGTGGTAAAATTCTAGCACATATTTGACACCCTACCTGAAATATATTCTAACAAACAACAATTCGAACTTTTTTGAAACATCGTGGTTTCAACAGTTTAAGGAGTTAGGCTGTGGATAACCGTGCCCCATTACTCATGTATAGGCATGGACCTTGGCTAATCTTAATAGATGCCTTGCTTCTAGGGTTGTACTATTTTCTCTTGAACATTCAGTATTGATTTTCATGGAAGTTATGTAAATAATTGCTATAGCCAACTACGCATTCGATCGCTAGCACTCGCACAGCGACAGACTGCACACTGAGTGTAGTCTTACAAAACAACACTTTTTGAGTGGACAAAAGAGCTGTATACAATACAGCAAGCCATTGCTGCGTGTTACTTCTGCTTAGCCCTGAATTTACAGTACCGTAATAAACTCAGCACTGCATATAGAAAGCACACATGTTTATTTAGTGAACGAAGGCTAAACACCCAAGCTTCTATCCAATCTTTGTGAATATCAGACGTCAGTGACTGCAGTCATTTGCTTGTCGGTGATTTCAGAGAAAGAACATGTTGCCAATTCCATTCAGCTTATTGCAAAAATGAAGGCTGTGCTCGCACTTCTCATTGTTGCAGGTAAACACACGACTATATATTAATTTTAATTTATATTTAATATAATTTTTTCAATTATACTACCATAATGATTTTGAGATAGTATGTAAACGCACCAAATGCTAACAAAATAGAAGAATATTTTAAGCCTTGGCTCCTTAGCTTGTTTACCTACTGTACGTACACCATTTCTGCTGTTTTGTAACACGTTTATTACTGAATTTCAGGATGCGCCAGTGAGGTTTCCTCCAGCGGTAACTCACCGTCTGAGCAATGCCCCAAAGAGGACAAAAAGTTGACGGTAAGACAATCTCTTCTCCTTCTGTTGATTTTGTGCAAATGTGTCCAGTGCTTGATTTTAATCGAATTGAACCTATGGATGTTACTAAACGATAAAAAGTTACTAAAAAAGTTAGTTTAGACTAAATTTCTTAAGCTCTGTGATCGCTAAAAAACAATTCATACACTGTTTTGTATTTTCAAGCTTCAATTTATCTTTGGCAAGGTCAAGGCCATTTCTATTCTTGAAGATCATCCTTCCCTTGATTTAGAGAAACATTCTATAAATAGCTTTTGCTATAGCCTTAGTTATAGCTCTAGGCATAGCTTTAGTTATAGCTCTTGCTATAGCCTTAGCTGTAGCTCTAGCTATAGCTTTAGTTAGAGCTCTAGGTATAGTGTAAGGTTTGTTACTATATAATTGGTCAATGTTTAAGTGTCTAACAACAAATAAAACTGGTATTTTATTAATTTGTAAGTAATTTGCCAATTTAGGCTCACGACTCTAAAGGTGCATCCTGTGATGAGCGATAGATTACCAAAGTTGATTGTTTTGGAAAAGCTAATTTTTCTTCTTTATGATATAGTGTGATCAGGCTCTGTATTGCTTGGATAAGCAGAATTTTCACATACAGTGTACCCCCTGGTTACGATATCCTTGTTTTACGGTTTTTTTATTTTACGATGGAGAACACTATGTTTTTTTGTCCCCTTGTTACGGCATTTTTTCGCCACACGATATCAACAAGAATCCCTCTCGAAATTCAAATTTGGTGGTCGGTGTGCTCAATTTCTCAGAATAACTAATATGCTAATATGCTATTCACTAAAATTTCTATCACAACGCCTAAAAAGAGTACAATCGTTCGCTCTCAAAGAGTTCACTCTCAATCATTTCAACATTCTTCATGTTTCGTGAATGCTTGATATTGTGAGAGTGAAACAAAAAATCGTGGAAAATAAGCGATATGAAAATTTATTGTGCAATTTAACGTTAAATATAATATTTACCATAAACTTTAACTCATGTCGGAGTTTGACGTTTTTTACCAGGGGATATGTGCATTAGATAATTACTTGGGTTTTTATACCACTCTCTATACAAAATTTCTGCCTAAAGACACCAACCCCAAAACAAATTGATGTCATATGGCGAGGGTCCACTCAAACGTCACGTCTTTGGACTTCACCTCCATGACTTTCAATTGTCCGGACAACATGTGGCATCGCCATTATTCTCATGCATGTGCCGCTTGTGTCATCTGTTTCTTGCTTTGCTGGTGTTTACAAGCGATTATGGAAGAATTTGTGCCATTTGAATTTATTTACCAAAGGCATGGTTCATAAATGCCAGCAAAGGCAGCAAAAACTGGCTTGCGATGTGGAGTAGAATGTGAACGATGAGTCCACATTGTCCGCATGATTGATCGCAAGCCCAGATTAGACAGCGCCTTGGCGTTATCAAATGCTATGCTACAAATCTGTGAATTTATAAGTTATGAAATACCGATCTTTCAAGAGTTACAAAAATATTCTGTTATATATAATTGTGTTTCCGAAGAGTGTTCTCATCGGTCATCAAAAAGTTTTAGTCTTCAGGTAAGATTGTAATCCACATTATTGACGAATCCGAAAACAACGTTGGATATGATTTAGACCTTAGTGCCTTCCAATCAGAGTGTAGTTCTGATGATTATGATGACCGATTTCTTCAGATACACTCTCACTAAAATCATGGCAACCGCTACAGCATTAACAAAAGATCTGATTGTTAATGATGTAACTGAGTCATTATTAGTACTATTTTGTAGACACTTCGCTACTGATCACTTGCTGTTATGGCTTTGTAAAGATCAAAGAGGGTCAAAGTGGCGTTTAATTAAAGAGTGGTTCTGGATTTTCCAACCATTCCTCTATAATAGTGTTGTTCTAGTAGGCATGGCGTTTAAATAAAGGTGGCATTCAGATAAAGGTTTTATGATAGGCTGCTTTTGGATTAGATTCTACCAAAAGAAACTAATTTCTTTTCAAGTCAGTTTGTTAGCGATGGCCTACTTCTTTTCATTCTATGCCACTAATAATCCATGCGGATTTTAGTTTTTGTCCACGGGAGATAATTCACCCAATAAAAAGGTCGAGTGATGTATGAGCAATAGTGGCTTGAACTAGTGGCTAGATGCTGTCTGAAATAATCATCTACAATTGGACAGATCGATGAGTCCATGACGATTGCTCTGTATCTCTAATGTTGGTTATTACATACTACAGTGACTACGCAACCTCAAGCATGTTATGTTGGTTAAATATTGTTTAATGTTTTGTGCTTTCTCTTACAATAAAGTTTATGCCAAAATTGTGTTCACTTATTGAAAATTGAATATGATTTTTTAGCTATAGGCATACTGAGTTAGTTTGCACTGTATCACGTTAAAAAAAATATCTGCTCCCATCATGAAGTACATTTATTTGCACCTTACCACTTTATTTGGTTTTGCATAGGTACTGGTTGAAGGCAACATTGGTGCTGGCAAGACCACATTCTTGAAGTTTATGCAGGAAATAAGCTCAGATGTTACTGCTCTTAGGGAGCCTGTGGTCAAATGGCAGAATATCAGTGGCACCAATGCAATGGTACTTGTAACTTTCCAAACTCCTACAACTCTGTTCTGAATTTATTTTTATATGTGGGATATTATGTAAATATTCGAGGCTTTAGTAGAGGCTTCCCACTGTTAGTGCAGCCAGCAAGGCTGTGGATGATTCTGGGCCATCAACCTGCGGCAGTACGGGCCTTCTGCGGGTTGAGGACCCAGAACTTATCGCCGAGTTTGCCAAAGGTCACTGGACTGTTAGTTGGCGGTGGTCTGGGGAGCGCCTAATGGGCTCCAGAATAGGATCTCTGAGAATAAATTTACTCAGGCACATCAGGTGCGAGAGCGCTATTGCGCCAAACTAGAGAGCTAGATCTTGAAAGGCCGGCTGAAGCGGTGGCACGTGCCTGTAGAAAGCATAATTTCACTGCTGGCAGTGGTTCAGCCGAGAAAAGACAAAGTGCGCCCAGTCATGGATTATTGTGAGCTGAATGCATTTGTCGAGTGTCATACTGGTGATGATGTAGTGGCGGTGTGCGCTGATAAGTTTAGGAAATGGCGGCAGCTGCGGGGCGAGCTGAAAGTGGTAGACCTTAAGTTCGCATACTTGCAAATCCACATTTCCAAGAACCTGTGGAAGTACCAGGTCGTGAGGTGCAAAAGCGTGAACTATGCCTTAACTCGACTGGGTTTTGACCTATCATGTGCACCAAGGCTCATGACCTCAATTCTTAAAAAAGTTCTGACATTGAACGAACGTGTTCATCGTGGTACTGATCACTATATTGATGAAATAGTGGTTCAAGAGTCCATACTGAGTGCTCAAAAATTGAGAGACCACTTGGCTAGGTTTAGACTCGAGACAAAGGAGCCTAAGACCTTAGATGGATGCTGGTTGCTGGGTGTTGCTTTGCAGAAAGATTCCAGCGAGCATCTGCAGATGTCGAGGGGAACAGCTCTTACTGAGTACATTTTGAGTTGTCAGCGCGCACGAAGAGGAAGCTGTTTTCCATATGTGGCCAACTGGTTGGCCACTGCCCTGTGGCAGGGTGGCTGGGCATAGTGCAGTTTTTTAAAATGGCTGGGCTGGAGTGGAGTTTGGGACTCTCCTGTCGAGAAGACAGTCGGCAGTCTGGCTGGTGAGCTCTTGGCGAGAGCCCGCCGTGAAGACCCAGTCAAAGGAGTTTGGAGGATAAACCTTTGTGGTTCTGTTACAGTGTGGACTGATACAAGCTTGCTAGGCATGGGCGTGACCTTGGAGGTCGATGGCAACATTGTGGAGGATGCTTCATGGCACCTAAAAGAGTCTGATCATCAGCGCATCAATCTTGCTGAGTTGGAAGCAGTTGATCTGGGGATCAATTTGGCATATGCATGAGAGTTCAAAACTTTCACGTTGGCCATTGATTCGCTTACAGTTGTTAACGGGTTGACCAACACCGTTGATGGACAAAACCGCTTCCGATCAAAGGGTGTTGCGGAGATGCTTGTGAAGCGTCGTTTGGGGGTGATCCGTGACACCATAGCCAACTATAGACTTGCAGTGTCTGTTCACTTTGTTCTTTCTGTAGAGAATAAAGCTGATTGAATGATCAGGGTACCAAGGCGTTGGCTAGAGTACTGAGAAGCTGGCTGCGAAGCAACTGAGCTGTCAGCTGCGATTGTCAGCGGCAAAAGTCCTTAAGACGCCATTTGGGCAGCACATTTGCCACACCATTTGGAAGTTGACAGGATGCTTTACCTCGCACGACAGATTCGTAAAGATCTGTCATGAGAACAGGTAAAGACTAACCTGGCTGGGTGCAAGGCATGCCAGCGCATTAACCTTGCACTGCGGGGCAAGAGTATTTGTGGTCATTGGAAACTTGGCCCTAGAGGAGAACTGGTGCCGAGTTGCTATAGATGTGACTCATTATGGTGACAGTCATTTTCTGTCAATGGTGGACTGTGGCCCGTCGTGGTTTGCCATCTGGCGTAAGCTGCAAACTGAGTCTGCAGCCCAGATAGTGACTCAGCTGTGTAGCATCATGGTTGAGTGCAGGCCGTGTTATGAGTTGTTGCTAGACAACTCAGCAGCGTTCAGGTCAGCAGCTGTTCATCAGTTTGCCGATAAGTGGAAAATTTCTCTTTGTTTTCGAGCCGCCTACGCCTCTGGGGGTAATGGAATAGTTAGAGAAATCATCGGACAATCAAGAGGATTGCCGAAAAGGGTTGGATCAGTCCGGAGGAGGCGACTTTCTGGTATAATGTAACGCCTCGGAAGAAGACGGAGGAGACCTCTGTTCCTTCGAATGTGCTATTTTGATACCAATGGTGAGTGCCCTTTGATATCAACAGTAAGGCATCTGAGGAAGATATCGAGAGCTGTTTTAGTGTGAGCGATGAGGTGTGGGTGAAACCATAATCACCATCTTGCAGAAAACCGTGGATGCTAGGTCAGGTTACCAGCGTCGTCTCTAAGCACACTCTTTCAGAATACATTGTATTTTGTTTAATTTTTTCATGGCTCAAAAACTTAATGATAAATACTCAAGGTAAATTCGTATAGCATTGAAACAAATTTATTATGTAAAACTATGTAAAGTTTAAGTTAAATATAAAAAATTAAATTAATACTGCTAATAAGGATAATTAATGAAAACATATTTTTATTGTTACTTTACTGTAGACAGTAGCTACATATCTACTGTAGCTGATATAATTTTTATTTATTTTATACATTTTATGTTTAACTAATATTTTAACTTATTATTTTTACTTGTGAAACTGCGCTGTTGAAAATTTCTTTGGATGTGTCAGGTATTTGCTTGAGTGTTATGTCAAGTGTAGACAAATTTGTATATTAAGTAATCGTTAATCAAGGTTTGACTGTATTTAGTGTATTCAGTTCACAGGCTACATCATACTGTTAGTTGTTTATAGCTGCAGATATTATCATTCTTTAGGTTAAAATGATTCCTCACCGCAGGTTAGAGTGTCCAGTACTGACCACGAAAAGTGATCAACTGATAAGTCGATAGCCACAAAGCACCACTACACCCCCTTTTTACATACAATGTTTACTAAATCAACTGTATTTTATAAGTTGTGAACCTGTTGGCGTTAAAATAACAAATCCGAGATTAAATTTTGAGTTCACTTCCTCTCCTTAAAACAGCAGTCTAACCAAACTGGATGTTAGTCCAGTTTTTCTGTAATAAGAAAAATGCTCCAGCGAAATCATGCAGTAAAAAACTATTCTTCTTAATGACCTTCACCAATGTAGGATTTGAGAAAAAATAACAAGGTCATTACGTAATGTCTATGTTCTTGATTTTCTTTTTAGTTTGAGCTGAACATAAGCTGACGACTTGCTTTTTCAATTGTTTCAGCTACTAGGGAATTTATACTGATCCCTCTTTCCTTCTCTCTGTCATGCATGTTATAAATATAGTTATTGAAAATCTATGATGCACTGAGGGAAACGTAGAGTATTAAAACGGCACTGCATTGATGTATAAAATTTAGCGGTGGCAGTTTTTTTTACATTCCAATTCTAAAATTTAAATTATAGCCTATTTTTTATTGTAGTTGCAATTACAAGCTGTTTAGAGTAGACGGTGTCCAAAGGTTGAAAACACTGCTGATCGCTCTCTGTAACTCACACCTTCTTGTCTAACGCTGATTCACGGTGTATTCTACAGGAAATAATATACGAGGACCCAAAGAGATGGTCGATGACATTTCAGTCCTACGTACAGCTGACCCTGTTACAACACCATATGGAGCCTCAGGTTTGCTCTCCCTTATCACCAGTTTGAATAATTCAATTCTTACAGGCTATAATGTAGAGTGTGTTGATGTTAGCCACACTATAGCAACAAGTATGAGACTGAGTTCTAAGAGATGTTTATTGTAGCCGTTACAACTGTTATAAGCTTTCCACATACCTCATAGTTGTATCATGTATGTTTGCTTTAGACTTGTTTTATAATTGCTTGCCTTAACAATATTTATTTGATCCATCTAAATATTTATATTTCACAAAGTTTGTGTATAGGTATTTCTCCAGCTATAGCTAGGTATTAATATCTTGGATAAAAAGAACACGTATCGCAGAAGATTTGATCTTGGACCTTCAGTTGACCAGTCCGATGCCTTACCATTTTGACCATACGAGCGTAATGGATTCTTTAGGCGCTATATGTCTATACTTAGGAGCAAATACGCTATTGCTTTCTGTTATATTGTATTTACTTGACTTCCTATCCTTACCATACCCTCTAGATTTATATTTATCTCAAGAAGATGCTCTATTCATTTCTTTCTCATTCTCTGAATCAGAGTCAAATTTAAATTGATTATCCTTGCCCTCTGATTTGTTTTCTACTGCATCCACTTCCAATTTCACATTAAAATTGCCTGCTTTAACAGCTTCCATAGTTCTTTCCGAATCTCTAGCTATTTTTTAGCTCTCAAGATACCTGAAAACTTAGTCCAATTCAAGTCATTTTGTTGCATCAATTGGGATCGAAGAGAAGATTCTCTCAACCCATTAACTGCAATAGCTAAAGCAAATTCTTGTCTCAAAGCATCATGTTCAGTTCCAAAAGTCATTTTTCTACTTAAATCTTCAATTTGTAATAAATAATCATTTTCATTTTCTCCTATAGCCTGACTAGCGGTTACAAATTTCATTGTTTTAACATAAACAGTTTCTTCAGATTCATAAACAGTTTTCAAAAGTTCTATGGCTCCCTCGTATGTAGATGTTGCACTTTTATGATCAAAACCTAAATATGTCAAAGCTGCTCTACCTGCTTTACCCACGGCATTCAACAAAGATACTAATTTCATTCTACCTCTAAATACATCATCAGTTTTTTCCTCGCCCTCTATTGTAACTTTTTCTTCACCTAATCTCAGTGTGATCATTTCAACGCTTAGATCAAACTCATTTAACCAATTTTTCCATGATCTACCAACATCGTCACTATTAATTACTAGTTTCGGAAAGTCATTAAAATTCAAATTTCTAGCCATATTCAAAAATAGCTTAAACTTACCTCCGAACACCCTGCGGAACCTCTATAACACGGTGTGATCACTACTCACCTTGTATAGTGTCTCCCACTTATCACAGAAAATACACCACGAAAAATCACTAACCACTGTATCACCACTATCGATCGCCGATATCACTAGTTATTTACCACTACACCACAATATAATAAAGTATCACTGATCACAATTCTCTCCGAACAATCCTGCTTACGACGCCATGTTATATTGTATTTGGCTCTGATTCGGAGAATGAGAAAGAAATAAATAGAGTATCTTCTAGAGATAAATATAAATCTATCAGTTCTTTACTAGAACCATCCAATTCAGATGGCCAACC
This sequence comes from Watersipora subatra, assembly GCF_963576615.1. Lineage (NCBI taxonomy): Eukaryota > Metazoa > Bryozoa > Gymnolaemata > Cheilostomatida > Watersiporidae > Watersipora > Watersipora subatra. Next base: position 14,152,067 of record NC_088718.1, read on the forward strand.
AGAATATAAATACTCTATACACTTGAGAGCATCTGAATCTTTACTAACCTCTTCTCTTAGTTTCTCTTCTTTAACGTCCCCATATGCAGAAGAGGAAACTATCGAGTTAACATAAGCTTCTACCTTATTACAAACAGCTTTACTTACCTCATCACAAACAGCACCACTGTTCGGACGGCTAAGCAAATCAGCAATGAACATATTTTTTCCAGGAGTGTGAAAAATATCATAATCATATCTCATTAGTCTTAACTTAAAACGTTGTACTCTTACAGGTAGCTTAGACAAATCCTTTTCACCTAAAATCGCAATTAAAGGCTTATGGTCCGTCTCTATTTCAAATTTTCTACCAACTAAATAGTAATCAAACTTCTCACATGCCCATGTCGTAGCTAAAGCTTCCTTTTCGACCATGGCATATCTACCTTCAGTTTCAGTCATTTTTCTAGAAGCGTATTCTACAGGTTGCCACGCACCTTCCTCGTTATACTGTAGCAAAACTGCACCTAGTGCATTCTTACTAGCATCAGCGGAAACTCTATGTTTAGCATTTATCTCGAAAGTACATAATACTGAACTATTAGAAATTTCTTTCGTAACAGTTTCAAAAGCTTCTTGTTGGTCAGGACCCCAAAACCATTCTGATTTACTCCCAGTTACTCCATAAATTGCAGTACATAAACCAGCTAACCTTTTATTAAACTTCATCAAATAATTAACCATTCCGGTAAATCTCCTGGCCTCCTTTTTGCTCCTCGGAGGCTTCATTTCAACTATAGCTTTTATTTTACCTGGGTCTGGTTTAACACCAGCACTGCTAACCAAATGTCCTAAAAACTTCACCTCGGTACATCCAAATTCACATTTTTCTTTCCTCAAAGTCATTCCAGACTTCTCAATTCTATTTAAAACTTTATGTAAACGTTGCCAATGTTCGGTTACAGTTTTATCGTAAACTAAAATCTCGTCCATCAAACATACAATTCCGTCTAAGCCTTTCAATATCTTTTCCATTTCCCTCTGAAAAAATTTAGGGGCTGAAGATATCCCAAAATGCATTCTCTTAAAACAAAATCTATCTCATGGGGTTACAAAAGTTGTCAATTCTTTGCATTTCTTATCAAGTCTAACTTGCCATAATCCAGAGTTAGCATCAAGTTTGGAAAACATAACTCCTTTTGCCAATTTACTCAACATGTCTGATATCCTAGGTAAAGGATATACTTCTCTTCTAACACATTTATTCAAATTGGTCAAATCTACACACATTCTAATCTTACCACCTTGTTTTAGAGCAATGGTAAGACCAGAACACCAATCAGTTGCTTTTTCTATAGGTTCTATAACCTTACTTTCCAACATTTTATCAATTTCTTTTTTTAGCTTTTTCACGCAAGCCTGCTGCAATAGGCCTAGGTGCGTACAATCTAACAGGTTCAGCATTCCTATTTAAGTCAATACTGAAAATACTAGGCATTGTTCCTAGTCCCTCGAAAGTCTTAGGAAATTCCTTCAAAGAGTCAAATTCATTAGCACACAAAGCATTAATAACTGCTAACAAATTCATCTTCTTAATCTCGGACATACCTAAAAGATTTCTTCTAGAACCTTTAAGTATGTAAACAGAAGTATCAATAGCTCTGTAAGTACTTTTAATAGCTACATCAGCTACTCCTAAAACATTCAATCTATTTCCATCAGCTCCATTCAAAATTTGCTCGGGTTCTTTTAAATTCAAACCAAGCTTTCTACTAGCTTTCTCAGTCATAGTGGACACATCAGCTCCTGTGTCGAAAGTAAATTCTATATCTTTACCATTTACAGAAAATTTCTGACAAATTTCCCGTCTAGTCAGCTGCTATTACTAGACTCAGAAAACCTTACTCTGGGAGTAGGACTTCTTCTACCTACACTACTTCCACTACTTTCGTACCTATCTCTCCTTTGACTCCTGTGTACCTTGCAGTCCTTAATTGTGTGCCCTTTGGTAGCACAAAAAAAAGCATCTTACCTCTGGACAAAATCTGATTTCATGTCCTCTCACTCCACAACCATAGCAATTATCTGCTCCTGGACATGGATACCGTCTAGAATTTTTGCTAGATCTATCATCATATCTCCTCGGGGAATACCTGTCTCTACTTCTCCTACGCCATTCAAGTGGTCTCTCTCTAACAGAATCCCTAGATGAACTACTATAGTCTCTAGAGCTTCTATCTCTACTATAGTCTTTATCGTCTTTATCACGTCACGATGCAACGTGATGGCGTCATGAGAAGCGGTATTGGCAATGTGCCAGGCTAATGGCACATTGCCAATACCTTGCAGTATTGGCAATGTGCTACCAGGCAAGCGACTTCATTACCACCTCTCTTTGTTTATGAGCTGATTTTTTAATACCCGTGCAACATCGGACATTTCGCTAGTATGTTATATGTTGAGGCTGGTACACACTGTATTGCTGTGAGATTTTTTTGGTGATTATTTGTCAGCTCTGTGTACTGTAGACGGATGGCATCACCAAGGCAATGCCGATATGTCGAAAATATTACAGCTGTCAAACTTTTTCAATATTTTGCCGAGCATTCACAACATCTGTGCATTGATCACCACTTTGGCCATGGTAATTGGCTGTTGCAAAGTGCTTAAACGATATTTTCCATAAAGGTCGATTGCAACAAAATTTCTATTACAATTATTTGGTATCAAAAAGTTTATCTTGTTTTACTCTGCTGCGTTGTAAGTTCAAATTATGTGAAAATGTAATTACAAGCTCTAGTAATTAATTAATTGCAGCCATCACAAAAACACCTTAGATTGGAATCCTCCAAAATGGCTCAAATGATATGTAGTTGAAGATGATGGCTTCTGTTTACACTTTCATGCAACCTCACTCGTCGAAAGATTTTCACAAATAAACTTCACGCATTTAATAAAACCATGTCTATTGTCCTTACGCGTCTATTTTATTATCATTGTAATGTTGTCATTTGGAGCACTGATATCTCAAACCTCACCTAAAAATTAGTTCCATTGTTTAACCATTGCTTGAGGGAGTGCATATCATTATCTGATAACCATGAAAAGCCTGTTGTTCATTCGTGATGGTCGAAAAATGCTGCAGAAGTTGTTCGTGTCATTTGACCAAAAATATGGGTCACATGATCAGATTACGACTAAATGATTAGACCAAGCTGAAACAAAACTGTAAAGTAGCAAGCATCTATATTTGATAAGGGCTTTCCGGTAGAACCCAAAGTGTTTGTCATAAACTAGTGCTGCGAGATGTTTTATATTGAGCCTTTTTCTGGCCTTTCATTTCCCGTGATAATATCATGTGTTAAAACAATAACCGCGTCGAGTTGAGTACGTCATCAAAATAAAGGGATTTCAACCTACGGCCATTTTTTAACTGTTCGTTTTGAGTTTCCAAGAGCCATAATACACTATTTATGGCTTGCCATTCCTCATTTTGAGGCAGTTCTTAAGTGTTGGCACACAAGTGACTACCGTACGTACATTAATTTTATTTCTAAAACTTAATAATAATAAATAAATAAATATTTATTTGTACATGAATAATATTTCTAAAACTTTTTTGTGGCTATTTTACCTGCTGTTATATATAATGTAGATCAGGCATGTCAAACAGGCGGCCCTGGGACCACACCAGGGCCTCGGCTTGGTTTTTTGAGGCCCCAAAGGCCAGCATATTAAAAAAACTTTTTACCAGTTTACCTTTGTTCTTAGGTTATAGCTAACGAACACCGCAGCTATGGGTAGTGCACATAAACATGCACCAACTAATATTATTGAAAATTTAGAATTATCTGCTTTTTGGAAATTCCCTTACAGCTTTTATTTCTATTAGCTGATTGAACATCTCAAACAGGAATCCCCAATCTGAGCTGGGAAATGTTCTGCAGCTTGCTGGATGCTAGCTCAATACATATTGCTCAGTTACAATTATGGCCACACGCAGAAAAGTTGACATCAAAGGAAGAGTATTTAATATATTTTAATAGCAGTTGAAAATTGCAATACTTTATCAAATACCAGGGGATAGCCAAGCAATCTGTGTCATATGCAATCAAGTAATTGCTATGCTCAAAGAGTATACGACATAAGGCGGCATTATACAACTTGTCATAGCGCATTTGAGCAATACTCAGGTCGTGACAGACAGGAGAAATACGACTCGCTATCATCCAATCTGCAGCAGCAGCAGCAGCAGCAACATTGTACAAGATATGCAGAGATCATTGAAAAAGCCACAAAATGCAGTCTCGCTATTGCTCAACTAACTGGTCAACGACAACTACCATTTCAACATGGAGAATTTGCTAAGGAGATAAGAATTTTTTGAAATTTATGTCGGATAAGATTTGCATAAAACAACTATAGGTGTGGCGTTGTGGACCTTAAAAAACAGAGGCAAGTTATAACTCCTTGCATATACTGATATACCTAAAGCTAAAATAAAAATTTCAACAAAAGTTTGTGTAGTTTGCCATTGTCATTGTTATTATATTTTAGTAACTATCAATTACATTTATTTTAACCTTGCTTTATTATTTTTCGGTTCTGCCAGTGTTTGTGGATGAATTCTGCCCGGATAAAAAGAGCAATTTAGAAAGTGTTGCTCTGTCAAGAAACACCGTTGCAAGAAGTGTGGAAAATCTGAGTAAGGACATTGAGCATACAATGAAAGCCCAGTTTAAGAAGTTTGTTTATTTCAGCATAGCATTAGATGAGAGTGCAGATCTGACACTTCTCAGCTTGCAATGAAGATACGGGCGTTGATGATGAGTTCAACGTTACTGAGGATTTCCTAACAGTGAGTAGTCTTCATGACACAACAACTGGAAAAGATGTCTATGAGAGTCTCTTAAAAGAACTTGCTGAGTTCAGCCTACCACTGGAAAAGGTGTCTGGCATTTGTACTGATGGAGCACCTGCAATGGCAGGGAAAACACTGGACTAATAGATCTTTTGCTCAGCTTTCACTGCTGGGATGTTCCTCTTGTGGTGTGCCATTGTGTCATACATAAAGAAAACTTAGCAGGGCAAACTCTAAGGATGGATCATGTTATGGGTCTGGTTGTATCCACTGTTAACTTTATTCGATCATGAGAATTGAACCATTGACAATTTAAAATTACACTTGAGGAGATAGAATGTGAATACAAAGATGTAGCATATTACTGTGAAGTCATATGGCTCAGCAGCGCTAAAACACTGCGAAGGTTTTACAGTCTGCTACCAGAGATTTATTTATTTCGAGAAACAAGGGTCTTGAGTGTGGTGAGTTCAGAGATCAATTCTGGATCATTGATTTGGCATTTCTAGCTGATATCACAGAGAATATGTCAGTAGTGAACCTTCAGCTACAGGGAAAGAAATAGTACATATCTCAACTCTGGAGATGCATTAGTACATTCAGGACCAAACTTGAGTTGTGAGAGCAGCAACTCGGGGAAGAGAATTATGCTCACTTCAAAACTCTTTCAGAGCGTCAGCAGAATGGCCAATACGTTGAGGTCAACTCTGAGCAGTACGCCAACATCGTGTCAGATCTATCAGCTGAATTTGCAAGAAGATTTTTTCAGTTTGCAGAAGCTGAAAAGAAGAGAAAGATATTTGCCGATCAATTTTCTGTCAACTCTAGCAGTGTAGCAGCCGAGTTACAGATAGAGCTCATTGACTTGCAGGCTAACGAACGTCTCACAACAACAACATCTCATCCATGCACCGTGAACCATGAAGAGTTTTATCATGATTTCTTTTCAGCTGGCACATATGCAGCTCTACATAAAAGTGCTCTTCGAATGGTCAGCCTCTTCGGCTCTACCTACTTATGTGAGCAGTTCTTCAGTCACCTGAAGCATACTAAAAACAAATACCGCACGCGACTAACCGATGAGCATTTAGCTCTACATATAGCACCGCAATATCTCTTCAACAAGAACACTGCACATAAAGTTCATATGATGCTTTTTGTAATTACATGTATATGTATTTAAAACCAATATTTTGATATTTTAATTTTGTAATTACATGTAGTTAAAGCCAATATATTGATATATTTGTTTTTTGTAATTACATGTGGTTAAAATAAATAAACTGACTGTAGAGAATGAGAATTACATGTGATGGATGAAATCATGTTTTGCAATATATAAAATTATGGTAATTCAATTATTTGCGATATATGTAGCAGCAATGTGTGGCCCTTAGCCTAAGCTTGACTTTACATAATGGCCCCTACTCTAAAAAGGTTGAGCACCTCTGATATAGATGTCAGCGAATGTCTTAGTTATTTTTAAAGCTGTGACATGAGAATTTCAACAACCATATGTACGACTATCTTCTTAATGTTTGTGTGCGTTCTAGTTATATTGGTACGCTTTTTGTGCCAATAAATATTAAAGAAGTCATTTAAAAGATCTTTCAATATTTATTTAAATGACCATTAAAAACCATTTAAATTAGACCTTTAGAACCTTAAAATGCTAAGGGCAATTGTAATATACATATTTGAAAAATAGGCTATTTTCTTTTATTATTACTGCTGAAAGAGGGAGAATTTTTCGTGTTTTATTTTTGTAACATTTAAATAAGTTTGTTGAAAAGGAAACAAAAAGTCAACTGAATAATAATCTTTGCTGACTTTGAAACTGTTGCAATAACTACATGTATATGTCTATATGATTGTTATGATATTGCTCATTCTTCGCACACCCTGCCTCCTCAGCAATCTTTCTAAGTCTTCTCTTGCTTGTAAAGTTTGATGATCACTCATTGCTTGCGCTCTTCTGGTGGTCGTTACCCATTTCTAGTTATCTCATAATCCTCTCCACCAACTCTACTGATTAATGCTTGCAAAAACACACATGGTGAACCCCAAGTTTGCACTCTCTTTTAAAGGTAGACTTGCAATAAAATTTCACATGACAGTTATTTGGTATCAAAAGATTCACCATGTCTTACTCTGCTGTGTAGTAGGTGCAAAATATGTGAAAATGTGATTACAAGCTCTTAAAAGCTCAAAAATGAACAGTTGATTGCAGCCATCACAAAAATGCCGTAAGTTGGAATCACTTTATTTTGATGACATACTCAACTCGAAGCGGTTCTTGTTTTGACACGTGATGTTATTACGTGAGTGAAAAGGCCAATTAAAGGCTCTATATAAAACGTCTTGTAGCACTAGTTCATGACAAACACTTCGGGTTTTACCGGAAAACCCTTATCAAATGTAGATGCTCGCTACTTTGCAGTCTCATTTCAGCTTGGTCTAATCATCTAGTCGTAATTTGATCATGGGATCCATATTTCCTGTCATATGGCGCAAACAATTTCTACAGCATTTTTCGACCATCAAAGATGACCAACAGTCTCCTCATGTTTATCAGAGGATGATATGCACTCATTCGAGCTAAGATTAAAAATTAAGCAAATTTTTATGGTAGGTTTTGAGATATCAGTGGTCAAAGTGACAGCATCACAATGATAATGAAATAGAAGCGTAAGGACAATAAACAATTGAATGCGTGAAGTATATTTGTGAAAATCTTTTGACGAATGAGGTTGCATGAAAGTGTAAACAGAAGCCATCGTCTTCAACTACATCCCAATTGAGCCGTTTTGAAAAGGGATTTCAACCTACGACGTTTTCGTGATGGCTGTGACTAACTGTTTGTTTTTGAGCTTTTAAGAGCTTGTAATCACATTTTCACATATTTTGTACCTACAACACAGCAGAGTAAGACATGGTGAATCTTTTCATACCAAATAACTGTAATGGGAATTTTGTTGCAAGTCAACCTTTGAAGTGCGTAGCGGTGCTTGATAATTTTAAAAATATAGTCAGGGATTTTTAACACTAGCTTCCCCATGCAATAGATGTAAACGCCTTGATAATACATTACCGGAGAAAAATAGTTTTATGGAGTTATGCTCTCAATACACAATTTTCTGTATGGTTATTGGATCCCTTTTATATCAATTTTACGGGAATAACTGAAAGCCTGCTAATAGATGGATTCAGATCTTCCTATTTCATATACTATGAATTGTTTTTCAGACTTCTCCTGTGAAGATGATGGAACGATCAATCTTTAGCGCCCATTACTGTTTTGTACGAAATTTCCATAACACGTAAGTCTGTTATCGGAGAAGGTAAAATAATTACTCATGTAAAGAAAAAAGTATGATTGTCATGCATAAATATTAAGAGCTAGTGGAATGGAATAAGATGCTGCCATTGTACCTTCAACTTGTTCCTTTTAAGCTGAGTATTTTAATTTCAATTGAACGAAGGCCACATGGTTAGTAGCGTTAAAGAAATTTTTTTACAGCTTTTTAGTTAGAAAGCATTTGAAAGCACTCGGTAGAAACCTTTTTAAAAGGTGGAGGAACTGTGTGTTTAGAGAATGCAATTTTTATGTCCTCTGCTTCAGCCCCATCTATTATCCTTTTCGAAGGACAGTTTGGCAAATCCTTTGTCTTGTGGTAATACAGCTTGTGGTACACTAGCGGTGTAACACAAGCCACTAAACGTTTCTGTAACATTTCTACGGTGTAACCTTTGTTTGGCGAGTGATATGGGCAGCCATTATGAACTAAACTGTGACATAGCCAACTGATAATTCACAATGATACTGTATTGTAGGTATTGCAGCATAATTTAGAATTTCTTTAAAACTTTAAAGCTGATAAAAGCATGTTGGACTAAAATAGAATATTTGTAGTTTGCTGTTGATGTTGTGGTTTTAGACATGAAATGTTGCTAAAATTGGGTAAAACTTATCTGACATTATTCCAACTTGAGATTATTAATATTGGTGACTGTTGATGAATATGTTAGGAGGTGCGTGAAATATGAAGATGCGATGCTCTCAAATGGAATGACATGATTGCATTCTGCCATAATTGTGATCATGCTGTTCAGCTATGAAAGGGGGCACAACTTCCTATAAGGAAACCTTAAATCAACTGATTTATTACAGAGGAAAGATGACTGACATGGAGTTTGAAATACTTGACCAATGGTTTCAATGGCTTAAGGACAGTCAGAAATTGGATGTGGACCTTATTAGTGAGTATATGTATTTATACATAACTGATCGTTGGCAATGATGATCACCAAAAAAAAGAATTTTTTATTTTGTTTATTATTTTTTGTTTATTACATTTCAAAAGGAAGAACAAAAAGAGAAGAGACAGAAATAAAGAATTAATGAGTGAGCTGAACAAACATGTTTTTATTTGCGAAGATTTGCGGAGGAGTTGCGATAGTGAATGAAAGGTTATAGTAACAAAAAGTTTATAAACTGAAACATACGATGGTGGATGGAGTATGTAGGTGTTTGAAAAAAAATTTGTCATGTCTGTGGAAAAATAAATGTAAAAGTTCTGGGCATAGTTTACGCAAGATTTTGAAAACTGTAACATAAATGCAGAAACGAGCAAATTTGGTATACGGCAATATAATATGTGTAAAGATTTTGTGATGCGATTGGTGGAAATGTGGTGAGCTGGTATACGTGATCGTATATAGAATACATGGAATACGTGATTGGTAGTACACAAGTCTTAGTATAGTTAGTATTGGTATTATAGTATTGATGAGTTAGTTTTCACAACTGGCTGCATGCTCAATCCTATAGAATTCTGTTATAAATGCATGTGGATGATGAATCATATCTCTTCATACTATTATTATCCCCTTGCATTGTTACAGTTACCTTCTCTTATCTGCATTTCATAATCGTCGTACATCGTCAAAGTTGTCTTCTCCTATTTTCACATCATTATAATCGCCATGATAAGTCTGAGTCACTGTGATACATCTTCTCATTAATCTCGCCGTGTATTCACTCACCGCGTGTAGGCAACCGAGGGTGTGGCTTTTCGCTCTCGTAGAGAATTAACAGTACTAACTCATAGGTAAACGAAGTTAAGAAACTAAGACCCAATGACTGTGTCTTTACAAGGATCATGGCGGTGAGACTTTATCACGCTGTTTCAATGCTTACATTTTTTTATCACCTTTGCTTGTACATCAATGTATTTCTTTAAACGCATAACTTACCTTAGTGACTGCAAATTACGTTTTTTAGAATTTTTGTTTCTTTGTCGTTTCACAAGTTCGTTCAAATACATCCTTTGGATAATTACGTGAACAATAAATCACTGATGAGGCTGCAGTCACAGCTTTGATTTCGCGTCAATACGAACTTCTATTCACATACAAAATGTGTAAAAATGTGAAAACTTTATTCTATCGGTTTTTGAGCAGTACTTACAGGTGATTTGTTAGAGGCAGGATGGGGAACGGTTTTGATAAGATTATATTTTTACAGAAATGTTTTTCTGGTGGATGCTTTGTCTGAATTTAATTTTAATACAATGACATAGAAGTGCCAAACTGTTGCGTGAATTATTATTTGTTGAAGCGAATGACATTACACTTGTAGTCTACCTGAGGGTATCCCCAAGCACCTGTCTTGAACGGTTAAAGAAGCGTAGCAAGACAGAAGCAGCTGGAATGCCTCCGGTAGGTTTGAAATTGATGCACCACTGGTGCGTTTGAACTTGGTGCATCCAGTTTGACATACTTTATTTTCAATGTCCTACTATGTCCTAATCTTGCGTATAGAAGCATTTTCCCTTACCCTAGACCATATTACTAACTTTCTATTGACCGTGAAAGTACAGTGCACCCTCGGAATACGATATTGATCCGTTTCAAGGTTGGCATCGTATGGCAAAAAAATCGTATGTAGGGGTATAGAAACCATTGTAATTATACAATGCAAAATAAAAATGGTAAAAATCGTCCAAAATTTTATAAAAATGCTGTACATAATGACAATTAGTAACAAAATAGTATGTTAACTTTAGTAACTATAGTTACCTGCAGTAACTGTATTGGATTTAATGTATTTAGTGGTTATGATCTGCAATAAAATGCAACATTATAATATGTGTACCAAATGCAGTACGTAAGGTAAGAAGTTCTTACCTTCAAGACGTACGTGTAATATAAACTTTGTAACAGATGTAAACATATAAACAGACGTACGCATAACATTAACTTTGAATTCACTTTAAATAAGTTTAGCTAAACCTACACTTAAAACTAACTTTTAGTATATATTTTTAACTATTTCATTGAAGTTCAACTTTTTATCACGAAAATTTTATTCTTTATCAGTTTCTGTCTTCGCTTTCACATTTAGTGTTGGTTAAAACATTTTTCAACCTAACTCAACAACAAAGGCCGAACGATGCAATTATCAAAAGCGGCCTCTTGCACACTTGACCATTTGAAAAGACCACACTTGGCCATCGAAAAGAAAAATGAAATTTTATTCATTATACAGGGTGTACATACCTTTGGAGTAACGTGACTTGAGCTGGTACATGTAGTGAGTAGAGCAGAGAGGAGGCAAAAGCGTATCAATGCTAATTACGTAACTGTACACTTGAAAATAAATTTAATATGTGATGAAATGGAATTTTTTAGCAGGCTAAAAGAAGTTGTCTATCCTTGTCCATTGTTTTGATTGGTTTTAAAAGCGAAAAAAGTTTACCACTTTTGGGTCCTGAAAAGCAGAAATGGCCAAGAAGACACAGCTTTCCTGCTGGTGCATAGAGTGCTCTAAGAAAACAAGCTAACTTGTTGCAATGTAGAAGATAGCCCACTTGGTCACTTATTGAGGATGACGCTTGCTGGTGCACTGTAAATGCTGGTTGCAATGCAAAAATTTATAGCTAGCTAACGCTTGTAAAGGATCTAGAAAAAGTTGTACAGGAGTTTGTCTTGTATGAAATGTGCACAAGAACCAATGTAACCATACATACAGAAGTTTGTGCCTATTTATACCCTAAAAGGGTAGGGCTTTAGCAAGTTCTAGAAAGTGATGTGGATGCGTCAACTATCTTGAGTAGCTAATTATATATGAGTTACATATATACAATGATTTTTATTTACGTAGTAGAAAACAGGCCCGCTTGCAAAGACATGGTTAAACAAGAAAACAAAACATAAAATCAAAATAAAATAAATAAAACATAAAATGAATAAAACATGAAAAACATGCCCCACAAAGAAGATAAATAATGATATACATTATACATGCATTGTTTTTATGCACCAGTCCACATCAGTAAATTAAACACTTACAATTTTTCTGCTGATGTAGGTTTTTCTGTCCCTTCTACTTCCTCGCCACCACTAAATGGTTGATTCTCTTTAACGCTGATCCGATGCATGGCCTCCAACTCCTTCAAGTCGTCAGTCGTAAGCTCCTCCTTGTGCTTGCTTTTTGATTTCTTGTTTTTAATAATAATAATTGCAATTGATTGGTTTTGACCATATCCTTGGCAATATTAACAATACGGGCGCCTTCTTCCTATTTTTTTAACGCCCTCCGATTTTGTTGCCATGAAAATCATTTTTTCTTTGTCTTGAAACGGAGTATAACGCTAAAAATGAATATTTGTTCTCGCTTATGTACTTTTTACAAAATTTCTCACATGGATTGCTGACCTGAAAAAAGTCAGTCGTCGTCTCTCTTCTAAATGTTGTGAAATTGTTTTTGGCAAATTGTATTTTGGCGTCTTTGTTATTTCGATGTAGGTTATGAGCACACCGACCCCCAAATTGTAACTCGGGTGAAAATTTTCTCGAATTCGTATGGTAAAATAAAATTTGTATGATGAAGTAAAGATCTCACAATGTTTAACTTCATAAGGTGGAAAAATCGTATATCAGGGTAATCGTACCTCGAGGGTGCACTGTACTTAAAATAGCACAATTCCTTTTGAACTGAATATCATATTAAAGCTCAAAGCTTCTAGAAGCTTCTAGAACTCAATGCAAAAATTAGAAATCAAATATAGTAAATATCTCATATTAAATATAGTAAATATCTCACAGTAAATATTTTTTCACAATTTTTCAAAGAAGTGGTGTTTTAACTGGAGAAACAATGATTGCAGTAGACTGAGTCTAATAGAGTGTATACATTTGTTATGAATAGAAAAACAGATGATTTTAGCTTAACGCTCTTGTTGCTGCGGATAAAAAAAACTTTATAGCTTTTTAATGTTCAATTCTTCATTACCAAGAATTTCGATTAGAGTATCATTAGAAACTGATGTTCTGACAGCAGCCATTTTTCATTTCTCGGTTTGTTAAACATGCCCTTGATATTTCACCAGTATGTCAAAAACTAATGCTCCAGTTGACTTGAAACTCCAGAATTACATTTTCGTAATTAATAATTTCGTAATCGGAATAATAGTAATTAATTATTTCGTAATCCTATGTAAACCGGAAGTACAGAAAACCAACCTGAAACCACGCTGCCGAGTTTGCTTGGACATAAGATTAAACTAGAGGATAATTCCTGACTTACTTTATAGGCCCAGACTTCAGTGTTAAGATAACTATCAGTTGTTTAAACCATCTCACAGCCCAAAGACCTCTAGTAACTATAAGTTGTTTAATTCATCTCACAGCCCAAAGACCTCCAGTAACTATCAGTTGTTTAATTCATCTCACAGCCCAAAGACCTCTGGTAACTATTAGTTGTTTAAACCATCTCACAGCCCAAAGACATTTAGTAACTATCAGTTGTTTAAATCATCTCACAGCCCAAAGACCTCTAGTAACTATCGATTGTTTAAATCATCTCACAGCCCAATGACCTTTAGGAACTCCTAGATAATTAAGGACTACCTTAAATGTTGACTTGCAACAAAATTCACATTATAGTTATTTGGTATTGAACGGTTCACCATGTCTTACTCTGCTGTGTTGTAGGTACAAATTATGTGGAAATGTGATTACAAGCTCTTAAAAGCTCAACAACGAACAGTTAACCGCAGCCATCACAAAAATGTTGTAGGTTGGAATCCCTCTCAATACGACTCAAATGTGACGTAGTTGAACACGGTGTGCTTCTGTTTACACTTTCATGCAATCTCATTCGTCGAAATATTTTCACAAATAAACTTCAAGCATTCAATAAAACTACATGTACGTCTATTGTCCTTGCGCGTATATTTCCTCATCATTGTATAACTGTCACTTTGAGCACTGATATCTCAAAACCTAGCCTAGAAATTACTTTAACTTTTTAACTTTAGCTGGAGGGGGTGCATATAATCCTCTAAAAAACATTAAAAGCTTGTTGGTCACCTGTGATGGTCAAAAAATGCTGCAGAAGTTGTTCACGCCATTTGGCAAAAAACATGGTCATATGATCAGATTATGACTAGATGATTAGACCAAGCTGGAACGAAACTGTAAAGTAGCGAGCGTCTGTATTTGATAAAGGCTTTTCGGTGGAACCCGAAGTGTTTGTCATAAACTAGTGCTACGAGAAGTACTATATTGAGCCTTTTATTGGCCTTTTATTTCATGTTCTAAAACAGTAACCAATACATCATTAAAATAAAGGAATTCCAACCTATGGCCGTTTTTTTAACTGTTCGTTTTTGAGCTTTTAAGAGCTTGTAATCACATTTCCACATATTTTAAACCTATAACACAGCAGAGTAAAACATGGTGAACATTTTGATACCAAATAATTGTAATGTAAATTTTGTTGTAAGTCAAACTTTAAATTATGCATGATAATAAAACAAATGCATTATATAGATTTATGTAACAGCTGAATAAAGATGGGATCATTCAGGTTGTCATGTGACTTTCACACCCATACAGGGGTATTTAGAGTCCTTGGACGAACTTCATGAAGACTGGCTAATCAAAAGAAAGTTTGTTCACCCAGATGCTCCTGTGCTAGTCATTGATGCTAACAAAGGTGTGTATCACCATCTTAAGATACCATTCTTGGAGCTAAGGTTATTTTAGCAAATACTTGCCTTGCGGATAATTGTTCCTGTCATGGTATTTGTGCCTATAGAACACTGGTTTTAAGAATGAGAGAGTCAATAAACTTCAGACGACAGACTAGGGCTGTTGCTGCACCTACGTAAGTATATTCCAGGTGTTGAGCCGTGATTAACTTTGCTTCTGTTCAACTAATTTGTGCTACTTGCCTCTGAACAAGAAGGCTTTTACGACCTATTCTTGTAGCAGCGTTGTGGGGAGTGCTTAACCTCATTCACCTATTATGATTATTAATATATATTATTCTTTTTATGTTATATGTGCATATACTATAAAACTATATAATGGCTGTTATAATATATAGTATTGTTGTTATGTTATATATACATATACTATAAAAAACATATGATTCTTATAACATATTATAGTTGATATATATGCATAAAACTATAAAAACTATAATGGTTGTTATATTTATTATTGTTATGTTATGCCATGACCAAACACGAGCAAAGCGATTGTTTAGGAGATTTATGATAAGTGCGTATGTGCACACAACTCCCGAAAAATTATCCGTTAACGGCCGTTACCAAACCCTTATACCGAAATCTCTTCAACAAATTTAAGCATTTTTGTGTAGAGTCGTTTATGTATAATAATGATACAAACACATATGAACCTATTTAAATATGTTACCAAGTCTTTGAAAGGTTACCGCAATATCTTAAAGCTAACCCATCTAAACGGATTATACATAAATAGACAGATTAATTTGGCCAAAAATCGCGATAAAAACTTGATAAGCCTTTTCTAATCAAAATTAAGACCGGCCAACGAAATGCCAACAAGGCCGTGCGACAAATAGAACTATTAAGTCATGCGCATTTCACGAGAAAAACGTGCACATTTCACCAGTCTATGGCATTGTCTAATTGCCGGAGGTTTCTGTAATTAACGCAAAAGTACAGAAAGGTAATCGTTTATTTTCTGCCGATCTTATTATTCGATTTAATTATTCGATTTTATAAGATTATTATAAGATTTAATTATAAGAAAAATTATTGGGATTTACAAGATCAGAGTATATAGTGACCGATGGTGTGCAATATGCTACTGTTATTATTTTTCTAAAAATAATATCGCGGTACTGCCAAGCCGTTTTTAATATCTGGAAAATTAAGTAATAGGCCTACATTTTCTCATAGATATACATCTATTTCTATGACAACCAACTAAAATCTGTTTAGATTTTTAAATTCAACATAATTTTTTTGATATAAATTCAAAAATCTAAATAAATATCACGTCTCGATATTGGTTGCTATGACGTTTTGAAATGTAAACAAAATTGTGTACATTTCGTTGGTGTTTGTTTCTCAAGCTTTGACAGCAGTTTTCTCAAAACTATGTTTTCGCACTAATGATTAACATACATTCAGTTTAATGACCGTAAAATCTGCCGTAATTAAGCTGAAATCAAATTTTTTCGCAAAATAACTGAGAATTTTCTCCTTCTGCCAGTGTAGATAACTCTAAAACTCACGCACCCGACTTAACCATGATCTGTGATCATGACCCATTTCTTCTTTTTGCTTCAGTTTGCAAAAAACTTCCAGACACACGTGAATGCTAATGTTTGCTTTCTGTTACAGATCGCTGTCAAAACCATTCTACATTCAACACAACCAACTTTCAAACTGTGTATATTACACAGCAGCTTGCCATTTTACTTCTAATATTGCACTTCTCCTATTGCAGGGGAGAGATATAATCATATAATCTTTTCCTTTCATTATCGCTATTTGTTGTACATAATAACACCCAGTACATTGCAGCTACCATTGCAGTTATCATATTGCACTGCAGTGCCATTTGACTGCTAATATTGCATTTTTCAACCAGCAGTACCCTTTCTTTTTTCCAATATCACTTTGGTCATGGGCTGTATGACAGGGGAATTTCTAGTATACTATAAAAACTATGTATTATATATGTAGTATAAAAGGATATTATATTCTGGTCTTCTCTTATTTTACAGATTTAAAGGAGCTCCAGCTGGAGATGAAAGAGACAATCCCAAATACTTTAAGTAAACTCGCGGGCTCCTCAGGTTTTCATCAGGACTGCACAAATCAAGTTGAAGGCTGAATTTTAATTCTGCATATAACGCAGCAAACTTCGGAATGCAGTACACAAAGAAAGATGATGAATACGGGTATACAACTCTCAAGATTCTGTAGGCATCAAAAATATGATTTTTGATGTTTTAATTGTATCTGCATACATTAGTTATTTTTGTGATATCTCAATCGATTTTGCTTCAATCAATTCTCAATCTGCTTGGATTGCTTGACGGCAGCCTTCAGATTTAGCACAATTTCTGTTGCATTTTGTACACTTAGTATTAGCCACATTCTAGTGTATTTATTCTCTTTGTTTTAAAACTACGGTTTCTTTATGAGTTCGTAACATTTTTTACAGAAAATCTTTAGACAACATCTTTAGACAATGTTTTTTTACCTTTTCTTTGGTTTCTCATTGCGATTGATTCATGATTTCAATAGAGTTTGTTGAACACGTGTATTGTACAAATTGCAGCTCTCTTTAAGAAGGTGTTAGGTCCCGAGTTAATCCAAAGCTCGCGATGTTACTGCACAAGAAATGGCTCAGCAAAACTTTATTTAGATGTTCAAATGCAATAATTTGATAGATTGATTAATAGCTGTGCTATTGGAAAAAAAAAGGTGACAAAAATGTTAGCAATTCCAACAAATAAAAACTGAAAAAAGGGGTAAATGTTACTGACTGGTAGGAAAACTAAACAGCAGAGCTAAATATATAATATCATTTGATTTGGTGCTTCTAATAAGCATATGACAACAAAATCTATGTATGAATGATCACAGACATTCTGAATGTCTTAAAGCTCTGAGGCAAAGAAGATTATGCCATAAATTCCATCTTGAGGTAGAAACTAAACTGCGAGCAGTCAGGGAGACATCTCTTCTTGTCAAACTACAACAAGTGCTTGAAAAAGGCATCAAACAAATAAAACATAATGATGTCTCGAAAAGGTGTTAAACTTCTACATGTGCTCATTACGATGTGGGGAGGTGTTAATTATTGGAAAACAGTTTGGTGTTACCAGTAACAAACATGACTGAGTTTTTCCAGAAACGGTGAGAAAGGCATGTCAGTGTTTATAACATAACAGACATGTAGACAATATGTTAGCCAAAAAAGCAACTAGTGGTTGATAACAGACTATCTTGGGAAAACTGCTAATTACCAAAAATATCGGAAACAGCGATACCTTGTTTTAGAACAAACTCAGACAGGTACTATGAAAATTAACTAAAAATCATTGGTAGCGTATACATCTATTAGTAGTGTATACATCTATTAGTAGTGTATACATCTATTATTAGTGTATACATCTATTAGTAGTGTATACATCTATTAGTTGTGTATACATTTATTAGTAGTGTATACATTTATTAATAGTGTATACATTTATTAGTAGTGTATACATCTATTAGTAGTGTATACATCTATTAGCAGTTTATACATCTATTAGTGGTGTATACATCTATTAGTAGTGCATACATCTATTAGTAGTGCATACATCCATTAGTAGTGTACTAGCTGCATTACCCGCTTACAGGAACAGATTCACATGCAGCATAAGGTTTATTGAGAGTTGTCTTTCATATTGTAAAACAACTCCAAATATGCAGTCTACTGAAATTGTTGTCCTGATTAGAGTATGCATGCACATACACATGTCAATGTTGGGGAGAACAATGGAAATCTGCAATGTGTCTTACAGCTAGATGTGTGAAAAATCTAGTAAACATTCTAGATTCATGTGTCTAGATTCATGCATCCCTTCATACCCGTCTATATTTGCAGTTGACGATCGTGCACTTCTGCCGCTGAGCCCCCGCCTCGGCTGATCAGTCTTTACCCGCCGAGTAGTTGACGATCGCGCTCTTGCACTCGCCTCGCAATCAATCGCTTCGCACTCGCAATTAATCGCCTTGCAATAAATCGGCCCGCACCCACCTCGCAATCAATCGTCTTGCACTCTTCTAGCAATCAATTGCCTCGCACTCGCCTTGCAATCGCCTCGCACTCGCCTTGCAATCGCCTCGCACTCGCCTTGCAATCACTTCCCACTCGCCTCGCAATCAATCGCCTCGCACTCAATCGCCTCGCACTCAATTGCCTAGCACTCGCCTCAATCAATCGCCTCGCACTCGCCTTGCAATCAATCACCTCGCACTCGTCTTGCAATCAATCACCTTGCACTCGCAACCAATCGTCTCGCAACCAATCGTCTCGCAATCAATCGCCTAGCACTCAATCGCTTTGCAATCAATCACCTCGCACTAGCCAACTCATTCATCATGAAAGCCACACCTGGAGACTCTCGCTGTACTCGGGGCGAAAAAGGTCTCCCGCGCATCCCCGAGTGACGCCACGGCGCCAAGCCTAGCTGTGCTACCCGGCGTTGGCCGGGTAGTAAAAAACGTCTTTGCACAGAAAATTGATTTGTATTTAACATATATAAACATTTGCCATTCTAACTACATATCATGAAAGAAGTGTTATGTGTAGTTGAAATAAATTAGGAGAGAAAATAAAACAACTGTAAAGGTTTTCAAACTTTTCAAACAACTACAATTTTCAAACTTCATATCATTAGGAAAAGGTTTTGTGCAGGACAACTGATTTAAAAATAAATAAAACAACTGTAAAGGTTTTCAAACCAATACAAATTTAAAATTTCATAACTTTCAGCGACCTATATCTTTTGATAACGGATAGTGGAACCTCAGTTCTCGAACATAATCAGTTCCAGAAGGTAATTCGAAAACCGAGTTGTTCGAGATCCGAAACAATTTTTCCCATTAAAATAAAATTATGTAAATTTTAATCCGCTCCAAGGCAAGAAAACAACATCGGTGAAGTATTTTTTCAACATTTCACACCATAAGCTGTACTTGTACCCGGGTAAGAAAAAAGTCTTTGCACAGAAAATCTATTTGTATTTAACATATATAACAACATTTGCCATTCTAACATTCAAACTACATAGGTAACATGAGAAAACATGATAGGTAACCTATCATGAGAAAAGTGTTTTGTTTAGTTGAAATAATTTGAGAGAAAATAAAAACAACTGTAAAGTTTATCAAACTTTGTCAAACAACAGTAATTTTCAAACTTCATATCATGAGGAAAAGGTTTTCGGCCAGTCTAACAAATTAAAAAAATAAAACAATTGTAAAAGGGATTAGATGTAAATTTCAAATAATTAGCAAGTAATAGCTAAATTAAGCCGGTTTTGCAACAATTACAATAAAAGATGATACGGTAATGATACAATTAATTCAAACAGAGAAAACAAAATAAAATTCATGAATATGTTGAATTAATAGTAGCAATTCTTGCATAAAAGTATGTGGGTATAAAAAGGTTACTGTCCCACCAGAAACTATTCATAAATTCTTTGAATACGACAATACTAAAAAATATGACAGAATATCATAGTATTTTGTAGTTGAAATTTTATTAGAACATTGTCTGCCAAAAATGGTTGAATAAAAGAATAATATTAATAATAAAAATTAGAAACTAATCAAGAAATAATAACGGTAATAGGAAAATGAATAATGTTCAAACTTCAAACACGATACTCAATTTATGTTTAAAAGAATGCAAGTTGAAATAATAACAACGATGAAACAAACTTTTAAAAACTTATATTATAAACTCCAAAAGTCCTAAGAAATCTATAAATGTAATAAGAGAATTTAAATTTATATATCTATATATATTTCTCAAAATATGTAAATATAAGAGAGTGGAGAATAACTGATACTTGCAATCTTACACGATAAATCTTACAGTAATCTTACAAATGTTTGTTGTAAAATTTGAAATTAATTACGAAAAGCTAATTGGTTAGGTTTAAAAGGAAAGATGTGTAAGGTAATACATCTAGCTGTACAACCCAGCGTTGCCCGGGTAATGAAAAACTGAACAGAAAATTGATTTGTATTTAACATATAACAACATTCTACCTAAAACAACTGTAAAGGTTTTCAAACTTACTTTGTCAAACAACTTTTAAACATCATATCATGAAAAAAATTTCGTGCAAGTCAAATAAATTTTAAAAATAAAACGACTATAAAATGGTTTAGATGTAACAGTGAAATAATTAGTAAGTAATAGCTAAATTGAGTCTATTTTGCTACGATTACAATATGAGATGATTCGGTAATGATACAATTAATACGAACTGAGAAAACAAAATAAAATTTGTGAATATGTTGAATTAATAATAATAATTCCTGCATAGAAGTGTGTGTATAAAAAAGTTACTGTTCTACCAACAGCTATCCATCAAAACTCTGAATACGACGATACTGATACAACGATATGTTATGTAAAAATAAAATATTGTAGTGTCTTTGTCTGATCGAAGGTGAGAGAATCTGTTATATAATCGGGTTGATGGGCCTCGGGCTACGCTAATTTCTGAGGTCATGGTAGTTACAGGTAGTTGCGAGAGGAGTATATAAGCGAGGGGAGAACCAGACTGAGGCTGTCTTCACATCAATCACATTTAAGTGTTATATTTATACAACATGGCGCAGTTGACGTAGCTCTAAATTTTTTTCTTGTGCGTTATCATTAGCGATAATTTTCTGGTTACGGTGTAAGTTAAACGTTTGATTAGACCCTTTCACGGGCGTGCAGATAGGGTGACGTGAGGTAGGGTGGTGTTGTGAGGCTGTGAGGTTTTGTAGCAGTGGAGCATCGGTATTAGAGAGGTGTAGATATTTATTAAGTGTTCGGAGGTGAGAATTACATTAAATTTATACGAGTGGGGTAGAGTAAATTTGTGGCGAGAAATATATTGTGTTGGGATGGAGAGTGGTTTTCCGAAGCTGGTGTTCGGTGAGCACGGTGATGGCTCATGGGAAAGATTTATAGAAGAGATGAATTTGTGTATTGAGACTGCTGTCGAGAGGAGAGGTTATGTAGCTGATGAAGATGGCAACAGAGTGCCTATTATGAGAGGTAGAGCTAGGTTAGTGCCACTATTGAGAGCTATTGGGCACAGCGGTAGAGAAGTATTGAGGGGTGCAGGATTTAACGTAGATGGTACAAATTTTACTTATGAAGAGGCAGTGGAGGTTTTGCAGGGTTATTATGGTAGACATGAGAGTATGTTTGTAAAGGGGCATAAGTTTCTTACGGCTAGGCAGTCACTTGGAGAAAGTGATAGAAAATATTTACAACGGGTAGAGAGTTTGAGCAGATATGCTAAGGTGACTAATAATAATGATAGCGTAAGGTTTGCCCTTATAGGGTTGAGGGATAGAGAAGTAAGCAGAGATTTGATGAAGAACACCAATCTTACTTGGGAGTTGTTACATGAGGCATTGAGGGCTCATGAAATGGCAAACAATTCGGATAGATTCTTGAGAAATGAGGGTAGAAGTACTGATTTAAAAAGTGAGGTTAAGAAGGAGGTAGCAAAGGTGTCAGAGTTTGATAGCCGAGCGCGGTACCAGAGTAATGGTAGAGATAGAAGCTACATGTCAGCGGGCAGATCTTCCCCTAGAGGTAGCCCTAGGAGTAGTAGAAGATATTGTGGTAATAGTAGTGAGGAGCGTGATACTAGTAGGTATGGGACAAGAGACAACAAGGACAGTGACAGTAGGAAGTATAGAGACAATAGCAGGGAGAGGCATGTCTCTAGATATAGAGCAAATAGTAGAGAAGGCAGCGAAGATGGAGTATGCTACAATTGCAAGCGTAGTGGCCATGAGATGAGGAGTTGTCCCTCCATTAAACGTTTTTCTTGTGGACAGCGAGGACATGTATCCCGCTATTGTAGGAATAAGGGAGATGTAGGTTACGACAGACAAGGTAGCAGCAGGAGGCCAGGGGGTAATCGTGAGAATAGCTATGAGCGATATGTTAGCAGGGATAGTAGTAGGGAAAGGTACAGGGGCCGAGAAAGCCTCCGCAAGATGAGAGACAAGTTGAGTAGGTACAGGGACAACAGTATGGATAGGCTTGAAGGGGAGAGGTATAAAGAGAGGCGCAAGACGAGTCGGTATGACGAAAGGTACCGGAATAATAGTAAGGGCAGAAGTGCAAGATTTGCTGGCCATAGAGATAAATATGGTGAAGATCAATGACTAGGCCAGAGAATTGTGCAGTATTTAGAAGTTAATGGTTAATGGTTAAGTTTACGTTTGATACTGGGGCTGAGGTGTCATTAGTAGCCGAGGCAACAGTCAATAAGTTGAACCTAGAGTTAAAGAAACCGTTGACAGTTTAGAAACCGCTGATGGTAGTGAGTTAAAAGTGGTTGGAAGTGTGATAGTTCATTTGGAAAGTAAAGACAAGCATATGGATGCTGAAGTTCATGTGGTGAAAGGATTGAGAACAAACTTTTTGGGCATAACTGAGTTGAAGCAGCTAAAATTATTTGCTGTTGTAAACGCGTTATGCAAAAGTAAGTTTGAGCCTGTTAAGGAGTGTAGAAGTATTAAGCCAGTAGAGCCGTTTTCGTCGAGAACCATTATTGCTGGGTCAAGTTATGTTTCAGATGATGTCAAGTTGCAAGATCTGACACATAAGTCTGACAGAGAGCATGATGTTAAGAAAGGCCACACAGGTCAAGATTGGTAGACTTGTGAAACCAAGGGAGTAAAGAGTAGCGGATACGTAGAAGTTGGTAGTCAAGAGCGGACAGCCCAAGGCACCAGAGAGGTGCAAGTGTCTATGGGGTATGATAGAAAACACAGTCATGATGAGGTAAGTGATGGTGCTGAGAAAGCAGCTGAACCAGTATCTGTAATGGAAAAGGTTTGCTCTTTTTAGCTGAGGCATCCAGCAATGGAATGCTAGACAGAGATGGTCATGAGAGAAAGGTAGCAGAGATTGAAAGAGAGAAAAAGGAGGTGCGGAGGAAGTCGAAGGAGAAATTGGCTAAGCTACAAGCCATACGGGAGGCAGCAGTCATGGAGTTGGAAAATGTCAAGGCATTTAGGGTAGTTGTGCAGAAGTTAGCCGAGATTCTGAGGAGAATTACTGGTAGCAGACCTGCACTGGTGGCAGGCAAGGTCGAGCTAGATAGGTCTGGGCCTATGCTAACTCCCAGCTCTGTGGTGCCATCCCCTGGGCAGCCGATTACAGCCCAGGCAGAGACCTCTCACAGAATGCCTGTCAAGCCTGCCTCTTATTGGGGAGAGCGAGGTAAAGACGGAAGAGACGGAGATGAGGTTTAGGAGTCATTACTGATCCAACCAAGACTCCAGGCTAGTCGGGGTTGGTGGAAGTAGTGTTGGAGATGTTAGTGGAAGTAGTGTTGGTAGTGACAGTGGTCACGGTAAAAGTATTGGTAGCGGCGGAGGTCAGGGTGATGTAAAAGCCAGTGCAGACTGGCAATGGAGCTGGCAGTAACGAGGAGGGTATTTTAGACGGTGGCACAGGGTCAGACAAGCCAGAGGCATAGCCTATGGAGACTGCCCTAACGGAGTCAGGTAACAAGCAACACAAGTAAGGTAAGTTACTACGTCTGCTTGTTGGTAGTGATGGGGTGGCCCAGAACAAAAAGAAAAAACAAAAGGGGCGTGTTGTATTATGGGATTTGTTAGGCTCAGGCTATATTGGTGTCTGAGCTCAAGGCAGTACAGGTTAGGTTCTGGAAGGATTAGTGGCCCATACAAAAAGAAAAAGGGCATGTTATATAATCGGGTTGGGGGGCCTCGGGCTACACTAATGTATGAGGTCATGGTAGTTACAGGTAGTTGCGAGAGGAGTATATAAGCGTGGGGAGAACCAGACTGGGGCTTTCTTCGCTTCAATCTCATGTAAGTGTTATATTTATACAACAGAATCTAGATGCTATTCCTGCTCGAGATAATACAATTGTCCGCGTGAAAAGTAGTGACCTTAACAGCGATTTAGCAATTGAACCTCAAAAAAGCCAGAAATAGAGGTTCACAAAAATGGCATCGTGTTTCATAGAGTTAATAAAATTTAATCGCCAAATTCTAATATCGAGAGAGTCTATTGTCGATATCGTTTTGCCAAAAGCAAATTAGCCCTAATATGTCGAGGACAAAAAAGCATCGCGTGTCATGAAGCTAAAAGAAAGCCATAGAGTTGTAATTATTATGTCATTTTTGTGTGAAAACGGCAAACGATGAATAGGTTATGTATAAAGGCGCACTAACCGGAGATTCCCGTTAATGCGCCCAAGATACCTAGTAGAGCCTAATAGTCGTAAAGTACGGTACTCTATAAGGCGGACACACACACGCACGCACACACAATTAGACAGACAGACAACGATTGCCGTTTATATAGTAGATACATCTACTAACAACTAGCTGAACACCCGGCATTGTTCGGGTAATTAAAAACCTTTGCACATAATTTTATTTAGCGCATAAAATACTAAGTATTTTAACTTTTATATGAAGCTGTTTATTTATAGATATGAATACTTGTAGACATATGTCATTACCAGACCACCCAAGACTTGAACGACTGCAGGTTCTTTTCTTTGGAGACATCAGATTATGTGTAACTTTTCAGAATACATGTATTTAACAGATTAATTTTGGGTAAAAGCTATAACTGACTATGGAAGTACTTGGTAATTGAAATTTTATTAAAACGATGTCTAAAGAACATGGTTAGATGATAAATTAATATTATTAATGAAGGAATATTGGAAACCAACTAAGTGATAATAACAGTGACAGGAAAAATAACAATGTTTAACCTTAAAACACTTCAAATTGTGCTTAAAAAACTCAACTCTGAAATATTAACAATAATAAAACAAACTTTACAAACTTATATTATAAACTTCTAAATTTATAAAACTTAAATAATGTAATAATTATTTAATCAATATAAGAGTGAGGAATAACTGACAATTATAGCCTTACACTATAGTAGAGTAACATAGTACTGTAACTATGTTTGTTTCAAAATGTGAAAATCAATCATGAATTACTGATTAGTTAGGTTTGAAAGGAATGATGTGTAAGCTAATACACAAAGCGAGCGGCGCAATGAACTTTTGTGAAACACATGGTTAATGAACTCAATATTCGCCTGTTGAGGAAAGGAAATTGCACATGTTAATATACTATATCCATAGTAAAATAAACATAGGCAATATTTATACAAACAAAGATGTTTTAAATAGAACCAATTGAAGATTCAATTTTAATATAAATAAATAATGTAAAAGCCGTAAATAAAGAAAAGAAACATATATATGTTGTCTGTATTTAATGATTGTTAGAGCAAGGTAAGAGCCAAGAACTCGCTATAAATTAATGTGTTATAATCAGAATAATGAAAACGTAGTGAAGTTGGAAAAAAGTTTTTTTAGTTGAAATAAATTACAACAAATAAATGTAAATGTAAAATAAATAGCAAGTATGTAAACTACAATGCTACAATGAAAACATTTTCATTGTAATAGTAGCTAAACATGATTTGGTAATGATACAATTAATACAAACTGAAAACACCAAATACAATCCTGAATACAAATCATAAATTTGTTGAATTACTAATAAGAATTAGTGCATAGAGGTGTGAGTATAAAAAGGTTACCATACATTAACTTTAGTGTATTTAGTGATTATGATCTGCAAGAAAATGTAACGTTACAATGTACTATGTGAAGTATGCACCAGAGGGAGTTCTTACATTCGAATCGGATGTACAATGTATAACATAAAAGTTGAATTTCTCTTAAAAGAATTTAGCTTATAAAACAGATGCTCGAAGCTAAGTTTTAGTATGTATTATTGTTATGCTAAACTTCAAATTTGTAATCGGCTAACATTTTCTCAACTATCTGTTTTTAGTTTTGTTAACTGACAAGGATTAACCCTGAATATCTTTCATGTGTTGTAGGAAGGATTTTGGAAAATAGCACATCGGCAATTTTGTCGCAATCAGAACAACGACTGCCCAATTTTAATTTTGAGAAAATTTTGTTGATATCACATGGCGAAAAAGAAATTCGCCCTAGTACTCGATGATGAAAAAGTATCACGTTTCATAGAGTTGCGCAAAAAATATATAACAGGGGCATCGTGACCGTGGGCGCACTGCACTGTATTAATTATTATGTAATACATAAATACGTAATCGGGAAAGCGTATGCCGTATATGGTAAGAGCGATGAAATAGTATGAACTGCGTAGCCTTCTTGTGGTTGGATGCGCGTGTTTACAAACTTGCGGTTGCAATCTTCGTGAGTTCCAATCCAGCAAAAAGCGAACTTTTCATTTCTAATGCAAATTACTATAGCTGGACAGACAGACGACCAACTTGGAGATTTATATAAATAGATTCGATTATGCTAAAATTTAATTAACCCTTCCAGTTAGTTCAGTCAAAATGGCAATGTAATACACTTTACACTTACTTATTCATTTCTAGTTATTGTACACAGATGTTCAATTGAAACTTTTCATATTCATCAGCAAATTACTAAAAGTGACTCCAGCCAATTGTAGCCTCTTGGAAAATTTTGCAACAAACAGAATATGGAAATGACTAGCCTTGACTTCACCAACAACATACTTCTCTACAACTGTGCAGGACATTTCACCATCTATTTATAAGGCTAGAATAAAATGCCTAAGATTTTGTTGTAAATATTTTAAGGTAAGTAGCGTATTTTCACAAATGATGCAAAAGGCTGTCAGTAAATGAGATCTACATTTTTACCGTATAATTAGTTTTATTTAAACAATATGAAGGTAAGCTGTGGTCCAGAGCAGTTTAAATGCATGACTAATAGGTAAATGTCAAGGAAATGAGTGATTTGGATCGCAATATAGCACTGACCAATTTAAAAAAGCAACAAAATCCGTCAATTTTAATAATTTTGTAATAAGTTTTCGTTTGCGGTGTCTTGATGATCGCTGTTGTAGTTGTCTGAATAATTTATATTCTATTCTTCACATTGACAAGATGAAATCTTTTAATATCACTAGCACCCTGGTAGTCTCGTGTGTTGTGCGAGATTGTCAAGTGTGCCGATAAAGCACAAAGAACAACTATGCTCGTAATTATTCCAGTAGGAGCTGGATTCATAGGCGCGATTCATGGAAACGTAGGCGCTAGAGTGTCAGTCTACCCAACTGAATGCTGTGAGTTCGAATCCAGTTGAATGCAATTTTTTTCCAACTTCTAACTTTTGCTTCAGACAGACAGAGACAGATCTTATTATAGTAAATAATTTTAATAGTATTAAATCAATTGCAGTGCTCATAACAAACTGAAACACATTAAAAAGTGTTGAAAGCATTTGCTTCACTTACCTAAACAACAGATTTGCTCGGACTTGGGGTGCGCGACCTTGATCTTGACCGAGAGCCTTTCCGTGTCTTACGATCAGCTGTAGAAGCAACAAGAACAGCCTTAGGTATATCCGACCTAGACTTGGACTCCTTGGCTAGCAGAAGTTCAGGGCATGGAACCAGACCCTTGGAGATATGGTCACACCTCTTGAGCAGGTCATAGTTGATCTAGAGTATGAAAACAGAATACTCAAAGAATACTCAACTCATAAAATACTCAACTCAAAGAATACTCAACTCATAAAATACTCAACTCATAGAATACTCAACTCATAGAATACTCAACTCATAGAATACTCAACTCATAGAACACTCAACTCATAGAATACTCAACTCACAAAATACTCAACTCATAGAATACTCAACTCATATAATACTCAACCCATATAATACTCAACTCATAAAATACTCAACTCATAAAATACTCAACCCATATAATACTCAACTCATAGAATACTCAACCCATAGAATACTCAACCCATAGAATACTCAACTCATGGAATACTCAACTCATAGAATACTCAACTCATAGAATACTCTCAACTCATAGAATACTCTCAACTCATAGAATACTCTCAACTCATAGAATACTCTCAACTCATAGAATACTCTCAACTCATAGAATACTCGACTCATAGAATACTCGACTCATAGAATACTCGACTCATAGAATACTCGACTCATAGAATACTCGACTCATAGAATACTCAACTCATAGAATACTCCAATCATAGAATGCTCAACTCATAAAATATTCAACTCATAGAATACAATAGACCATAGACTCAACTTATAGACTACAGAAAATTAAAAACTAGTTGCTTGGCAAAGCCAGTAAACATAGCTGAGTTCCTAGCCTTTTTGTAACCGTCTCCAGGGATTAGTATTGCACCCATTGCTAATGCATCGTAATTCCTTACAAACTTATTCAAGGTTGTCACAATTTCTTTGAAATTCAGCATGTCGTCAAAAGTCGTTCTTGCAGTTTTACCACCGTGAATTCACCTCTAACAGCTTCAAATACTAAAGTTGGTGAAATCGGCAATGATGATTTTGATTTAGACATTATGGTACATATATGATTTTATTTGTAAATACGATTACATGTAGAATATAAACGTCTTACATGAAGTTAAACATGTGCTATAACACTTGTGAAGGTTTTGCACTCTATTGCTAGCTGGATTCACGGATTAATTTGTTTGCTCATGTGTTCCTCCACAAATGAAATAGTCCGTGAAAATGCATGAAAAGACTGCTTTCGCAAAGTATAACTTGGTGAATAATATTACCCTGCAGAGTATTTAGAAAAGAAGACAACTCTTTATGCACCAACATTATTATATGCCATTGCACATCTGCTAAACTGCAGTGAGTATCTTATTTAGAGTGAAAGATTTTGTGTAGCCCTACAGTATAGCAAAACAACATTACAATGGTTAGAGCGTACCTCTTCAGAGATGACAGAATCGTGCTTATAATCAGGATGGTTGCGAACAAACTCTCGCAAGTACCTACAATGCATTTGAAAGATATGCAAGCAGTAGCCAACACCTGTTTACTCTGCAATAACAGATATATGCAAACAGTCTGACAATTTTATAAAAAGCGCCAAGCAGTTGTAAATGATAGAGACAACAGGTACGACAAATTTCATGATGGAACTAAACACAAGTCTATTACAGCACACAAAACAGGACAGAGTCTGAAAACAATAAGTTTGTGCGAATGTATGAACAAACCACCAGCTGCAATGAGCCATTTCAAACTAGCATGTTTGCTGTAGTGTACTGTTTTCAGAAATGACTGAACAAGTATTAATAAATCTATTTATGGTAGAGGCTCCGATAACGTATATTCTACTTAACAATTTTTTTTAATTTATGGGAATTTATGTAAAGTTTTTGCCTTGTATTATGTGAGAACTTCCATATACCAAAAAGCGTTAAGTCGGCGCAAGTTCTCAAATTTGATTTGAATAATGAGTTCCATAGGTCGCCTTAAAAATATAGTTTTCTCTCTTGCCACACTTGGACTAGAAAACGATGTATATCTCTATTACCATAAAACATTTATTTGAACACCATGATGCTCCAATTTTCAATTCTTCTTTAGAGATGGCTTTATTAGAGGTGGCGTTCAAATAAAGGGTGGTGTTGAGTTTTTCAAACACCTTGTAAGAATATTAGGAAGATAAATTTAACCCTTTCACGGGCAAAATGAATGTCGCCTACATTTTGCACTCTCCTTCGGGCAGTACGAAATTAACCCTTTTGAATGCCAGAAATTTGCTAACTTACCTCCAACTTGTCGTAGATCTCTAAATAAATATGCATTGGAAAGCGAGAATTATCTTTACCAGTGACTATCTATTGCTTGTAATTAACCTACGATGATCTTATAGCCTGCATTGCAATTTGTTGGAGCTTTTAAATTTGTTGCTTCATTCTAAATTTGAAGGCATATTTAATAAGGTTGCATAAAAGCTCACTGCACTTATCAATACGTTTGCTACAGCTTGCAACCAAAGCTGGTTTTTATGTAAAATAGGAGTTATGAGTGTCGATCCATTGCAAGCAGGGTTTAGATTACCACAGTGATGCTATCAAATAATATACGATAAACCGGCAAATTTATATAATAATGAGAACCTATCAAATGCTACAAATACAGTATGTATTCAAGAACAAGTGACATAAACCAACCATGTTCATAATACATTCAGAAATAAAAATTAGCATTTTAAAACAAAAATTAACATGTATTAGCAAAATATTATCCCATGAACAAACGAGCGGAGCGAATGTTTGGGAGTTTTTATGATAAATGCATGTGCACACAACTTACGAAAATTATTCATCAACAACGTCGCAAACCCTTGTATCGAAATCTCATCAACAAACTTAACCCATTTTGTGTGAAGTCGTTAAAGTATAATAGCGATACAAAACACATACAAGTCTATTTGAATATGTTACTAAGTCTTTGAAAATTGTTGACATATTCCTAAACCTTACCCATCTGATCGGATTATACACAAATAGACAGATTAATTTGGCCGAAAATCATTATTAAAACTGGCCAAGCCTTACTTTTATCAACATTAAGACCGGCAAACGAAATGCCGAGCGACAGAAAAGAGAACAATTAAGTCGTGTGCATTTCACGAAAAAATAACATGCACATTTCACCAGTCTATAGCATTGTTGAATTGCTGAAGGTCTCTGTAATTAACGTAGAAGTACAGAAATCGTTTCTTTTTTGCCAATTTCAAAGTAACTGACATTTTGGAAACTTTTGAGTACTTTGGTATTCTAACTGATGTACAAAGCAGTGAAAGTAAAGGAAATGACGATGATAATTTTTTTTAACGATTCTTATCAGATTATTACAATAGTTAATTATAAGTTTGGATATTCTCCTTGATACTTCTTGATATTGCTAGCTATGACGTTTTGAAATGTAAACAAAATTGTGCATTGGTTTTATATTATTACTATATTAATAATATTGGTTATTCTAATAATATCAGTGTATTTTACTTCTAATATTGTCCAATATTGCATTTCTCCTATTGCAGGGGAAGAGATATAAACATATAATCGTTTCCTTTCATTATTGCTGTTTGTTGTATATAATAACACCCACACTCAGTACATTACAGCTACCATTGCAGTTATCCTATTGCACTGCAGTGTCATTTGACTGCTAATATTGCATTTCTCAACCATCAGTACCCTTTCTTTTTTCCAATATCACTTTGGCCATGGGCTGTATGACAGTGGAATTTCTAGTAATAATTGAAAACCAATGCACAATTTTGTGTACATTTCAAAATGTCATAGCTAACAATATCAAGAAATGGTGATATTTATATAGATTTTTAGAAAATCTATTTAAAAAAGTGTTTAGTCATGACAAACAGCAATAATGAAAGGAAAAGATTGTATGTTTATATCTCTCCCCCTGCAATAGGAGAAATACAATATTAGAAGTAAAATGTACTGATATTATTAGAATAACCAATATTATTAATATAGTAATACAGTAATAATAGAAAACCAATGCACAATTTTGTTTACATTTCAAAACGTCATAGCTAACAATATCAAGAAGTTGTGATATATAAATTTTTAGAAAATCTGTTTGTTTGTTTTATTTCATCAAAAGGTATGAGAACAGAAAAAAGAACAAAAATGAAATAATGATGAGGCCCAAACTGTGCAGTAGCATTGCTAGTCAATGCGCTGGGCCACAAGTTAACAGCCAGCAGCCAGAAACTATTTAGTCACCGCTCAACAGGTACAGCTTGAGGGCACGTCTAAAAGTGAGCCCACTCACAACCCTACGCAGTTCATCAGGCAGAGCGTTCTATTGTGCTGACTGCTGGTATGACATTCTGCGATGACCCGAAGCAGATTTAGAGAGAGGTAGCTTTAGATTTAAGAAAGAGCAGCGAGTGGGATATTGATGAATGCGATGTGATTCAAGGCTGTAGAATAATTGATGAGACGCGATGTGAGTTCGAAATTTATAGAGTTTATTCACAGTCAAAATTGAAAATTTTGAAAAAGTGGGAGGGTGTGTTCTAATTTAGGTTTTTTATGTAAAATCCTGAGAACTCGTTTTTGTAGAAATTGGAGTTTGTTTAAGTATTTACCTGGGGCGTTCCCCCAAGCCTCAATACAGTAACTGAATTTAGAATGAATAAATGCGTTGTAAATTAAAACCAAAATTTTGTTGGGGTAAATAACTTGAGCATTTATATAAGAGTCCTAACAAAGGTCTAACGCTATTAAAAAGTTTGTCTATGTGATCCTTCCATGATAAATTTGTATCAATGTGAACACCAAGAAATGTTACAATTTCGACTTGGTTTAAAATTTTACCATGCAAAGTTAAAGCGGTCCTAGGGAATTTATTTTAATGGTTTTTTAATATCATAAAGTTAGTTTTGTCTACATTTAATGTTAGTTTATTCATAGTCCACCATTTTTGGATTTTATTCAGTTCATTATTTACTGCAGAATTTTGCTCATCTAAGTCTTCGGATTCTAAAAACAAGCTTGTATCATAGGCATACAAGATGGGAGTAAAAACTGTTAAAATGTTTGGTAAATCGTTAATATAAATTAAAAAAAGTGTAGGGCCAAGTATGGATCCCTGAGAAACACCACATGTAATGCTTAGTTCATCAGAAAAAGATTGTCCAATAATGGTGACTTGCTTTCGTTGAGAAAGAAAGTTTTCCATCCATTTAATAGAATTTGAACTAAACTTTAGCCGTTTCAGCTTATATAAAAGAATTTGGTGATCAAGGGTATCAAAGGCTTTACTAAAATCAAGATAGACTCCAAGTACGGTTTTCCCATCATTAAATGCTTTTAAAATTTGATTTGTGAATTGAGTAAGAGCTAGTGCAGTGTTTTTATTTTTCCGAAATCCAAACTGGTTCTCATGAATCAAATTATTACTTTCTAAATACTGCATTATTTGTGTGTTCACGATCTTTTCCAGTATTTTGCTTATGACAGGCAGTATCGAAATAGGCCGATAATTTGAACAAAGCTTTACTGAACCTTTTTTAAATAAAGGTTTTACTTTTTGGCTATTTTAAGAGATTTTGGGATTTGGCCAATTTCTAAAGATTCATTAATTAATTTTGTCAAAGGATTGCAAATGGAGGAACAAGCAAGCTTTAAGAGCTTTGCTGGAATATTATCTAAGCCAGTTGCTTTTTTTATATTTAAATCTTACAAATATGCTTTCACCTCGGTGATATCAACTTTTTTAAATTGAAACTCTGGATTTGACAGATTACTTTGTAATAGTATTTTTTCTTCTTAAAAAATATTACCAAACGCTTTAGCTAAGTTGGGTCCAACATTTACAAAATAACTGTTGAAATGGTCGACAATACCTTTTTCATCTTCTAAAACCTGGTTTTGATTGTCAATAATTAATTTAGGCACCGGTGATGTTACAGTGCTTTTTCCTAATTCCTGATTAACAACATTCCATAATGTGTTTAGCATTAGAGGCAGCCCTAAGCTTCTCTTCAAAATATTTGGATTTAGAAAGCCGTAGAGCTGTTGTTAGTTTGTTCCTAATTTTTTTTGTATTTGTTTATTAAGTTCATGTTTAACGGAAAATTTAATGTCCTGCGATATACTATAGATAATTTTTTCTTCTTATCAAGTCTAAAACCTCTGTTGTAATCCAAGCTTTTCTCTTCTGGTGTTTCGCCTGTGACTGCGAGTTAAAAGATTTAGTGGGTGCATGAGTATTACAAACATCTAACAAATTTTGTAAGAAGGTATCATATTTTTCATCTAGTGTTAATTGGTTGTTTAACAAATGGTTCCAGTCAAGGTCTGCCAAATCTCTCAAAAACGAGTTCTCCTTAAATTTTTTGTAATCCCGAAATGAAAAGCTTCCGCTGTCAAAAATATTCAAAAAACGTGAAGGGCTATCAATGTTAATGAAAGTTGGTAGATGATCACTTAATGGTGTGTACGACGTGCCTGACACAATAATGTGGTTATGAAAATTAATGGTTATACGGTCCAGACACGTATTTATTCTTGTAGGAATATTTATCACATTTAACAAAACTATTTAGAAAAAATAATAACAGTAACATATTGCCCATCATCGATGTTGTTAGTGTGACTATAACACTTCAATAGTCATGGTCCAGACACGTATTTATTCTTGTAGGAATATTTATCCCGTTTAACAAAACTATTTAGAAAAAATAATAACAGTAATATATTGCCCATCATCGATGTTGTTAGTGTGACTATAACACTTCAATAGTCATCCAAACTTATAATTAAATATTGTAATAATCTCATAAGAATCGTTAGAAAAAAACATCATCGTCATTTCCTTTACTTTCACTGCTTTGGACATCAGTTAGAATACTAAAGTACTCAAAAGTTTCCAAAATGTCAGTTACTTTGAAATCAGCAAAAAAGAAACGATTTCTGTACTTCTACGTTAATTACAGAAACCTTCGACAATGCCATAGTCTGATCAAATGTGCATGTTATTCTTTCGTGAAATGCGCATGACTTAATGGTTCTATTCTCTGTCGCTCGGCGGTTCATTTGCCGGTCTTAATTTTGATAAAAGCAAGGCTTGGCAAGTTTTAATAACGATTTTTGGCCAAATTAATCTGTCTATTGTGTATAATCCAATCAGATGGGTAAGGTTTAGGAATATGTCGACAATTTTCAAAACTTGGTAACATATTTAAATATGTTTTTATGTGTTTTGTATCGTTATTATACTTAAATGACTCTACACATAAATGGTTAAATTTGTTGATGAGATTTCGGTACAAGGGTTTGCGACGTTGTTGATGAATAATTTTCGTGAGTTGTATGCACATGCATTTATCATAAAACTCTCAAACATTCGCTCTGCTCGTTTGGTCGTGGGACAAATTTATATTTATATAATATTATAAATTATATAATTATTATATAATTGCATAATTACAAATTATGCAATTATTATATAATTGTATAATTTGTAATATATATACAATTATTAATTAAAATTGTATTAAATTTATAGTATACAAAATTTATATTTTGTTAATGTATGCTATTAACAAATTAACAATATGAAACTTTAAATGGTGGCTATTTTCAAGGTAAACATTTAAAAACCGTACCCATTTAAAGAGATAGGGCCAATCGCATAAATGATATAATCGTGTAATGGTGATTTATTTCACATCTGACGATTTTCAGAATGAGTGATACTGGGACTAAAACAGACTTCTAGTTATATAAGAACCTCATTCCACAGCCCTCCACGCACACAGTCCTTCATAAAATAAATGTTTCTAATTATCACAAACACAAAACAGTTTATTTTCATGTTGAAATATACAAAAATATATTAACCAAAACTTACAAGCTTTTTTATAATTTATTATTATTAGTTTTTACAATTGGTGCAGGTATAAGAGTGTCGGTCTACCAGTCTGACTAACACACTTACTTGGCAGTAGTCATGAGCTCCCCAGAAGCTCGCTTGCTGAGGAAATCAAGATATCTGCTAACAGAGCATCGAGTGTCCACGTCCACTTCAATGTTGTCCATGTAGTCCCTTATAAATGGTATGAGGCCTGTGAACTTATCCTCCTTGCCATTCATAATCTCATTGATGGTCAACTCCTGCAGTAAAGAGGCAGCGATACACCGCAGTAGACTAAATGTGCATATGCATGTTTGTGTCTATGCATGCATATGATTATAACCATGTTTCCATGACACGGATAACACAGATTTGGAGTTGTGCGCACGTTAAGTTATTGTGAGATGTTTTGATGGACATTTGCATGATGCGGATTAAGGCGGAAGCTTTGTTAAAAAATATAAAGATTGCAATGCCAAAGGTCATAAAGGTCATAGCAGTGAATTGGAACCTTTTGCGCTCAAATCGAAATAAGAACAACGGCTTGAGCGTAAACAATGCTTAAAATGAAGTCGTTTGCCAGGCATTTTGCGCATCATCCGCGAATGACGTTTCCATCTTTCATATGCATTCAACATTCGGTAAGAACTTGTGTGCAACAAACTCGGTTGACTTGTGAACTTTTACCATTTCCGGATTTGAAATGATATTTGAAAATCCAGATTACAATAGGCAAGTTGTTGGGACAACAAATACACTTTCTTCGTATTCACAATCGATTCTTGCACCCAGCAGACAACAGCTCACACTCCTCATGAGTTCGCACCCCGACTGATTGTTCGTCAAGATGTGAAAATTTTTGCAGCTTAATAATTAATAGACTATCATGCAACATTCCGTGCAAAAGTCATAGGCTCTCAAATCAATTTCTTTTTTAATAAAAAATGAAAATAGTCGAACCTGAAATGCATAAGGACAGGACTCAGATGATGATAGCTTCCTATCAGTATTACCGACAACAATGCCAGGACATTGGCCCTTTTTGACGCACTCACTAGCGTCTGGAGGGGAGCAGCTCGTCGTCACATTCGTCCTGAAGTAGAACCTGAAAGACGAGACTTGATGATATATCAATCGTTCATATAACGGGTGAAATACAACTAAATCTCACTTCGCATAAGCTTCTGACAGTTTCCATCACAACTATTAACAACTTGCTTAGGCAGTCACAAGAATCAACAATGATGCAGTAAGTTCGAGCATTGCTTTTACATCAACGACTGATAAAGAAAATTCGAGTGCTTTCAAAAATTATGTTTTAGAGTTATGCTACCCTGGTATGGACAGATCGGTGTCTAAATGCCCTTAATACTAAGCAGCAAACTGTGTTTTTAGATAGTTGCTGTTCGAAATACTCAAGTCGTAGCTCCAATCTGCCTGATCATCCATTGCATTTCCACTTCCCCAAGAAATCCACTACACCTCATACAAGGCACCAACACCTTACCAACCCACATTATAGAACAGAGTGATGTAAAAAAGTTTTTCCTTCTAATATGCATAATATTAATTTACTATTCTTTATAATTTGTCTCTTATGGTTCAATTTGTTTTGAACAGCATTGACTGGGGATCAGTGAATAGAGATCATATCTATCTATATGTATGCAAAGCTTTCATTAGCATAAAATGTCCTTAGCAATTCTGGACAGTGACATCACTACGCACTGACATACACAAATTCTAAATAATTGTACAAACTCTTGGAATATATAACCTTGCAATAAAAAGCAGCCACTCGGGCAACTACACATCTGACCTACTTTTCAGTGAGTACAGCATCCCGCTTCTGAGCACGCTTGACATTTTCATCAACCTTAGAGATGGGAATGAGAAGATTAAGATTGTAGGAGAGGATGACTCTAGTTAGCATAACAACAAAGACTGTGAAGGCAGCATTTTCAAAGTCTGTCAGCTGACATTCGGTGGGCCTGAACTCGACCCTCCATCCGATGCTGCTGTTAGCAGGGGGAGGCTTAAACCTATAACGGAATGAACTCAAGTGAAATGTCTTGCAGTGTCTAAAAACAGCCAGTGATTATACTAGCTGAGGCTCTTGAATAGTTTATCCATCTGAAAAAAACTTTGACCAGGCTGCCCAATAAAGTAATTGAATCCATGAGAAGATAACTTGAGCCTAAGCATGATAGCGCAAGCGACTAGAGATCAACTCTTGACAGGAAGGGGATTCCCAGCACAAGGAAACTTTCTAACATCCAATGGGATAACTACACTACAAAGCATGACGCAAAAATGACTCCAAATTCACTGGTCTGCATTATAAAATCTACATCTACTGTAAAACCAGTATTTTAACCCAACCTCTATGTGAGCGCGGCTATAAAAGGGTTGAAAGATAGAGCACCACCCTTTAATTGAACACTACTTCTACTTGAGCGTGACCATTTGACATTCTTTATCTTTATGAACCCATAATAGCAAGTGTAGTGTGATCAGTAGAAAAGTGTTCGCAAAACCATACTAATAATGACTTGATCACATCAATAACAATTATTTCATTCGTTGTTTCTGTCCGTATCAAAGTCTGGTTTCTAACTCCAAGTCTTTAAATTTTTTCGTTAAAACTTTAAATGCAACACCATAGAAATAGTTAGTAACTGTATCAGGCTAATAGTAGTTCCTCGTTTAACACAGTCTTGATACTTCGATGTATGCAAAAAGAAATTGCGCATTTACGATTGAATTTGTGCTACTACATATTTTGAGGCAAAAACGTTGAGCCTATTCTGATTACATGTGGTTTCTCTTTATTTGTGCTAGAAGTGTAAATTGCATCGCATAGAAGTTTAGCCCTGCTAAAAGATTGTTTAGGCACTAATATCGACTAGCTCAGCTGTGCAGAAGAAGAGTTGATGTCAGAAAACCCTGTGGAACAGCCAGAAGAAGATGAAATGGTTTCAAACTAAGGCAACAATCAGAACGCAACTGGCAGATGCGAGACGATGCTAATATTTTTTGTTTTAAAAATGTCAATTTTTGTTTTTGAGTGTATCCTATTATGAATATGGTTTGTTTATGTTACTTATTCTTGAATATATATATTTGCAGCATTCAATAGATTATTATTATATAACTTATAAACTTGCAGATTTATAGCATTTGATAGCATCATAACAGTTATCTGAACTCGGCTTACAATAGCTCTACGCTCGTAACTCTTTTTCGATTGCACATAAAAAGCCAGTTTTGGCTGCAAACTATAGCAAACATATCAATGAGTGCAATGAGCTTTTATGCAACATTGGTAAATGTAGTTATAAAATGAAAATATGCCTTCACATTTTATAGAATGAAATAAAAACTTGAAAGTGCTAACAGATTGTAAAGTGGACTATGCGATAATAGTAGGTTAATTGCAAGCAATAGATATCAACTGGTAGAGACATGTATCAGCCTCCCATGCATATTTTTATAGTGATCTACGAAAAGTTGGAGGTAAGCTAGCAAACTTGCCAAACTGCCCAAAAGAGAAAGTAAAATAGAGACGACATTCATTTCACCGGTAAAACGGTTTAACTTATCCTCCAAATATTCTGCCGAAGCAATTGCAAAATACAACGTCACCCTTTATTTGAATGTCATCTCTAATAAAGGGTCACTATAAAGGAAGGGTTGAAAAATAGAGCGCCATGGCTTTCAAATAGAGGTTTTACAATAATTTAGTAAGCTCAGAATATGAAACATTCAAGTAAGCTGAGTAGAAAGCTAACAGATTGACAGAGGTAATAAAGTACTTTTAAAATAAATAAAATGAATTTAAAATAACCTCAGGTTAGATTGACTGAAATCACAAATGTGTGTTACCTCATGGTTTGCCAGTTGGTAGACTGTATGTTCTCAAAGTGGTCTGTATCCGTATCATCATAGCTGCCAACCTTCTCTTTGAACAGAGATATCGTGTCTCGAACAAACAGATGTGCGAAATGACGAGCCAGCTGCTCATCAAATCCATCTAAAAAACATACAAAAAATTTGACTATGAAGGAGATGACAATTCCCACATAAAGGAGAAACAACTTCTAAATTTATTAATTACAAATGTGGAAACCAGATAGCTATATAAAAAAGAATTTAAAGGTTTTTTAAATGAATTCTACAACATTATTTGACATGTATTTCTACAACACTTTAAAAAGGAAAAAATTGGTTAAAAATTGAAGGAGTTTACCACAGGTTTATTGGAATATTACGATTGCAGCAATGATATTTAATTACAAAATAATTATACAAATGTAAAATGTTATTAGAATATTTTGATAATTCTCTTTTTAATCTGGTAAGTCAACGTTCCAGAAGTTATAATTCTATGATTATGCAGAATATTTTAATCTCAGATTCGCAAATTGCAAGCAAGTAGAAACTTGGCACTATCTATAAACCTTGTGGCAATATAAATTAGTATACACACATAATAAAGTAATATATACATAATAAATTACTATATATACATAATAAGTTGATACATATACATAATAAATTAAAACACATACTATATACATAATAAGTTAATATATATACATATATATGTATATATATTATTATATTGAATATTATATACATATATATATGTATATATATATATATATATATATATATATATATATATATATATATATATATATTAGGGCAAGCGCATTCAAAACCAAAATAATCAACTAAATGAAACCCCAGCTAGTATTTTAAAGGATGAGCAATCACACATTCACCTCCACAGAAGACACTCCTACAACGCAAATTCCACATATGTAAAAAGTTATGTAAAGCTTTTGTTTCGTACTGCGTAAAAAATCCCATATAACATGAAGTGTCAAATCGGTGCATGTTAGTAAGTGATGGCTAAATATAGTCTATTTTGCTATGATTACAATGAAAATTTAATTGGTATACAATTATATGATTTTAATTCGTTTCAGTGTTGGCATCAAAAGGCGAAAATATCGCATAGACGTATAGAGTGGTATAGAACCCCATAGTAATTATCTAATGGAATCGCCTCCTGGCAACAATCATCAAAATCACCACCAATACTACGTGGAGAGTTCTTACCTTCAAGACAAACGTGTAACATAAACGCCGAGTCTAACTTACATGAATTCAGCTTACTAAAACATACTTGAAGGAAGTTTTATTATGTATTTTAGTAAACTTCAAACTTTTAACTAAAATTTCATCTTAGTTTATCTGTTTACGAATTCGTTTTTATCATCTACATGTATATATATTTCTCAATTTAGGTCATCCGCCGTTGTATAGGTCCATCTATAGCTATTAAAATCTTAGAATAAAAAATCCATAACCCAGAAGATTTGATCTTGGAACCTCCCGTTCACCAGTCGGACACCTTACTAACTAAACCACATGAGCTTGACAGTATCACTAGGCATTATATGTCACTATATGGGAGCAAATAAGCTATGTTTTTGGTTACGACGCAAAGTGATGGCCTAACCTCATGAGAATCAGTAGCTCTCAATAGTAAGCTCACTCAAAAAATTCATTGGCAATGTGCCAGGCTAATAACAAGCGGCAGGCAACTTTCATTATTTATAAGCTGATCTTTAATACCCGGGCAACGCCGGGTAGCACAGCTAGTAACGAATAAAACTGAACTGAGTGAAATATCGGCAAAATAATTTATCGAAATTTTTGTTATTTGGTCGTAACCAGTACCACAACCACTAAATTTTAATTTCAAGAGAAATTATTGTTGATATCGTACGGCGGAAAACCAATTCGCCCTAATATAGCGAGGATAAAAAAGCATCGTGTTTCATAGAGTTAATAGAATTCATAGAGTTTCAATTAATACATCATTTAGGGTGTGCAATTGTGAAAAGGGTATACAGTGTATGGTAAGAGCAACAAATTAGTAAGAACAGCGTGGCTTAGTGGTTAAATGCGTGATGCAATATTCAAGAGTTCAAATCCAGAAGGAAACGAGCTTTTTATTTGAAGATTTTAATAGCTATAGCAGGACATACCTAAGTACAGAAGAACAGACACACAAACTTTGAGATTTATATATATATATATATATATATACATATATATATATATATATATATATATATATATACATGTAGATTGATTACCGATATTCGGATAAACAGCAGACAGGTACACACCGCTCTTATTGTGAAAATATATTTTTTGTTCCACGTGATAGTGCCAAGTAAAATATTTGTTATTAGTTTTTAGTTGCAGAATAGATTTTGCCGTCTCGAAAAAATCATTGTAAATGACATAGAAAGCGCGCCTAACTTATTGCAAAATTACCGCAACCATGAAGGATGAAACCAGTGAAGTTAATCAGAAAAAAGAGAAAAGTTGTCGATGCAAACCAATAATACTGCATTTATGGTACAGTCAACAAATTCAAACCAAATCTAGATTTTGTTGTTTGTATGGCCAGTAAAGTGAGTTTGGAAATGTACTGGAACGGATTAGGTAATTCACATGTGTTTTACTGTTCGTATAACGTAAATTCCCTATAATGTAAACATTCCTGAATGGGTTATATACATTATATGAGCGTCTGCTGTAATATCTCTCCTATCGGCAGTAATACCACAAAACCTGAATAGCAATATCTTGACTTGCATGCAGTAATAAAAAATGCACTAATTTGAGAGAGCAAAAAAA
This sequence comes from Watersipora subatra, assembly GCF_963576615.1. Classification (NCBI taxonomy): domain Eukaryota; kingdom Metazoa; phylum Bryozoa; class Gymnolaemata; order Cheilostomatida; family Watersiporidae; genus Watersipora; species Watersipora subatra. The sequence goes on from NC_088718.1 coordinate 14,195,030, forward strand.
TCCTAGTGGAAGTTTGAGAAGCAAAACACATGTAAGAAAGAATCTGTCATTTAAACTAAAACTCCAGCCGAGTCCTGCAGGAGCTGATGCATAAGGTGACAAAACGTCACTAAATAATATAAACATCTTTTAACAGATTTGAATACAGCAACCAGCTAATTTTGTGAGCAACAAAATAAATGGATTTTTAGGTAAAATCACGTATCCAACGCAAAACATTAAACATCACTTACTCACTTAGTTGAGCAAAATGTGGAAGTTAGTGAAAGTTACACCTACTCTCCATGAGTTCTTTCACGATATCCTCATCACAAGTGAGGCGAATATCGTTGTACTTCCTGCCCTCCGGAGAGAGGTACGAGTCTATGGAGTCATACCTGGACTTATTTAGTACAAACTTATTATTCTTGAGAGGCTTGAGGCCTCGTTCCTCCGCAGTTCTGTCATCTACTGATGCAGCGATCACACTCCACCTGCATAGAAAGAACACAACTCCTGTATGCTGGCACAGAGAGCCTGACCCGTAAACAGCTGGTTGGAGTTTTGTTCTCAAAAAAAGGCCAAACTCAAATTGCTCTCTGTAACTGGGCATGTCTCCGGTTGTCATAGTTCCTTTGTCACTGGACTCAGACTAGCCTGTCTTGACAAACTGTTGTTTTTGCAGAGTTGTTCCCCCGTCGAACGGGCGAGCAACACAACAGCTTGTCACAAGACGTACTGCACCTGATGCATCAGCGGCACTGAAAGGGAGTTGTTCTCTTCCGTCTATGCGGCTTGGCTGCGATGTTATGGCGGTCGGACGAGTATAACTGGAGTGGCTCAGAACCTGGTCACGTGACTTCTACACTCACTAAGGGTATCAGTGCGTGTGTGTAACACTAAACAAAGACTAAACACATCACATGCAAATTGAAACCTACATTATAATATACACATTTGACATTACACTCTGACTCAGCACCCCTCAGCACCAACCGTTTTTGCTTAAAGATTTCGGAAGGCTTTTAAATTGAGAGCAGACCTACCAACCCAAGAGTTGGGCAATGCGTGAGATTTGGTTTTGGGGCAATTGATGTATCAATGATAGTATATATAAAATTGTGGAAATTGGGGCAAAAATCTCATGCATTTCTCACGCATTTTCATTTTGTCTTTGGGGTGATTGCGTGAGTCTCACGCCCAATGCGTGAGAGTTGATAGGTATGCTTGAGTCTTGGTGGCTCACACAGAATTTTAGGTTGCTGGCCAGCTCGGGCTCTCTAATCATCATTTCACCTTTCTCTTCTGACTTAACATACATAAGTTTAATTGTATCCATTCCATTGTAAGTCGTTACCACAGCGATTGTGAATTTCAATGCGTGCTTGTTTAGTTATTCTGTATTTTCCGCGATAGCATCCTATGTGCAAGACATGTGACAAAAAAATAAGATTACAACGTTTAACCAAAGACCAGTCTTTGTTGTAAACGTTAGTAAAATTTAAGAATAAAATAAATAGAAAATAAAATCTATAAGAACAAATAAAACTGACTGATACAAAAATAAAAATAAAACTGACTGAGCGCACAATTAACGACATGTTTAGTCGCTGTTGTTGCCTAAGTTCTCAAGTTCTACTAAAGTTTACCGCAGAGACTGGTCGCTAGTTAAACGTTGTAATCTTATTTTTTTCTACATAAATTTTTGCGCAAAATTCGTTATGATTACTAATGGAGCGACCGACATCACATCGCAACTAAGCAGCATAGACGAAAGAGAACAACTCCCTATAAGTACAACTGATGTATCAGGTGCAGTACGCCTTGTGACAAGCTGTTGTGTTGCTCGGCTGCTCGACGGAGGAACAACTCCGCAAAAACAACAGTTTATCAAGACAGGCTAGACTCAGACATGTCCAGCCAAGAACACAGAGACATTGTTTGTGTAATAAAGCACTTAAAGAAATGCAGTCTCTGCTTGCAGTAAGCTAAGAAGGCATAGAACTGAATATTAGAAGGACTGCTCACACAATTATTTTTTAATAATTAATTATTTAATTTTTTATATAATTATTTTTATTTTATTATCACATATAATTATTTTAATTCATACCTAATACGCTGTTGATAATAAATAACTTCCTTGTTTCAGTCAGGATGTCAATAATATATGCCATATTTACCTTAATGAAAATAATTCCAACCAATCACAGGCTGTGTAGTTACTTTTATTTACTTAGATTATAAAACTAAATCAAGATCCTTTATCAAACCTCTTAATTAGATGTATTCTATTTTATCTTATATCTCTTATAACATATATATTTTTATTTCATAATGTACTTAACCGAGCTGCTTATTCCTCTGTATTATTCACCTTTATAAACATGTCTAAATATACACACTCCAATTATAAGTGCTTCAGAGCTGCACCTCAAGCAGCTGTGGTAGATAGTGTATATAGTATACTATTTAGATGATTCCGATGTGAATGTATTCATATTCTATTTATACAATCTCTAATAAGATAAACATTTAACTCTGCAATAATTCTCAAAATTGGTCAAATGTGTATTCGTCGTTTTGATTGTCCGGCTGTAGCTATTATTTTAGCATTGCGCCCACACATTACGATGCCCCTGCTGGGAAATTTTGATCTAAGGCGTTATCATATTCGATATCCCGTAACCACACGCTAATTATTTTAGCAATGAGCCCACAAGTTACGATGCTCCGTTAAGAAATTTTTTTCGCAAGGTCCAATTACTATATATGGGGTCAAGGCTAATTCTTCTCAGGCAGACATTTATGAGAAGAGCTTCGACATTCTCTCTCTGTTCGGTTAGACAAAGAAAGTACGATATCTCATTTTTACACTTGCACCAGTATCGATTGTGTAGTTGTTTTTGTAGTGTTTTGTCTAGTTGAAATAATTTAAAAGAAAATAAAAACAACTGTGAAGGTTTTCAAACTTTGTCAAACAACTGCAACTTTCAAACTTCATATCATAAGGAAAATGTGTTGTGCAAGTCAAATAAATTAAAAAAATAAAACAACTAAAAAGAGATTAGATGTAAATGTGAAATAATTAGCAAGTAATAGCTAAATTAAGTCGGTTTTGCTAAGATTACAATAAAATATAATTTGATAATGATACAATTAATACGAATTGAGAAAACAAAATAAAATCCTGAATATGTTGAATTAATATTAACAATGTTTGCATAGAAGTGCGTGTGTATAAAAAAGATACTTTTCCATCAGAAGCTATCCATCAAAACTTTTCTCAAGATATGCAGTTTGAAAGTTAGAATGGCAAATGCTGTTATATGTTAAATACAAATAAATTTTCTGACCAAAGACTTTTTTATTGCCCAGGCAACGCCGAGTAGCACAGCTAGTTTCTAATAAAATAAGCATTCAACTCTGCAACCCAAAACATGTTGATTGGTTGGTATATTAGGTATACATTAGAAATGCTACTGCTTGTTGAAGGTCTTTGAGAGATCGCCCGCACATAAAACATCGACGGCTGTTGAATATTTTGCTTGTATAACCACGGATGACACCAGATATTTATAAGTGAATGTTTATAAATGGTATAAACAAAAGCCAATCAGATATAAACATCTCTGTAAAATAGACTACTGAATGGGACCTCGCCCAGCAGTGATATCATATGACTAGCGATTGATGACATCAGCAATAAAAATTCCATTGAATGTCCGGCTTCCATTTTTACATACCTTCCAGCTCAATTATCAGGCTTGATAAAACTGCCTGGTGTTAAACAACTCGATCAAATGTGCAATTAAAGTTGGTGGCCTGAGGATAAAGAAATAAATAACAGCTGCCACGAGAAGTCAGAGAACAAACTCTTGATAACACAAAGAAAAAGTTACAGTAATAAATTGTTTACATTCAAAGAGGGCTGAAGATAATTTTACTCAGGTACTTGTCGGTGCATGAGCTGAAGATCTCGCCTAAGGCTATATCAAATTATAATTTCGGATAGAAGATAACTCCTCATATCTATGTAAGATAAATAAGGATGCGTCGTTTTCAGCATATGTTTCACCGTTAAACCAACGGGAATGTGCTCACCAACCATGTAAATGATGGGCAGCTCACACATAACATGGAGTGATGGATTCACCTCCACATTACAAAGTTACAACAGCGGCATTTGCATCAATAGACCTATTCTACTACCCTAGCTGAAAATTTAACTCGGGCACCTGGTGTAGGAGATCCGTGTGCCAAATCAATTTGCTGAAAATTAATAAAAACTTAGACCTCAGAATATATTGTATTGAAGCTCTCACGGCAATAAAGACTTGTGTTTACAATAAAGAGATTTAGACTGATCATGATACAGGTAAGGGAGGGGCTTCAAATGATAGAAGGGAACATCAAAAAATCTTAACAGAGCACAGACGATGGCAACAGCAGACTCTAGACCACAACAAACTCGCTTACCAACCAACTCGCCTACCGACCGATTCGCCTACCGACCGATTCGCCTACCGACCGACTCGCCTACAGACAAACTCACAAGCAGACCAATCAGATCATGAGCTAACCCAAATACTAACAAACTCTATACCAGCTAGCCAACTCATTGGACAACTACTGTAGATGACTAGCTACTAAACAAGCAGCTATGAATCAACTCAATTTATTGTGATCAAGATGTTCAGATTGACTACATAAACATCAAACACCGTATTTACTTAGTATCGTGCCAACCTGTGATCAACGTCAGCGAGGTAACCCCTGTAGATAGGGGAGGCAGCGCTGAGGGCCATAACTATGGGTGTGATAGGAGTAAGCTGGTCATACAGATGTCTTGCCTCCGTGATGTTACATGCCTGAAATGTCATCTGAAGGCAGCTGAGACCCATGCCAAAGCCCATGCAGTCCATGTAGATGTGGTCAGGCCTATGAAGAATGGAAATGTAACCAACTCGAGTAAGCAGATAGGCAAGTTACTTAACAATTTAACCACAACACTAGCCAATTTTTATCTATATAAACCATAACATGGTGCAATTGATGGATAAATATTCGTCATGTCTAATTTTCGTTCAGGCAAAGACACGACAAAGAAGAAATAGCAAGTAGAAATGACAGAACTACTTCTCTATGCGAACATGGATGCCATTGGCAACCTCGAGACTGGTGTCCAGGAAAGTTGGCGTAAGTAACAATATCATCCATGCTTAAAGCCATTAAACTCCAATCATTTCAACAAGAGAAAATAACTAGACCAAAGTTAGCAAGCGTATATCATCAACCAATTGTCATATTGTGCCCCTGAACATATGTAATAAGGGCTAGTGGATAGACTACCACTGTGTCATTTTAAGATTTTATAAATTCAGGAGTTTCAACGTACTTCATGGCGCTGCTGCCTTCAGCTGGTAAATCCTCAACGAATGGCTGTGGAGTGTTGGTGTCTACATATATGGGCACGTGTATCGCCACCTTTTCACCCCTTCTCTGACGAATGTTTGTAGTAAGACTTTTAAATCTTGGATGGGAGTTGTTGATTGCCTCATCAGGGAAAAATAAGGACCTATGAAATGCGATAGAAAAGTGTTTAAAGCCTATAATACATGTAGATATCACTTTAGAAGTTTTGCCACATCAGAGGCAAACCTGCCAGTGCTGCTAGTGTAATAAACATGAAGTTGTTTAACAAATAATTAAATTAGAAAATAAATTTAAATAATAAACAAGAAAATGCTTAAAGATGAACTTACACAAAATTATAGTAGATTTTATCAGAAAGTATGAGTATTTTTCTATCATTTGCGATTGTTTTTAATGTTTGAGGTGATCTGACTGCCAGAATGTGTCAAGATTAAAATCGATAAAACTTGGTCGCTATTAAAACGCTCAAAAGAAAAATACATATGAAATGATGTCACTAGTTGTCACCCTTGCGATAGTTGACAACAGCTATTGCATTCATGTTGAAGCCTTACGTGGCTCCATTCTGTCAGTCTTTTCGCTATTATATATGTCATAATTGCACTTTCAACTGATCTGAGCGTTTCAATTAGGATCAAGTTTTATCGACTTCAGTCTTGAAGCATCCAGACAGTCAGATCACCTCAAACATCAAAAACAATCACAAATGATAAAGAATACTGATACTTTCTGATAAACTCATGAATTTCAAACTCATGTCACGTGATATGAACAAATTGCATACAACCACTAACAAGTTTTTGAAAATGTCATTGCCAGCTGCTTTAACAATGTTTCACCTAATATCCGTTCTCTTAGCAGAGAAAGGCATTTTAAATACTATTTGTCAAACTATTTATTCAATTATAATGGCTATCTGTTGCCCTTTTTGTTTCGCTATTGCTGTATGGCCTAATTTGAAAAACATTTCCATTTGGAATAAAATTAAAGTAATAAGATAAAGTAAAGCTAATAAAGTAATAGATATATAAATATGGAATCTACAAAAGTTATGCATAAGTTCACCAAGCAACGACGTGTTTGCTATATATAGTTCTGCTTATGTGGTAAATGGTAGGCTTAGTCATAAAAGAGATAAGATAACTGTTGGTATGTATAACTTGTTATTACATGTATTATAATAATTATTTTATTATAATTATGGTAATTATTTTATTACCCATTTAGCTAGTGTATGTAGATAACCAATAGATTGTCTGTTTATATGACAGACCAAAATGCTTTAACCAACCGACAGGAAGTTTGTTCATTTAGTAAACAGGGAGACGGTCTATAGGTTATAGTGAACCAGATCGCTTACCCAGAATATGAATTTGTTTGCTGACATGATGTATCCAACGTCTGCTTACATGATAGATAAGTCTATGCTTGTAGTAAAAAAAGAAGTCTGTTTATATAACAAACAGGAAATAGAAAGTAAGTCTCTTGATAATATACAGAGAAAGACTGTCTATATAATATAGAATATACCTGTTTAAAATATACAGAGAGAGACTGTCTATATAATATTGAACATACCTGTTTATAATATACAGAGAAAGACTGTCTATATAATATAAAAGATACCTGTTTATAATATACAGAGAAAGACTGTCTATATAATATAGAATAAACCTGTTTATAATATACAGAGGAAGACTGTCTATATAATATAGAATAAACCTGTTTATAATATACAGAGGAAGACTGTCTATATAATATAAAAGATACCTGTCTATAATATACAGAGAAAGACTGTCTATATAATATAGAATAAACCTGTTTATAATATACAGAGAAAGACTGTCAATATAATATAGAAGATACATGTTTATAATATACAGAGAAAGACTGTCTATATATTATAGAAGATGACTGTTTATAATATACAGAGAAAGACTGTCAATATAATATAGAAGATACATGTTTATAATATACAGAGAAAGACTGTCTATATAATATAGAATAAACCTGTTTATAATATACAGAGAAAGACTGTTTATATAATATTGAAGATACCTGTCTATAATATACAGAGGAAGACGGTCTATATAATATTGAAGATACCTGTTTATAATATACAGAGAACGACTATCTATACAATATAGAAAATACTTGCTTATAAAGCTAAACCATCTTTTAGTTCAATTGTCACTACTGTCAAAGAAATGAACTGTACAGAAAATGAAAAAAATAAATGAGAAAATGGAGAAACAGGTGAATAAAAAAAACCAAACAGATGAAAGAATAATGGAAGAGATAAGAGGATGGAGAGGATGGAAACAATAGTATGGAAGAGCAAAGCAGCCAGGATTACCGAGAGACACTGGTCTGAGGTTGAGGCGGATAATCTGGTGTGGTGAAAGAAGGGCAGCCGATCCGAGGAAACACTGTGATGGATAATATAGTCTCATTTGAGCTATCCAGCAGAGAGTGCACAAGACGTCGTCTTTCCGCCATCTTCTCCTCAACCGTGTTGAAATGTGCACTCAGCGCCCCTGATGACATATTTTACGCAAATAAACAGCAATAAAACTCTAATAGATAAAATATAGTGGAATAAAAAACATAACAAAGTCACCAAGAGAAGAGAGTTAGTTCCAGAATGCTGATGCTTGAAGAAAAGCTAATTTTGTTTCCAATAATAAACTAATAAATAAATGAATAGTTCTGGAATTTCAATTTAATTTTAAAATTTAATTTTAATCAATTTTGTTTAATTCCAAAATCAAAATTTTTGAATTAAACAATAATTCCAAAATGAACTATTCTTTAATTGATCCCTGAAAAAAGTTATTAAAAAAGAAAATGCAAGAGAAAATTAGATGTAAAAAGAAAAAATAAGGATAATGAATATTCACCATAAGGTTTTCCAGGGATTCCCTCAATCACATAGCTCGCGTATTCGTGAGCAAAGGTAACATCAGGATTGATCTACAGAAATGCATCGAAGTGAAGAGATGACAGGATGAAGAAATAGCATAAGAAGGTTTCTTTTACAGAAAGTAAAAAAAATTGCTAAGTCATTATTGTCTTGATATCTTTCCTGGTAAGTACAGCTTTATAACAGCAGAACTAACACTATTCTCAGCTCAAAAATGTTGGAATTGGAAACCTTGGTGAGCCTATGGTCATATGCATAGTTGTTCAATCATGCGATGGTATCAAATACGTTCAATAATTAGCTCGAGACATATATGTATATAGAATAAAAATTTTCTTTCTGCTTGGCTTCTTAACACTATATAAGCTTTAGCCACCGATACTAATTTTACGTAAATTTATGTTATTGAACATTCTCCATTTTCAACAAGCAAAACTAAACAACTTCAAAAAATTATTATTTGGAACATTACAATATTTTCCGTCATTACATCTGATATCCAAATGCGCTGCTAAAGCAATAAAACTTGTGTCATTGGTTAGTCTTTTTTTATCAGTGGCCAATTCGATAGCAATTGGATAAACCAATATGACTATTCTACCATACATGTATTAAGATTTTAGGATTTTTCTTACTTTTACAAATGTGAAAAGTGGGCTCATTGCAATAAGAATCAACCAATGAGAGGCAAGTCATGCAAAAGTACGTCAAACTAACAACAAATAAAATGTGAGTATATACATGTATAACTAACTATTTACTCTGGTGTTGTACCTTACGATAAGTTAAATGTCTAGTGTTAATGTCTAGTGTTAATGTCTAGTGTTAAGTATATCAAGCCACTGCATTCTATTGCAATTCTCGAATTCGTGTTCATTCCAAGCAACTCATTAGTAATTTTTTAAAACAGGAAACACACAACAAAACCATGCTTCCCGTTAACAAGCTTTGTCAACAAACCGTTAACAAGGCGCCACCTATAATACATCGGGCCCACAACTCTAACAATATTCAACGTACAGAACAATGGGGTAATAACTCTACCTTAATGTACGCAGAACATTACATCTGGGCATCGATCTCCTAGACCAATCCCTAATGTTAGAAATAGACAACACATAGTAATAAACAATATTGTAATTCAATACATTATACTCAATAACGTTAAAATAACTAATTATGAATAGTATTCAATTAAACATACAATAAAATTGTATGAGATATTGGTATTTAATTATTAATATTAATTATATGTAATATGAAGATAATATTTCTTATACTTGAATGAATAAAATGTAATTACTGCTATCATATAATATATCAGCACATTTTCAAATAATCACTTGAATTATGTTCTATTCAATAAATAATACCATATTTAATGAATAAATGTATGTAGAAAATTATTAATGTATTTTGTTAAATTGTTTAGTGATAACTACAAAGATTATAACGAGCAAATAATAGATAGGATCATACTTTGCCTTCGGCCTGGAGCTTGCCCATCTCTTCCAAATAGTGCTGAGCTTTCAAAGTAACCGTAGCCTTAGTTTTCTCTGGATCAAAGGTGACAAGGGTGTACTCCACCTCGTCCCCAAAGTACAGACAATCATTAGTCCGGTCTGGTAATAAAATTAATGTTGTACATGCCCATGTTGCAGGGTAACGATGAGCAAAAATATAACAACAGACAAGCATTATTGAGTAAATATATATACCGAACGTATGCACACACATAAATATATATATATATATATTTGAGTATTTGAGTGTATATACAGTATATATATATATTTATATATATTTGAGTGTATATACGGTATATATATATATATTTGAGTGTATATACAGTATATGTATATATATTTATATATATATTTGAGTGTATATACGGTATATATATATATTTGAGTGTATATACAGTATATGTATATATATTTATATATATATTTGAGTGTATATATGGTATATATATATATATATATATTTGAGTGTATATACGGTATATGTATATATATTTATATATATATTTGAGTGTATATATGGTATATATATTTGAGTGTATATACGGTATATGTATATATATTTATATATATATTTGAGTGTATATATGGTATATATATTTGAGTGTATATACGGTATATGTATATATATTTATATATATATTTGAGTGTATATACGGTATATATATATATATATATATATTTGAGTGTATATACAGTATATGTATATATATTTATATATATATTTGAGTGTATATACAGTATATGTATATATATTTATATATATATTTGAGTGTATATATGGTATATATATATTTGAGTGTATATACAGTATATGTATATATATTTATATATATATTTGAGTGTATATACAGTATATGTATATATATTTATATATATATTTGAGTGTATATACAGTATATGTATATATATTTATATATATATATTTGAGTGTATATACGGTATATATATATATATATATATATATATATTTGAGTGTATATATGGTATGTAATCATATGTATGTGATTTCAAAATAATCAAGTTAATAAAAGAGAACTCTACACTCTACGAGTTTAGTATGTATATTAAAACTATATGATTTTTACGGTTAAAATTTCTTGCGCAACTGCAATGTCATTTCAAGTTTCTCCAAATAAAAGTAATATAAAAAGGCATAGCCATCAGGTATTGCTAATCAGCAGGTCTAAAGGTAGGCACACCCAGCAATAAGTTCTGAAGACACATAGCAAGAGATTTACTGACCTTTGAGGCGATGGTAAAGATTAATAAGCTGCTTGATGCCATGGTATCTCACATGGTCAGCATACCGCTGCGTTTCTTCCCAGGACAATGGTGTGCCTACCGTGAGGAGCCCCATATCATGTAACTGCAGTCGATCAACTAGTCATAAAAATATAAGACATCCCTAAAGGTTTACCAACAGATAACTGAGATCAATGTTTGCAATCATTTACTGGTAATCTAAAGACATTTGTCTGGCTGGAAGCGCATACGTGTACAGTTTTCCTCAACCTAACGTCAGCATACTAATATTAAAGTTTATGAATGTTATGGCCACAAAATATTAGAGTTGGACCACTACGCATAAAAAATGACAACTGACTAGCAAAAACTGGTATATGTTACTTTGTGTAAATTTAGACAAATGTTAAACTATTCCTGTTAGGGTAAGGTCTATCACAAGTGGCACAAAACATTCCCACATCAGTGTTTGCTTTTTTAAGACAAGAAACTTTGTTTACATACACTTAAATCATTTGAATTATCCTAGTTTGAACAGAGTAAGATGGACTATTAAAAGTTTTAGAAACTTTGGTTATTTTAGCAATATCAATTAATTCTGCAGCATGCTTACCCTTTTTGGACACAATTTGACATGCTTTTAGAAATAGTTTTGGCTAAAAGTGACACTGTATTAGCGAGACCGTAAATCTATTCAATAAATAATATCATAATTCAATAAATTATTGTCGATTATGCAACAATGAATAATTATGATTAAGTCAGTATATACTTAAATATGCAAGGTCTTGTATGATATGTTAGTAATCTGGCTTGATAGATATGCAAACGCCATGAGCTTTTTCCTTAGATTGTCCTTTTGAAGCTTGCATTGTGAAAACATTACAAAGTTCTTTAAAGCTGCAACATATGGCTGTCTTGTCATCATTGTTTGTCCTGACTGTCTTGTCATCCTTATTTTTCCTGACTGTCTTGTCATCCTTATTTTTCCTGACTGTCTTGTCATTCTTATTTTTCCTGACTGTCTTGTCATCATTGTTTGTCCTGACTGTCTTGTCATCATTGTTTGTCCTGACTGTCTTGTCATCCTTATTTTTCCTGACTGTCTTGTCATCCTTATTTTTCCAGACTGTCTTGTCATTCTTATTTTTCCTGACTGTCTTGTCATCATTGTTTGTCCTGACTGTCTTGCCATCATTGTTTGTCCTGACTGTCTTGTCATCATTGTTTGTCCTGACTGTCTTGTCATCATTGTTTGTCCTGACTGTCTTGTCATCCTTATTTTTCCTGACTGTCTTGTCATCCTTATTTTTCCAGACTGTCTTGTCATTCTTATTTTTCCTGACTGTCTTGTCATCATTGTTTGTCCTGACTGTCTTGTCATCATTGTTTGTCCTGACTGTCTTGTCATCTTTATTTTTCCTGACTGTCTTGTCATCCTTATTTTTCCTGACTGTCTTGTCATTCTTATTTTTCCTGACTGTCTTGTCATCATTGTTTGTCCTGACTGTCTTGCCATCATTGTTTGTCCTGACTGTCTTGTCATCATTGTTTGTCCTGACTGTCTTGTCATCATTGCTTGTCCTGACTGTCTTGTCATCCTTATTTTTCCTGACTGTCTTGTCATCCTTATTTTTCCTGACTGTCTTGTCATTCGTATTTTTTGGCTTTTTTGTGTAAGATGATGATGAGCTTTATTTTTTCTAGCTATTTTGTCACCCTTTTTTCTAACTGTATGGAAACCTAGCTTTTTTTTAGCTGCATTAGATTATAGCAATTAAACAACAATCAGACTCTTTGCGCCTATTTTCTTGGCTTGAAAACCTCATTCTATTTTACAATTTTTACTATAATAAGAATCATGTCTGTCTATCCGGTTAAATGAAGCCACGGCTGGAGGTTAGAAGAAATGATTCTTTGGTATGAGATTCGAACTCATGACATTTGGCTTAGCAGTTGGACAGATTAACACCTGCGCCCATCACCTTAAGATATTTTTGAATAATTGTGCACATAGTTATTCTCTGCATGCTATCGGCACATCTGTCAATCTCTTGTGGCCGACTAGACTGTCTGGGTATGAGTGATTATAAAATATAAAACTGTTCGATCCTTAGGTGATCCCTTGACCAGTCAATGATGAAAAAGTTTTTCTCTACACCTTTTCACTCCGCTAATTTCTTTGCGAATCATCTTCTTCGCAACTATAATGCGAGTAAAGCCTTAACACTGTTTACCTACCAAAAGTGTGCACATTAGTGATTCAACCTGCCAATCGTTGCTGGTCGACAGAGAATATTATTGTTGAAGCTACTTGAAGCTGATAAGAATATAGCATTGTGGTTACTTATAATGAACTTTGTACAATCTAGTATGTTTCCTGCAGGATGCCTGTATTCGTCATTTGTTAAACTGGACGTACGTCCATGCTTGTAGCTAACTGATTTGGTTTTCTGACAATATTTCGTATATGAAGACTGGTTATTCAACATTTTAGCTTTTTCGATTTTGCCACACACTGTGTTTTATTGGTCAAGCTTGTGTTCATCTACAATTTTTTATTGTTAAAAAATGTTGTTATACATGTATATTATTACATACTAGTATGCTGGCAGTATCGTGTGCTGTGAGAGATCATCATGTGTAATCATTAGGTTCACAACTATTCTGTAAAGGTGGCCAAGAGATGCAGTGGTTTGTGCATCTGTCCACCAAGTCGAACATTCGAGTTTAATTCTCATGTGACGCACTTTTTCCTAATGCCCTAAGCAAGGCTTCAGACAGAGACAGCTCTTATTATAGTAAAATTTGCTATCTTTTTTGTAATTTGATATTGTTGGTAGTGGACAGTGATTCATGACTGCTGAAGCGATCAAATTACAGGTGCTTTTTTCGTGTGCTATTTGCAAGCTTGTTTTTGCTGATTTCCTATTCATACTGTTCATCACTATTTTGTATAAGTTGTGCAAATGGTAGCTCAGCTGCTTAGAGCATAAAACAATGAAAAACTATTCACACTCTTTAGATAAATAACAAAAAACAGACTACTTAGGCTCCTTCAATAAACAAAGATATGAGGTCATGATGCATAACTGTAGGATTGGATGTTCCAAAACAGATACAACTATTATGTAGCTCTGGGTAGCCTCCAAGTTATAGCTGCACCCACAAAATACAGCTGATATTGTTCGGAATCTGTAAAATAGGCATGTTAGTTCCAATAATGCGAGAATATTAGAAAATGTAGTTCTTATGGTGCGTATGAAGTCAGTTTTCAAATAAGGCACTGAGTTCAGTGAACTAAAGGTTTACTAGAAATGTTTATTGGCTAGAGTTCTTTCAATACAACTGGTTCAGTCTTAAAAAGCTGAACCAGTACTTGATAAGAAGCAGCCAGGTCCACATCTAGTCCAGTGCCATAGTCAACCTAAAACAGCTATGCTATGTAGTTCAGAGCAGCTAAACCTTTACGTAATCTAGTTCACCGGGCCTCTTTTTACAGCACTGTTCCAAAAATGTTTCTTAGGGCTAATAGATACATGTGTTGAGCTAATTTAAAAATCAAAATTTTCAAGCAGGGGTTGTGTTCTACTAATGACTCCATGGATGTGGGTGGTTTGATATCATTGGTTCTACTTATAATCAAACATTTCTTCGCTTTGAACCCATTCTTGTTGCCAAATGCAGCATTCTAGTATGTACAATTTGATGCTCACAGATGAAGTTTAAACATTTTCCCCAGGCCCTTTTTACATTTAATGGTTTAGTATCATGGCCAACTCTACCCAACTTGTACGACCAGAGACAGACCAGTATCAATCCAGAGCAACAAATTTATGAAACAATGCATGCTTATTTTTTCTCATTCATGCAAAATCATGGAGAGAGCAAAAGTCAGATATCCTATATTATGTAGCTAACGTTAATCATACCTATAGCTAAAGCAGTGCAAAACAAATATAGCTAATTTTCAACTTTCGTTTAATTTTTAATCGTTAAAACGTAACATTAATTAAGCATAAAAACTACTGCGATTCTGCAGTATAAACCGAATAAAATTGTGTCAAAACCAAGAAGTAGTTTGCAAACCTTAGAAAAATTAGCCGAATAATGGTTACTGGGCAGATGATGGCGATCTACGGCCAACTCCAGCACTACCAAGTACAAACACTTACTCAGCACATTCTTAGCTCACAGGACGCGCCGTCCTTTTGCTAATTCGGTGATTAAAAGCTAGTCCAAACTCCCGATTGGCGTTCTTGTAAAGAGACTAAGGTTGGGATCCCTCATTGCATTTTGAGATAAAGTCTAATTTCATTGATTGCGGTTCATCGACAGATCATAGACGGGTTCATCATAGAGTGAAGAGTTTTGGAAAACACCGATGATCTCTAAACAGCGCAATGATAGTAAACTTGTTATGCTCTTTCCACAGAGGTAGAGTCTTAACCCTAGGGGCTGATTGAGTTGCGAGGGAATGAAGAGCGTGGACTCACTCATCCCAGAGCCGTATAGTTTCACAAAGTTTAGCAGCTAACGAAAGCGTACATCAGAACTTGTACGGTTCCAAACGAACAAGACGCGCCTACTAATTTTTATACGGGATACCCAAGTTATAACGGAGAGGCAGCAACACGAACCATCAAAAATTACTCCTATTGGCAGTCGCTCTGAAATTGATTATTGCAATATGCACCATTTAAAAAAAAATTCACTACAACAAAACTACAAATAATTTTTTTGTAAAAAAAGTAAAGTAAATGCAAAAAAGTGAGATATCGAGAACGAGGTACGAATATAGAACATTATGTCAATCGGGTTTTTTTGGAAACAAGCGTTATTGTTTCCGGTTTTGGTTGCGGACTCTGAAACTATACGGCTCGGACTTATTCATTTTGGGCCATTTTGAATGTTTTATCTAGCGATCACCATGGTGACTACTGTGTATACCACAACCACCTGATGAAAATTTAGATAGGCATTGCCATCGTTTGCTTTGGGCTTTTGGACTACTTAAACCATCTTCGCCATTAAACCATCCATTTTGCTTATAAGAATCGAAACATAAAAAGGCAACTCTGAAACGTTGCCCAAACGAACAGCAATACATGTACATATTACATTAGCCGGCGTAACTCTTCGCCAAATGCCTCTACTGTACATTAGTCAGCCGTCCCTAACGTATACATCTACATGTATGTATATGCTAAACATTCTCTAGCACTGCTGTTTTCCTGCATAGCCGGAAGAATTACTTCCTCTCTAGCATCTGGATATGTAGCCTACCACAGAAAACTACATCATACCACAGCTTTCTACTGCGTGGCACTCAATGTGTGCAATCTCATCACAAGCATATCTATGAGGTCGACTTGAGGAATTTGAAAAATAGTGTAGTCATACGGTCATACCTAACTAATCGTAAATTGAACCATTATACCCTGACTAGTAATTGAGAGAAATCTTTTTCATCTAAAATTGCTATCAAAAGCTTTTCGTCACTCTTGATTTCGAACTGGCGGCCTATGAGGTAACAATCAAATTTTCCGCAATTTCATGTTATGGCAAAAGGCAAATGATTCTTTTTCTACCATGGCATATCTCGCCTCTGTTTCAGACATTTTCCGGGAAGCAAATCTAACTGGTTGTTAATCAACATTTATTGTCAATTGTAGCAATACTGCATCAAAAGCTTTTTACTTATATCTGCTGACACTCTGTGCTCACCATTTAAATCAAATGTACATAACACAGGCTGCTTAGACATTTCCTGTTTTACTTTGCAAATTGCCTCTGGGCCTGGTCCTCAAAACCATTTGGAGTTTTGACCAATAATCTCAAGAATAAACCTGCAGATTTACTACTAAATTTCATTAAGTAGTACCAAGGAAACTTTTCACCTCCGTTTTATTAGTAGGAAGTGACATATTAACAATAGCCTCTACTGGGGCCCGGATTTATACCTGTGCTCCGAACTACACGGCCTAAAACTTGTTCTCTGAGCATCCAAAGTCACATTTCTTCTCACGGAGTGTCCTGCCTGACTTCTCAATTCTTTTTAACACTCTAATGAGCCTGTCTGAGTGTTCTTGATGGTTTGACCCGTACACAAATATATCATTCATTAAACAAATGACTCCTTTAAACCTTTCAATATTTTTTCTACAGCCCGCTGAAAATACTTGGGAGCTAAAAAAATACCAAATGGCATGCATTTGAAACAGGACCTACCCCAAGGTGTTAAAAAGGTTGTTAACAATTTGCACTTGGGGTCCAATTTAACCTGCCAAAAGCCAGATCTAGCATCAAATTTTTAAAACATAGCTCCTTCTGACAAATTACATTGCATATCAACAATATTAGGTAAAGGATAGATTTCTCTCCAGACATCTTTGTTGAGATTAATTAAATCTATAGACATTCTTATTTTGTCCTCCAGTTTGGCAGCAATGGTAAGACCTGAACACCGGTCAAAAGGTTCTTCTACTGGTTCCATTACATTATCAGTTAGCATTATATTTAATTCAGATTTAGCCTTAATCTTGCAGCAATGGGCCTTGGAGGCCAACACCATGCTTTAAGCTGATGGTGAACTATACTATATATATATATAACTATACTCTGATAAATTCTTTCTATACAGGCAGTATTGACACCTGCGACATCTAACTTAGAACCGTCAGCCCTATTAAGGTGTCTTGTAGGTTTCTCTCAATGGGTATAGAGCTACGTTTTCACCAAGTGTGGACACGTCTGAACTTGAATAAGAAGTAAAAATTATATCTTTTTCATTAACCTTGAGGGTTCTAAGTATTTCTTCATCTAGTCATTTACTGCTAGATTCAGAAAACCTAACCTTTTGCTAGGGCTCCTATAACAACCTTATATGCCATTCACTGTCACCTCTCTCAGTATCCCTATTATAGCTACGCCTGATATTTTTGCTACTACAATAGGTCTGGTATGCTTGTTATACTTGTACCGCTCTGGTTGCATCACTTAATCAACTTGTGATGACAAATGGGGGTTGGCATGTACTTTGCCTTGCCTATGGACCATAAAATGGATGTTGTTTCTTTACAGTTGTGTATATAACATGCCAAGCAACACATAAAGAATGGCAAATACTGTATACCGCCACAATTGTCACAATATACATGCGAGGGGGTGTAATGTATGTATGAATGAATGGTATTAGCAAAACTTCTGCTACAAGTGAAATGAAAACTAAACAAACAATGTTACTACTACATGTAGTGAAATTAAACAAAAATAATACATGTATGTACATCTATCCACTAATATAAAATGTATATATATATATACATGTATATATATGATATAGTTTCTTATTTTATATATAATATAGTTGAGTTTTGATTGAATAGCCAAAAAAGTACTGTCTATAGCATGTGTATTTTATATATACTAGCTGTGTCTCCCGATGTTGCCCGGGTATTAAAAATCAGCTTATAAACAATGAGAAGTGATGAGATTTGCTTACCACTTGCTGGCAGGCAGCTTTCCAGCAAGTGGCAGTTCATTGCCAAGTGGCCTGGCACACTGCCAATAGAAAATTCCACTAACCTAGTTAGCAAGCTTCAAATGCCGGTAGGCAATGACATTGTGTCAGCATTGTTGCCCAGCTATGCTATTCTAATAATAACTATAGCCAGAATGCAGACAGACATACGAACATACTTTGCGAAATATATATATAGATGCAATAGATGCAGTATTTACAGTCTTCTGAATGAAGGTGCTCAATATTAAAATAGAGAAATGTAAAATTGAATAAAATGGAAGTTTAAGTAAAGTTTAAAACAACTAAAACAACAACTGTTTATTACTAACAGTTCGATATCGTAAAGCAATAATCATGGTCTATATATATATATTATATATATAATATATATATATAAATTTCAATGTTTGTCCATCTTTCCATCCCTACGTTTGTCAATACAAAGCAATAATCATCAGATAAAATTGTAAACAGTAGAATCATCTTTTATATAGGTGGGAATAAAAGCACAGTTGTTAATATATCTAATAGCATCACTGGTAAGTAGGATTGAAATTAGCTAACAATGCAATTATAAGCAACTAGCTGTGCTAACCCCGTTGCCAGAGTATGAAAAACCAGCTTATAAACAATGAGAAGTAATGAGAGTTGCCTGCCACTTGCTATTAGCCTGGCAGATTGCCAATGGATAATTTTAGTGAGCCAGCTAATGACAATTACTTACTTATGCAATCACCGTGTGTGGTATGCAAAGCCATTGGGTATGTGCTCCCATATAGCGACTTATATCCGCTGGTATCTACTCATTCTCTGTGGCCTATTGGGTAGGGCGTCGGACTAGTGAACGGTATGATCTGAGATCAATTATTTTTCCATACTGATTCTTTACTCCAAGACTTTAATAACTATAGCCGGAATGCACACATACGAACATATTTTGAGAAATATATATATAGTTGTACAATGATACGAAGTTTATGAATGAGTTTTCTTCCATATTATTGACATAAAGTTT
Source organism: Watersipora subatra (assembly GCF_963576615.1). Lineage (NCBI taxonomy): Eukaryota > Metazoa > Bryozoa > Gymnolaemata > Cheilostomatida > Watersiporidae > Watersipora > Watersipora subatra. The sequence goes on from NC_088718.1 coordinate 14,214,676, forward strand.
TCAAAAACAGGAACTCTCTATAAGATTTTTAATAGAAACTTGGTTAAAATTAGCTACAGTTATATGATCGCTGAGCAATATTATCAGTGCTCACAACATTAGAGTACTGCAACACCATAGTGAGGCTTCAACAACCACACTGCCGAAATAACCACTTCATAAACATAATGGCCGAAATAGTAATAGCTGCCCCTACAAGGACAGTGCAAGAGCAAGTCCGTTATATAGAGGATAGATTACCAGCTGAACATTACATAGGTTTGACAGATACAAGCTTCAAACAATCATATGTCAACTTTTAAATGTGACTGCAAAAGATCAAGCATTGAGCTAAATAAGTATATTGCATATGGACATAAAAAGACTACAATAGATTATAGCATCAAGTGAAGCATAGTGAGAAGAGCAACATCCTATGACAAGACTACAGACAGATGCAACCTATGTCTACATGAAAAATTTCCCATTATATGTAAACCTAACTATTGTGTTTGAGTTGATTTAGGTTTGACAAATTAATTGCCTTGATTGTGCCTTGCGATTGTCTTTTATTACACAGACTGGAAGCTTTGAATTGCGCGTGAGTGCATATGACGGGAAACTACGCTAGTAAAACAATGCAATCAAAATAAGATAACAAGCGCATTTCTCCCTCTCATTTCACATCACATTTCTCTCTCAGGAAAGTGTCATACAAGATTCTGGCAGCCAGCAGTTTATGATTAATAATCCTTAAAGGTTGACTTGCAACAAAATTCACATTACAGTTATTTGGTATCATAAGATTCACCATGTCTTACTCTGTTGTATTGTAGGTGCAAAACATATGGGAATGTGATTAAAAGCTCTTAAAAGCTCAAAAACGGACATTTAATCGCAGCCACACGAGACCGCCGTAGTTTGGATTCGCTTTCCAAAACGGCTCAAATGTGACGTAGTTGTTACAGGATGGTTTCTGTTTACACTTTCATGCAACCTTATCCGTCGAAATATTTTTACAAATATACTTCACGCATTCAATAAAACTATGTCTATTGTTTTACGCGTCTGTTTTATCGTCATTGTAATGCTGTCACTTTTAGCACTGATATCTTATAACTTACCGTAAAAAATCGTTAAACTTTTTAACCTTAGCTCGAAGGAGTACATATCATTGTCTGATAATCATGACGAGCTTGTTGGTTACCTGTGATAATTGAAAAGTGCTGCAAAAATTATTTGCGAAGTATTGGGTCACATGATCAGATTACGACTTTGACGATTGAATAATGCAGAAACAAAACTGTAAAGTAGCGAGCAACTATATTTGATACGGGGTCTTCTGTAAAACCCTAAGTGTTTGTCATAAACTAGTACTACATTAAGTTTATATTGGGCTTTTTATTGGCCTTTCAATTCACGTGAGAACATCATGTGACAAGGCGATAACCAAACTGTAATGAATACGTCAGAGAAATAAAGAGATTCTAATCTACGGGGGCTTTTCGTTTTTGAGCTTTTAAGAGCTTGTAATCACCTTTCCACATATTTGGCACCTACAACACAACAGAGTAAGACATGGTGAATCTTTTGATACCAAATAACTGTAATGTGAATTTTGTTGCAAGTCAACCTTTAAGATACACAAAGAGCCATCCGGTTGGTTGGAAATAGGTCAGGTGTTGGTTCAGCTGGAGCAAGAGTTTCAGATAGGGTGTTTGGAGTGGCTGAGTTATCTTCAGTCGATTCAATACTAGCAGGGTTCTACATTGGGGCTTTGTTAGCACGGTAAAAACTCTCAATATGAGGATAATAGGTCTGCTGTGGCATAAGGTGTCATGTCACTCTGGCATAGTTGGTGTTTGTGTCTTCGGACACATAGTTGGCCTTCCGCAGCATCTTGTACTCGATACATACATTAGTCAATAGCTTGCTCTATGGTACCTGGCAACCACCTGGTTGAGTTAGTCTGATATGATACCACACCAGGGCCCCTGAGATGTACCTGGTAGTTTACTTAGAAGTTGTTGTCCTCACATCCTTATTTAGCCTTAACAAATCAAGCCGGGTCCTTATGCTGCGACCTATCAGCATTTTAGTCGGTGTCATTCTAGTGGTCATATTAATTGTTGTATTGTACTTGAAAAAAAAACTAGTCAGTTCGCAACTGGGGCAGGCCCTGACTTGCTTTGTATGACTGCTTCAGTGACGGAACGACGTGTTTTGCTTGACCAATACTTTTAGGGTAGCAGGAGCCGTAGTAATGTGTTGTATGCTAATACTGTTCATAAAACTCTTGAACTCAGCTGAGAACTGTGGTCTATGGTAGCTGACGAGAACCTGCGAAAGACCCATTCTGGCAAAAGAGATAAGTAGTTTTGTAACTGTAGACTGAGTAGTGGTGCTATGCGTATGAAATATTTTTGGCCACTATTTTTGTCACGTTGCGATTTTCTTTCCGCTTTAGCATCGCGTTGCTTCGATACGGACTTTTCATTCAAGTTCTTGAGTCGGTGCACACAATGAAGTTCTTATTCAATGAGAATGTTCACTAGCCTCCAACCCAATCATGTTGCTGGGTGATGAGAACTCCATCAATTGTAGATATTATTTGTGATATATGTTGTGATGATTGTACACTAAGTGTACTACACTTTGTAATAGGTTACAATTGGGTATGGGTATATGTTTGCTAATGTAAAAAACAGCAGTGTACAAACAAAAAGAAACCCATGTTTGGCCTAATAAAAAATCCTCCTAATACAATATATACCATATAAGATCCTGACTTCAAATTCCTCGCGTCTAGGACTGCTGTGAAGCTGTCAGACGGGAAATGACCAGAGCCAACTTGAGAAAAAAAATTATTCGAAGCGAATTCTCAAGGACTTTGTCTAAACCACTAAAGTGACTGGCTCAAAAGGCAGCCTACAATCAATACCAAGTACTCCTGTAAAGTTACCAATTGTAACTTTTTACTTTTGTAAAGTAAAAAATATTACCGCATGTTTGAATATTTAATAAGATGACAATCACAGCATTTAAAGTAAGACAAGTAATAAGTCTGCCAACTAATGAAAGGTGTATGCAGCCTGTGCAGGTAAAAAAAATGAGACAACATTAGTTTGTAACAGAGCGGGATCACAAATTATTGTTGCTATTAATTAGTATACTTTATAAATATAGTTGTAATAACAATAATAATAATTGGTTATCTGATCTTTGAGAGTCAAAGAACAGGCAGTAAATAATAAATAAATGGATAAAACGATAATTATTTTATAGTAGAAACAATTATTATTATTAAATAATAATTGTTACAGCATTTTGAGGCATACGGCATTGCAAGCAATTTCTTAGATTAAAACAATTTTTTTAGACTCTTAAGTTATTCTGCTTAGAATATTGTAGTTTAAGTTTAATAGAAATTTTCATCACGACAAATACAAGTAAGCAGAATAAATCCATTAGCAAACTACCCAGCGTCGTTAGATGACAGAATGCACAACATAAAGTGATGACATTATGTTTTACCAGTAACAAGATTTGTGACCAGGCACTGAATATATAGCATGATGACACTAATTGCACCACTTCTGCTATCAAATGAGACTGAAAGGTTTTTGGTTAATTTCTTAATATTATTATTAAATAATAATTTAAGAAACAACAGCTATTAGAACTACAGTGTGGTAATAGAGATGGTGAATAGATAGAAGTAGGTGTGTAGATGAGAGGAGGAAACAATAGGAGTCAGCAGTAGTAACAGTGGTTGAATGTGTAGCAATTAGAAGTGGGTAAATGTGTAGTAATTAGGATTAAAGTAGTGCTAATAGTAGTAAATAATAATTGCTATAATAAAAATTATGTAATAATAATAGTGAAGTGGTTGTGAAATAGCAGCGATACCACTGAAACCACTTATAAAAACAGTGAATGGCAGACAAATAAAAGTAATAAATTTTGCAATAACAGTAAACACGTTTTGCAGCATCTACGACATGTATTGGAGCCTTTTAAGCTCATTGGCTTAAGAAACAAAGCTAAAACAAACAGAGAACAAATATATGAAATCGTCGTCTCAAATGACGACATCATACTTCCAACAAAAGAGTTAAGTGGGTCCGGATCGGCCCGCTCTGACGTGTAGCGAAGTTGATTAGTTAGGGCCTTATCTACCTTATCTTCAATAACATAAAACTAAACCGAAACTAAGTTCCGCACCGTTGACGTCCGGCTATTAACGACTAGACGATGAGGAGCCCATTTTTAACAGTTCCCATTATAGAAGCTGGAATAAATATTTTTCGCGACTTCAATTTGGTCACCTCTTGTTTATTTGTTTCTTTGCGGTTTGTTTTTTTGTCACAAAATACCAAACATTGATTTTTGGCGATGTTGCCTTGCTTAACTAAGATCTGTATGCCCTCAATATTTGCTGCGTTTTCAATAGTTTAAATATCATTGAACGAGTGCTCAGCAAAGTTTCCTTAGGATTAACTACCCTATTAGCAAAAAGCGAGAAACAGACATAACCTGAAGTCCTTATTTGTATTTTAAAGATTTTAGGCTGAACATCTTACTATATTATTTTAGTTGGTAAGACTGCTTAAAATGTTCTTGGTTTTTAATGATTTAACTGGAATTTTGACTGATTATTTATTCACTTTTAGTACACTGCAATATGCTTCATGTAGCTCATAGTCTATTTATACATTTGGTGTTTTTGAAACTTATTTGAGTAGACTTTTAGCTAACTATAGACGTTAATTTGTGTTCAACCACCAAACTAAAAGTAAAACTTTAACAGTGCCTTGTCATACTATTAGACTAAAAAGTAGGCAAGCATGCAAGCATTAAATTGTCAAGGGCTGTAATGATTATAGTTTCTATTTTTTTTAATATTTCATTAATTACACAAACTTTTGCTGACTTGAAGTTACTTAAATCTTAACTTAGACTTCTCGGCAATTTGCTGTTTAGCTAGTTATGTAAACGAGATTGTCCGCCAGGATAAACAATTTGGTGGCATCCCACTATTTTTATTGCATTTGTTTTTTTTGTCATTGGTTTGTAGTCTTATATCATATGTTGAGCATTGTATACCTACGTAAACACGTGAGTGTGCGTTCGATGGACTACATCCTTTTTCAATTTTTTTGCAGTTTTTCATAACTCTATTTTAAGTTCAATGGGTTATCTTATTTTAAGTTCAAGAATTGGGGCACGATGGATACTGAAGAGGAAGGATCTTCAGAACTTCACAATGGGGCCTATGATATGGGAGAGATAAAAGATGAATTGGAATACTTGCAAGACATTCCAAAGGCTATTATCTTTACAAATCTTCCTGCCGCTGTTTTTGACAAGCATGAAACTAATCCTGTTCGGGTAAGGTCTATCACAAACCACACCAAACATTCCCACATCAGTGTTTCCTTTACTAAGACAAGAAATTTTTGAAATCTTTTTACATGTATGCAAATATTTGCAATTTCACCTGTTTGCATCCATGGAGTAATATGTACTATTAAAAAAGTTTTTGATTCTTTGGTTATTTTGACAATATCAATTAATTCTGTAGCATGCTGCGTCTTTGTTGATGCTTTTAGAAAAAGTTTTCGCTGAAAGCGACGACGTAATAGCGACACCGAAAATCTATTCTATAAATTGTATCGTAATTCAATGAATTCTACCAAATTATGTTACAATAAATAATTACGAATAAGTTAGTATATAAATAAATACATAACGTATATTTATTATATATTAGTGCTTAATTTTTACTATTAGTTACATGTAATATGTCGTTAATATTTCTTATATTCAAATAAATAATATGCAATTACCGATATCATATTAATATTACAATAATAATACAATAATCTATATATATTTTTTCAAAGTATGTTGTATGTCTGTCTGCATTCCGGCTATAGATATAGCTATAGCGCATGGTGATAGCCTTTGTTAAGAGATATTTTTCGTAAGGTTTAATTACTATATCTGAGGTTAAGGCCAATTCTTCTCGTGCAGACAATTACATCGTCTCTGTTGGAAGAGTCTCCGTAGAGTAGGTGTGTCTCCATATTCAAAGTTTTGATGGATAGCTTCTGGTGGAACAGTAACCTTTTTATACACACACTTCTAAGCACAAAACACTTTCCTCACGATATGAAGTTTAAAAGTTACAGTTGTTTGACGAAGTTTGAAACCTTACAGTTGTTTTATTTTCTTTCTTAAATTATTTCAATCATGCAAAACACTTTTGTCATGATATGTAGTTTGAAAGTTAGAATAGCCAATGTTGTTATATGTTAAATACAAATCAATTTTCTGACCAAAGACTTTTTTATTACCCGGGCAACGCTGGGTAGCACAGCTAGCATTAAAGTCATTGTGGGTACCTATAGTTACTAAGGTTAACATAGTATTTTGGTACTATTTTGAATGATGATTTTACCAGGAGGTAATTGCATTAGATAATGACTGAGTTTCTATACCACTCTATAGGCTACGATATTTTCACATGCCAACACTGAAATGAACTGAAATCATAATTGTATACCAAATAATTTTTAATTGTAGTCGTAGCAAAATAGACTATATTTAGCCATTACTCTCTAATGATTTCACATTTACATTTAAACACCTTTACATTTATATTTTGCCTTCTAATTTATTTTAACGAAAATATTGAAATTCTAAACTTACAGTTGTTTGAAAACCTTTGCAGTTGTTTTATTTATTTTTAATTTAGTTGTCCTGCACAAAACTATTTCCTCATGATATGAAGTTTGAAAGTTAGTTTTTAATTAAGTTTGAAAACCTTTACAGCTGTTTTTATTTTATCTTTCAATTTACTTCAAATACTCAAAAAACTTTTCTCGTGATATATAGGTTGAAAGTTAGAATGGCAAATGTTGTTATATGTTAAATACAAATCAATTTTCTGCTCAAAGACTTTTTTATTACCCGGCAACCCGTAGTACAGCTAGATATTACATAAATTGTATTTTGTTTAATGAATATTACCATATTTAATGCATAACTGCATGTATAAAATTATTAATGTATATATTTATGTTGGAAGATTTATGTGGATGCTGCTTGCTATATTGTACTCTAGCTGTTTTGCACATTTCTCATATCAACTGGTAAGCTGTACTGTATCAGTCTCACATACAAAGACATTCTCAATATACTTGCTGTTCATATTTAGAATGGCTTTGAAGAGATGCTACAAAGGTACGATAGGGACATAAGTATTGCCTATCTTCCCAATTTTCACCGGGCTAGGGTAGAGTTTAGCTCGAGCTCTATCGCAGCGCTTGTCAAGTACGAGCTTCACAAATCTGACTTACACGGTAAAGAAATCAAGGCCTTTTTTGTGAAGGTATGTAGACGAGAATCTGCTGCACTCTTATCACGATATAATTTTATTGATCTGATGAATATAGGCTGGTTTACCTTACAATAGCCTGTTTAATGGGCTTCACCAGTTCATTCAGGCTTCTATGTTATCATCAATATCTTCTCCTCTGTAATTTGTCTCGGCTCCACCTAACCTGACCTACGTAACCTCGACTATTTAAATGGAGTTTTTAAAACAGTAGTGAATGCTATTTGATCTTACTTCTTGTGACAATCATTTGCGTACTTGTTTAGTTTTCAGCTTTTCTGTTTTAAGCAGATCTTGCTATTATCCATCTATCATGACGCAAATCAGAAAGAAATGTATAGTGTTTTATAGTTAGTGGTAACGACCTTGCTATCTTCCAGCTCTAATCGTATTAAACTGGTATTTGTCTTCCCTTACTGGCCATTGGCTGATGCAAAATTCAGTTATTTTTGCATAATAGATTTGCTCCTTAGGACAGTTTACTTTTACAATATTCAGGAAAGGATGCATTGATATTACGCTTAACAACCTCTGATAAGTTTGATAGTTGTTTGTTATTTTTATTGGTCTGTATTTTTATATTATGTGGATAATTTGCTAGCGACATTGGTGAGCTTTTCTCTCTATAAGATATTTATGCTCTTTGTTCAAAAATGTTCATTTGCATGAATGATTATTAAACAAGCGCTGTTGAGTAAGTAACCATAGTTATTAGATAGATGTACTATAAAAACTGAATAATACTTCCGGACGCATTGTCAACGCGACGTCAATGACCAATAAAACATTTATTTGAATTTTTCTCAAGTTAATATTCATCATATAGCACAATTTATGATAGAGTAAAATGTGGAGATTACGAAAATGAAGAAATTTTTTGTAAAATTTTTATTCAATCTTTAATAGGAGGTTCCGGAATCTGGTGATTCTCAAAAAAATCTTACATACACGCATCTATATTCGTAGTACCAAGTCATCCTGAAAAGACCTTACCATGGTCCGCTCTCAAGACATGGGCCACAGTCTAAGCTAAAATTCGCCATGAACTGATTGTATCAATGCCAAAATATTTACAGATAATTTTAATTGTCCTTTCACATTAGTCATTGAAGTAAAACCTTTAGTTAAACGGACAACTTTTGACAGGTGCCCCCACTGTATGACAGCACTACCAGGTCTACTCTCAATCCACCCAAGCTGGAGAAACAATTTCTCATCTCTCCTCCGGCCAGTCCGCCAGTAGGCTGGGAACCAATAACCGAGCACGAACCTGTTATAGACTATGATCTAGTCAATGCCATGATGGCACTCGGGCCAGGTAGGACTTCTCATACTTTTCTTTCAATTCTCAATCAGTCTAACCAAATGTTGCTAGTTGTACGATTTATTAGTAAGATGTTTCTGAATGTAATAAAAATACTTTTAGGTGGCGGAGCACATGAGCTGCATGCCGGCTGCGAGACTCTCAACATACCTAAAATAGTCATTCATCTAACTCCTGATGATGGCTCGATTAATCCAAATACACTCTCAAATGCCTCCATACCTCATACAAGACGGCCTCCCGACCCCTAGCTGTCAACATTATGCATTTCTGTGGTGCTAAGGTTATTGTAACCTTTTACAATTAGATGATAATCAGGAGTACATCTATTCAATGTCTGTGTACATGAGTCTCGGTATAGTATATTAACATTGTTACTCTCTATGTCTAGGGAAATCTATTTATTTACTTCTGCACCCATAGTGTGACGAACTTTCTCATTGATAGCTGATTAGAATCTGTTAGCTCGAGTTTATTTATTTTATGCATTTTATTTTCAGGAGAAGAAATTGTTATCAATGGCGGATGTTCTGTATATTCTGCTCTTTTCGTTGTGCAATTCTGTTAGAATAAATTGTTAATCCATAGTAATTTATTTCACATCCTCAACGATCCAGAATATTATTAAAAAATCATCTCATTCCAATATTTTTGAGAAAAGGCCACCTAAAAAAGGCTCATTCTGACTGCCAAAAACTTGTTTAAAAAGCTAAAATTTGTATGCAAATTGGTTTGTTCAACAACAAACCACACGCTTGTTAACTTCCAGTTGGACAATAATTGGATTCTGTCTTCGGTCATTGCGTTGTATAACCAATTATCGCGTCTATATCTGAGCGATTGGTTTTCACACCAACATTTCTTCAGACTGACAGGTCTGAATTGTTGATCAACTGGGAGGCTACAGGAGCCACATGGTAAAAGCTTTTGGACAAATTGTTAACATGGTTATTGAATGCATCTTCACCTTGAATAAGTGCCAACAGGTACCGATGTCTGCAGGTTATTCAACATAGATTTGCTATAGTAGTAGTATTGGATGCTTCTATCATGATTGAAAATGCTTGGATCGTTTCAAATCCTTGAAATGAACCGACCGGATCAATTAAGCTGCCTTGAGTGGTCTTAGCACTGACCAAAGACTTTTTTCACCTCAACATCTCCCGAGTCAGAGGAAACTCAGGAAGGCATAGCCAATACAAGGTGGAGACCCTTTACAAGGTGGGGAGCCAATACAAGGTGGGGACCCAGTACAAGGTGCAGTGCTGATGAATAAACCTGCCGTGCAGGAGTACAAAGTCCTAATGCCCCTCCAACTCCATGTTATGCTGAAGTTATGTTATCTTGACATCTTGTAGCGAGGCTCAAATCTCTGACCTGCAGTTTGGTAGTCCAAAGTGGTAACCACAACACCGCAGCGGTTGCACACAAGGCCATAATAATAGCATTGTCATGAACTCTATTGGTTGCGCTGGCTGAAGATATAAAAGTTACACGATAAAGACATTCTTATGAAATTTTATTTCTAAAAGGTTTGACCTCTGACTGAATTTAGGCTCTACATATATCTGGGGGCGAGATGGATGGAGCAACCACAGTTCAGTAGTTCGGGTAATGACTTAGGCTCAGTAGGTCCATGGCTGGAGTTATGCATGTACCATTAGTGGTGTCAGGAAGGGCGCCTAACCACATGTCCACAATATGAATGGGATTTCTTGGACGTCGGTCTAGACTGACCACAATCGCTCCTGCACTACACCAGTTAAAAATTCTGTAAAACCTGCTCAAAAAATGCTTAAAAGGTTGCTTTACACCGGTATCAAACACGGGTATCAAACACGGGTATCAGACTATGATCAATCTGAGTTTTATCTGCGTATTAGATTAAAGACCTTTAACAAAAACAGTTGTGTATACTTTTAAACGGATGGTAGCCTGCATAAAGCTAAAGATTTGAGGGTCAACAGTTGTATCAAATATCTCCATTCCAGAATAGAAATGATATAATTTCAACTAGTACAGAGTTAGAGCTAACGGGTATATACACACTTCAATTAGCTATCCTAGTTTTATTGGAACTTATCTCTTTGGTAGTCAGCATGTCATGATATTAGTTTAGCGTTTCCATATAGGCAGACAGCTTTGTCTATCGATTTTACCTGAGTTTAACCCTACACAGCTAGGCAATTATCGTAGAAAGCTACACAGTTCTTGAATTATTCTGTATAGATCAATTAATGAGTTGATTGTTAAAATGTTTTACACGATCAATTTGAAGGGCTCCTCGCTGCTACCTTGATGTCATGTGAGACGCTGTCACAATTGCTTTTTTAAGAAATCCTGATGCCACTTCAGTGGTCATTAATTATATACTGTCATCTGAACTAATATTATTATTGTTTTACATGATATTCTCACAAAAGTCAAGTCATAATATTGTTATAGTCATTTTAGCGAAATTCATCTTGTTCTCTGGTTATTCATTCATTTTATAAGTCGTTTAGTTTTGCTTGTACGTATGTGGTTTGACAAGAAGAGTTCTGTAACTTATTTCACATGGACATTTAGCAGGTTTAGTAAAACACGTGACGAATTGCGTGACGCTACGTGATTGCTAAAATCATGCCAGATCGTCATAAAATCGCTCCCAATGGCTTACCAGATGCATTTTAAATAATATCTCAACAAACCGTGATTTTCTTTCTAAGTTTAAATTATTTTCAAGCTAATACAGGTCGAAGCTTTTTTAAGCATGTGTGAATATGACTGCTGACAATTTCTAATATACAGTGAAACTCGGATAACTCAAACTTCAAGGGACCGAGCAAAAGTGTTCGAATTATCAGAGCGTTCAAGTTATCAGAGCACTGTCACAAGTCCATGTATTTACTTATTTATTAGTAGATACATGTACATATACAAACTATAATATAAATCAAAAGCACAATTGCTTGTTTCAAATTAAATGCTTCTTATGTAAAGTTTAAAACGTTTTTATCAAAAATTATAGAGATTTTTCTATCACTTGAGATTGGTTTGTTGTTTGAGGTGATGTTATTGCCAGGACATTTTTTAGATTGACATTGGCAAAACTTGATCGTTGCTGAAATGCTCCAAAGAAAAGACATCTTTTTCTTTTGAGCATTTTACCCACGATCAATTTTGCCCATTTTTCTTGAAGTTTATGCAAAGATTACCTTACTTTACCTGGGATTCGTTAAGAGCAACACTCCGAGGCAGTTCAATTAAAAGTTTTACGAGGTTTCACGGTACATTGTATATCACTCACGCTTTTTGAATGGATAGTTATTGAATGTACACACGTATTCTGTTTAGGTCAAACGATGAATAGCTTTTTTAGCTAAGACAACGTATACGTTTAATTACAACAATTTTTAAGACGTTTTAAACATTCAACATTCCGACGTTGATTCAACACGGAATCAACGTCGGAAGACTATTCATCACGGGCTAGCCGGGTCACGCACTCAAGGATTTTCGCCACGCAAATACAAAACAAGAACAACATGCTGTTTTTGTTTTGTATGTGCGTGGCGAAAATCCTTGCGCGCGTGACCCGGCTAGCTCGTGCTATTCATCGTATAGCAGTATAAATCAAATTTCACCAAACCTTTAGAAGTCGTTGACAAAAATATTTTGCCGATAGAGGTAATAACGACGCTTATGAATTACGAAAAGTTGAGGTTTACCTCTATGGCTTGGAATAAAGTGATTTTCTAAAGCGATAGCAACCGTTTCGGTAGCCGTTGGGCAAAAAACAGTTCGAATTAACAGTGTTGAGTTCGAGTTATATAGAGCCATTTATCATTGCGTGGAAACGGACCAAGCAAATCCATTCGAGTTAACCATGTGTTCGCTATATCCGAGGGCGAGTTATCCATGTTTCACTGTATTTTTAAGTGTTTTTAGCTAGTTTTAATACATTTTGGACCAATTTTGACCCTCATGCATTTTTCTAGTTTGAGATTTTTCTCAAATTAGGAAAATGCGTGCGAGTCAATATTGGTCCAAAACATATTAAAACTAGCTAAAATTGACAGGAGTCATATTCACACATCCTTAAAATAACTTCGACCTGTATTAGCTAGAACATAATTTAAACTTGGAAAGAAAATCAGTGGTTTGTTGAGATATTACTTATAATGCATCTGGTGAGCCATTGGGAGCGATTTTATGACGATCTGGCATCATTTTAGCCATCACGCAATTCTTCACGCGTCACGCGTTTTACTAAACCTGAACAACTTAGCCAGTTTATCTTACTATTGACTCCAGACCGTGGGTGAATAGGTTACAAAACCTATTTATAACGGAAACTGGGAATGTACTAACAGACTCAAGGAAGTTTCCGGACTGGAGGATGAATTTATGTACAGCTAAAGTTTTGGGTCCATCAAATTATGGCCCAAGAGTAGATGGCAAATTAAATATTCGATGTTAGACCATAGAGAGTTGTCATTCTTGTTGAGCTATATTGTGCATAATAAATGTGTCATAATTCTCTATAGAAAAAATGGTAAGACAACTACAAAATAGCTGAATACAAACGTCTGCAATGCAAATACATGTTTATAAAATAAATAACAATGCAATAATGCGCTAGAAAAACAATGGCGCTGGTGGAACAGGCTTCAATAAATATATAACGGAAGACATAATGGGCATAGCCTGTGGATCAGAAAAAATAAAATAATGCATGCTTTCTTTCTTCTGTATTACAAATAAGAATAAACATGTAAAACTGGTTAAAGATCAATTTTCACAAACTCAAGGACAAGCTTTGGATATTTAAGAATTCAAATTATCCATAAAGGTGTTAACTCTCTATTACAAACTATTTGTAGATGAAGGCTAGCCTTTTTGTAGAGTGACATTAGCTATGGAATGCGTTTCGTAGATGAAAAAGTTTGTTTTGAAATTCTGCACCAACTATTAGCACCGTGAAAGAAGTTATACTAGCAGCTAATTAGGGGCGCGAAAAAAGACAAAATTACGAAATTCAGGGTTAGAATAGAATTTGCAAAAGAATGTAATAGCTTTGCAACACGTAGACAAACATTAAATCCAATAGAGGTATGTTTGGCGAATGTTCTTGATCAAGTGTAGCTTGCATATCACTTGCAGCCAAATATATGAAGATCGAAAAAGCTTCGCATGTGTGTTATACTTTATTTTGTACACGAGTTTAGATTTGAATTAGCCCAAAATCTTCAGGATTTCTAATATATTTTCTTTAGGGACCAAAGACCATAGCACACTTTTTATACAATATTTACTTTTATTGCGTACTAAGGCTAGCCTTAGTTTTTTGCTTTTACGTCGTAAACAGAAAAATGAGCCCATGCTACTATTGATTGTGCGCTGGGCAAAATGGCACTGTTGCTCCTATAAGGTGGAGTTACACATGAATCGATCGAGCTGGCATGTTTGTCACCTCTATCACTTTTTCTTTACGACCATCTTCTTTTATCCTCACATATGTGTACATAAACGCTCCTAGTAGCACCGTGAAACAGCCAAGCCACCAGAGGGCGCTCTTATAGTCTTCATACACCCAGACAGCTAGCAGTGACTGTTAACATCACAAAAACTGATTAAAATACAAAAAAAAATTCCATGCCATGACTAAAACATATGCCACAAAAGTCCTTTGCAACTTTATATGGCATTGTTGTGTAGATTTTGAAAAAAAAACTTGACACTGATGCAAAGTGCTGATGAAGAGATGAGAAAAACAAACTGGTATTATATGTCAATAAATTGGTTAAGTTACATTGCGATCATCTATGAAATAAGCGGCCTTTAGTTTATAATCAAAGCACAAAACCATTAAATACATATACTTTCTAAACCACATGCAAACTGACAGTTGGTGGTTGTTGAATTTGAGAAGTTATCCACTCTGCAGCAGTAAGAAAACAACTCTCAAAAATTGAATGAGCAATACAATGTAATAACGGACTATCCAATTTGGTAACAAAACTAAGGCTCACTATAAGCCAAGCTCACAACATCAGTCTGATGTCATCAGCCCTACCTTCAAATTTGTGTAAAGCATATGGTCCCACAATAGTTACACCTGACCGTTACATTTTGAGCTATTGCAATAGTATGCATTAATCAAAAGTGGCAGGAGCATTAGGTACTGTCATTATAGCGGGTGTTTATCAAGGGTGATCTGTACAACTGGTACAATAGAATTACCTCCTCACTCACTAACAATATGCATTTATGAGCCCTTTTTACATGATCGGCGATGAATTCTTTCGACACAATAGACAGAATACAAAGATAATCTTATGAGACCATAGCTAACAGTTACTTGGACAAACTGGAAACAGAATAGCATCACCCAATTTAGCATCATTGCATATAACCAAGCTTTCCATGGCTAGATAACTCCATGGGTGACAACTCCAAATGAAGTTAAAAGCTAATAGATGCTTGCTAACAGAAAACAAACTGGTAGTTCCAACAGTTTTGGTATAGACTACAATCGAACTTATGATTGCCTTAGCTTTCGGCTTTTCAACAACGCAGATAAACTTGAGAAAACATTTAAACTCTACATCTGATATAATTTGTAATAAATAAAATTATTTTTCAAACTATTGCAGTTTCGTAAGTAAAAGTGGCGAGACTAATAAAAATAGAGAGCAAATATTGAGCTGGTTTAAACTTAACTGAGTTAGAGTCACAAACTTCTACCCCCAAACTTATACATTGCCGAGTCTACACTTTGATTCGTTGTGGTTTGCAAAATATAGAAAAAATTTTGTATCTTATGTACTACGGTAGTGTATTACGATATTTTTATATTTTTAAAGTACAAAATGCAGAGAAGACATTTCTACAAATTTTCATTGTCAATCTTCACTTCCATTCATATGGATCTAATGCTAAGATCTAATGCTAAGATCTAATGCGCTGTAATAATAAAACATTTTTTATCGATAATTATGATATATTTAGTTTACATACAATTACTGTAAGTCCTTATGCTCAAGCCGCGCCGCTTATCGCTGGGCGCAGCTTCCTGTTCAAGGTCATAGGCCGCGGCTAAAGCCAAGTTTTTAAAACCTACGTGAGGCTTAGGGCAGCTTCTCGATAAATGCGGTCTCTGCTCAGTTCCGCGCTATAACCATAGAATCGCAGCCATGATACACTTTTATGTACGGGATTTTGGCGAACTACTCGTTTATTTTCAAGATCATGTTTATGGAATACTTTAGACTAAACAAGAATGTATTACTAATGTTTAACTCACCACAGTCATAGGTTATTAAAACCGTTTCATTCTTGCCCGGCATCTTTCCATAAACGTGACGCCCTCTAACGGCGCAATAAAAATCTAGCTGAGACATGGCAAGTAAGTTCTTGATGCAAGGGTTTAGGAATTTTAATTTGAACTTGGAAGTAAAAGAAAATTCTTTTCACATGTACTGATGTAGCCTGTTTTCTTATTCAAGAGAACGGGGGTATAGCAAAACCCTTCTCAACACTCTCGCTCTTGAAGGGGTCAAGAACGACAAAACCTCAGTCATTAGCCGCGGTCTGTGGGCATACGCGGCTTGTTGGAGGATTATCTTTTCTTTCGTGAGTCATCTGGTTTTGAGCACAAGCCGCACGGCTTGAGCATGAGGACTTATGGTAATTTAGTTTTTGCAGTTTTATATAATGCATTTGGCTAAATACTCTCTGATACCAGCTGAAGTATATCACTGACGTATTGATGGCTTTTGAGGTGTGGAACTAATTAACCAAATTACAGTGCATTATCATGGTAACATTTGCTCCAACACACAAAGCAGATCAAGAATTAAATTTGTATGTGGAAGTTATCAACCCATCAAATCATTCAACTGCTCTAAGCAAACAGCAATAGTTCTCCAACCTGTAGAATAGACTTTGTGTTGTTGCTGACGTGATGAGTGATCGGGGAAGTGTAGTCAATCTGTCGGGTGCTCGCCCAGCCGATAAGAAAACCGAGCACACCAGAAGCGCAAGTAGCGAACCAAAACTTTGATTCAGTAAGTTTTCCCACTTCCACCACTCCAGCCATCTACAACCGAGACACCAGTGAAAGCAGACGTGAAAAATTGGTCAATAAAAATGGGTCGTAAAACGTGTCAAAGAATGAAACCAAACCTTGAAGGAAATTACAGTATACATTAACAACAATTTTTACATAATACATAAACAGTATATTATCTAATAATAATATTTACGATAATAAGAGAGCCCATCCGTTTGTCCAAAACCACAGTTGGCTGTTGGAAAAAAGATTGCATCATCCAGGATGAGAACTCGGAAATTGTGTTTAGAAGCCAGGAATTACTTCATAATAATATCATTCAATAGACAGCAATGAGTGTTTAATGGTGTTGTCTATCACATCATGTTGTTTTTACATCATATACGTCGTAAGTATATCATCTCTATATAGTACCGCAATATATACATTACTATATATTACTAGTATTTTGACAGTCTTGTGTGCTGTGAGAGATCGTCATGTGTTTCAATAAAGCGCAGAGAATAACTATTTCCACAATTATTCTGAAAAGCTGGATGGTGGTCGATTAGCTCAGATTTGTACGAGTGTCGAGATACCAAACCAAAGGATGTGAGTTCGAACCCTGCACGACACAATTTTTTCCCAACCTCCAACAAGCTTCAGATGGACAGACACGGCTCTTATTATAGTAAAGATTATATTAAAATTATATTCCATTGTATTTGAATTGCACACTCTGTGAATAGAAGAAATTATGCCCTTTCCTGTAGCAGTTCCTTCTAATTAACATAAGAATGTTGAGGGCATCGGTCAGATAATGGAGCCACTATACATCACAAAATTGATGGTGTCTTGAGCTATACTTTATGAACTCTCTCGTTTGATCGGACAATCATACAAATAAATCATCAAAACCGTCCCATGCCAAGACTGGCTTATCGCATTTCCTTATTATCATAAAAATGAGCTTTGAAACAGTCGAGTGTCTGCGTTTCCATGCATACATATACTGCGAAGAGCATGGTCAACATGTCTGTACCTGGCCAGAGAAGACGACCGGAATGAATAGTATGACAACAGAGTTGATGTTCACGTGCAACATGAGTTTCACCGAGTCCATTTCATCAATTTTCATGGCCTTCTTTGTGTATATACCGTTGAGAGAAACGAAAAGGCTAGACACAAGGCCTGATATAACTCCCAGTACAGAGAGTGTTCCAGCAGCCTAAAAGCATATTTAGGGCATCAGACAAAATAGTACTTTATTATGAGTTTGATAGTAGGATTGTTTGACAGAGAAAGGTATAAATTTATTCTTAAAAAGCAGCAATAATGCATTGAATGAAAAATTATAAAGAAGCAAAGGAGCCAATCAAAAGTGAAGAAGTGCCTGAGCAATAGGAAGCTGAGCAACAATTACCTGACCAAACCTTAAGCGATGAAAAACAAAGTAGCAATAATTTAGCCAATGGAAAGCATAGCAGCCATAACCTAACCAATAAGAAGCAGAGTAGCAATAACTTAGCCAATGAGAAGCAAAACATCAATAACCTAGCCAATGAGAACCATAGCATCAATAACCTAGCCAATGAGAAACAAAGTAGCAATAGCCCGACGAATCAGCAACTAACCGACATGTTGAGTGACTCACCTGCTCCTGGTCGACGCCGATAAGGAAACCGAGCACTACTATGATGCAGCTGAGTATGACCATGTACGAGGCACGCATGTTCAGGAGAGTCACTGAGAAGATCACAGTGAAAATAAGGGTGAAGGAACGAGCGATTTGAAAAAAGGCAACTCCAACGAGTTTGAGACAATAGTTGTTGGAGCTAAGCATGAACGAGAAGAGGAAGGAGACAATGACGACTGGTTTGGCTAGAAGGAGGGAGTATTGCACTCGGCAGACCTGTAAAATATACCAACGATTAGCATACCATACTAAATTTTCTATTAGTTCCAATGCAACCATTTTTACAGAAAAGTTACAATTTAGTTTCGTATTATTTTGCAGCATAATTATGAAAAAACTGCCTTGATAGAACGCATATGGTCATTGGTACTATATATATATATATACTTGTATATATATATATATTACTAACCATATATAACCATGTAATACATATATACTACTATATATAGTACTCTGCTTCTAGTGAACTGCAACCTTCTTCTGCATCAGTATAATGATGAAGAAGAAGGTTATATATATACTGTATATATATATACAGTATATATACAGTATATATACAGTATATATATACAGAATATACAGTATATATGTATATACTGTAGAAATATACAGTATATACATACTGCATATATATATACTGTATATATATACAGTATATATACAGTATATATGTATATATACAGTATATATATATATATATATATATATATATATATATATATATATATATATATATATATATATATATATATATATATATATATATTGAATACACAAATTGAATCAATGTTGATTCAATGTAAGTCACCTGAAGAGTGCACTAGCATGAAACAGACCTGTCGTGACCCCTGAGTAAAACATCAATCTGGAAGAAAGATAAGTAACATTAACCTATTCCAACACTCTAGTTAGTTATATAGAAATACATGTGTATATATATAATATATATATATATATAGAAACATATATACATGTAAATACTTATTCAATATCTTCAGGCAGAGAATGTAGCATCTTAACATCCATGTCTATGTAAGACCAAAGATGACAAATGGCAATGCGAAGACTAGGTACGCTTGATACATGCAATAGAGTAGCGCTAATGTATATAGCAGGTGGAGGAGCGGGCTAAGCATAGAGTTAATCATGCCTTATACCTGAGGAAAGTGTCCGCTGCAATTTAGTAGCATTCATAAAGTTACTCAACAAGACTACATAGATTAAAAAAGTGACATGAATGGTAGAATGTTACATGTATATGTGTCTATAAAGTCTATAGAAGAGCATTTCAACAATTCAACTGTCGGATAACCTGATTAGGATATTAAATGTGTGATACAAGAATTTTAAAAACTTTATACGTACAGTAACAACTTTGTCAAGCCAGAATTTACTTCAAATCAAATTACAAATTCTTTTCCTGGTAGCCGCATTTTGTGCCATGAAATATTAAAATGCTGACAAGCACATAATTAAATTTTCATGTACCTGAACAACACTTCATATTTGCGTGTATAAGAAAAATATGGCAGTTTTTTGGTTTTCAATTCAGCTGAATTGAAAAATTTAGTGAGGATTCTCTTTTTAATGTCTAAATAAGTTTGATGGAAGAAACAGAAATTCAAATAATATTAACATTTACTACTTTCGCACCATTACAATAGCAATATGCTATAGCTCGTATGATACACAATCACAAACGATCGACATAAATTTTTAAGCGATGCATCTGTGAAGAATAAAGCAGACCAACAGCGGACTCTCAAATATATGAGCTACAAGATCAGTTTTCAAGAAGCATACTAGGCTATCGTAACCAAGGTTCTTTGAAAACCTTGTGCAACAGAAAACGATGCAATACCAACAGAGTAGATAACAACAAGTAGATGTTTGGCTACATAAATACGATGACGTCTCGCCACATTTGCTGTTATACCGTTCTGTTGCTCATGCTGGACGATTGTGAAATGCTTCGCGAACAAATATCTTAAACTAGAATTATCTGCCCCTTCACCATTTTTGCAAACGGTGTTCCGCTGTTACACTTTTTACACAAACAGAAAATATCTTATATCAGTAGAATGATTCTTACTACCAAAGTTTACGATTTATATAAGAATTTTTTCAGGCAGAAGTGGGGCCGATGACAACAATTTATGCAGAAATGATAACCAAATCCAGTGGTGGAACTGTATGTTGAAGGAGTGAATATATAAACTTCATTCAAGTCGTTTAATCAAATAATTGTGGGCATCGGCTATCGTGACGTCTTAAATGCAAATGTCTTTTCCTTGATGATTGAACTTACAGAAAACTTCAGAAAATTTTATCTGAAAATATCGACATCTTTTCATCATTTGAGATTGTTTTCGATGCTTGAGCTGAGCTGATCTGACTGCCAGGATGTTTGAAGATAAAAATCAACAAAACTTGATCAGGATAAAAATGCTCAGAAGAAAATACATGCAAAATGTGGTCACTATTCATTATCATTGCGACAGTTGATATCGGCTCTGGCGTTCAAGTTGAAGGGTTACGTGTTTCTAGTCGGTGTCTTCACAAAGTTGTTTGAACGCCATAATCGCCCTTTCACTTGATCAGAGCACTTTAAACAGGATCAAGTTTTATCTATTCTAATCTTGAAAAATCCTGGCAGTCCGATCACCTCAAACATTAGAAACAATCGAAAATAATAAAAAATGTCATGGCCGTGCACACATGCTAGTGTAACTATAGACGTCATATTCGCACTTTTGCTTGATATGAATTGTTTTAACCCTGATCAAGTTTTGTTGATTTTAATCTTGGAACATCCTGGCAATCAGATCGCCTCAAACAACAAAAAGTTGCAAACGATAGAGAAATACCGATAATTTCTGGTAAAAACAACTAAAAATTTGTGGGAATTCATCTTTAACAGTAAATAACAGCAATTACTGATCGATATAATAAAAGATCAAAAGCCAGATTTCAATATAGCTCACCTTGACAGAGTCTGATAAGAAGGCACCAACATTGCTATAGAAAAAGATGAATAAGACGGAAAATAGACACTGCACCCAGGCTATGAAGATAGAAACATCAGGTTGGTCAGCACTCGTCCCCTTTCCACCAACTAAGTGCTTGTTAAAGAACACCATCAGAATAGAAACGGTCCAGTATGTTAGCACAACGTTGGCCACTTTTGCCACCTTCAGCACCTCACTTGAAATAGCCATGTCATGCGCTGAAAAGATACGCAATGTTACACTTAAACTAGCCAATTAACTGTAGTCACACTTTTATAGTCAAACCTCGACTTACGACTGCCTCAACATACAAAGTCTTCGATACGGGACATTAATTTGTGCAAATATTTGTCTTTATATGAAGTAATTTCTGACATATGAGGTATGAATAATCTTGCAAAGTGCCATTTTATTAGCAAAACAAAAAATTTGGTATAATTTAGGAATAAAATAACATAAATATAAGTAAATGAAATTATTTCGAAGTATATTAAGTGCATTTGAAGCAAGTAAGCTACTTCACATGTTTCTATCACTCACTCTACTGCTGAATCCATGCCTTTCCAAACCTACACTTTCGTTTCCGTGTCTCTAGGTAAAATAATCGTGAAAATTGTGTTTAGCAAACATTCAGGGATTCCAAACTACGGCGTTTTCGTGATGGCTGGAATTAATTGTGCTATTTTTAGCTTTTAAGAGCTTGTAATCACATTTCCACATATTTTGCACCTACAACACAGCAGAGTAAGACATGGTGAATCTTTTGATACCAAATAACTGTAATGTGAATTTTGTTGCAAGTCAACCTTTAAGTTCAGGTGTTCGGTTAATTAAAATTATCTGCTATTTTATTTCAACCAATAAAAAACAGTCAATTTGTTATATAATACTTGTTAAGTTTCTGAGCATACAAAAGTACTCGTTTTTAATCATGTATGCTATTGGTTATAGGAATCAAGTGTTCGGTGGTCAAGTTGTGAGATTTTCTTGCTTGATGCCGAAAATATGAAAAGAATATACCCTGGCATTTGTGAAACTCACCTTATGAATATTACCTTATACATATTGACCAATAAAATAAAGGAAGTCAATTTAAACTTGGCTTCGTCTAGGTTAAAATAACCGATACAGCTCATCTCTACCTCCAAACCTATTGCTAAACCTACACTCAGGCTTAGGGCCACTAGCAGTGCAGTGCGCACTGCACTAGTGCAGTGCGCACTGCACTAGTGCAGTGCATAGTGCAGTGCAATTTAAAAATAGAAATGTCTAGTGCATTGCTAGTGCAAATTTGACATGAGTCCCTGGGTGCACTAGTGCAAGTGCAGTGCTTAGTGTGACATGGTATGTACTAGTGCAGTGCCTAGTGCGGATTAGAAAATTCCCATAAACGCACTAGTGCAAGTGCAGTGCACAGTGCAACATAAAATGCTCTAGTGCAATGCCTTCTCTGAACAACATTGCTTATCAATTTTGTCATCAATATGACTTACTGTTTACATGATACTGGTTTATCCAAGGGTAGATTTTCTTGTTTTACATAGTACATTTATGTAATAAGAAGTGAATTCTTCCATTCCATGCTTGCTTAGTATATTTAGTTATTGTAATTGTAATACATTGCACTATTTGATATCTGTTGTCATCTGCCCTATTTAATATTGAGCATTATTGTAGGTCTATCGTTTGTTTGAAATTTTAGGTGAGGCTAGTTTATTTGACAAATACATGGCTGACATCCTTTGCACGGCTATAATTGTACTATTGCAGTGGATAGCAGTAGATATCTGTTTATTAGCAAGCAATTCTTGCAGCTGCTATAGCAAAAAAGCTCATTGGTCTAGTGCCTAGTGAAGTTTAATAGTGAAGTGCCTAGTGCATTTATGATTTTACACTGCACTAGTGCTAGTGCAATGTCTAGTGCACAAGAATTTTTGCTATTGCAGTGCCTAGTGCATTTTTGACTTCACTTTTCGATGCACTAGTGCTAGTGCAGTGCCTAGTGCACAAGAATTTCTGCTAGTGCAGTGCCTAGTGCATTTTATATTATTACTATGCCATGCACTAGTGCAGTGCCTAGTGCACCTTACTGTCGTCTAGCCAGCAAATAGTGCAGTGCGCTCAATACTCACTAGTGGCCCCAAGCCTGCCTACACTGTTTCTCACTTGTCTTTTAGGTACAGTAACGATAAAAACGTTTTATAACGATTATCTCTTTATTATTCAAATTATTTGAAGCACAATTTTTATTTATAGTCTCTTTTTTATAGTTTTGTATAATACATTTTTAATAATTTGTGTAGTTACCTACAGCAGTTATGAAAAATTTATCATTGGTTTTCTGAGCTGGAGAATGAATTAAATAAATTAAATTGAACTCTGAATTTGGAAGATGGAAGATGTCCTCCAATATACAAAACCCATCATAGAATTATAAACTTTGTATGCTGTGGTGTAATCTATGTAATGCATACTCTTTGGAAGGACTTTCATATGAAGTAGAATCTAGCGAAATAGGTTTGACCAAAAATAGCATTTTAGCAAAAAACCGTTTATAAACTTCTGTTTTCAATGAACTTAACCGTATTAGGTAAACCATGATAGAATGATAAGTAATTCTCAAAGTAAGCAAATAGATTTATGGTGATTTTGCCTAAACTCTATTGGCCGAAATACACATCTCATATGACGAAAGGCCATTGGTCGAAAAGTGGAGTTTTGGTCAAAAGTTTAGGCTATTAGTCAAAAACTTAAGTCATTAAGTCGAAAATAATAATTGACAAAAATATTATTAATTGTAATACTAAGTTTTTACCAGTTAACTTAATTTATGTTAGCTTTTCAATTTTGTACTAGCTCCGACAGCTAATCTATATACATGTATATATATTTCTCAAAGTTTGTCGTTTGTAGGATTGATTGTCCGACTATAGATCTTAAAACCTTGGAATTAATATTCCGTATCAAAGAACCTTCGGTCTCAGACCCTGCCGTTCACCAGCCTGACGCCTTACCCACTAGACTACAGAAATCGAAATACTAGCTTGCCAATATAAGTCATTATATGAGAGCAAATACCTAACTGCTTTGCGTATGACGCGGGTCATAGCATAACGTCACGAGAAGCTGTTTGCTCACATTATTAAACGGGCTAATAGCGAGCAACTCTCACTACTTCTCATCGTTTGCCGTTTTCACACAAAAATGACATAATAATTTCAACTCGATGACTTTCTTTTAGCTTCATGACGCGATGCTTTTTTGTCCTCGACGTATTAGGGCTAATTTGTTTTCGGCAAAACGATATCGACAATAGACTTTCTCGATATTAGAATTTTGCGATCAAATTTTATTAACTCATTGAAACACGACGCCGTTTTTGTGAACCTCTATTTCTGGCTTTTTTAAGGTTCAATTTCTAAATCGCTGTTAAGGTCACTACTTTTCACGCGGACGATTGTATTATCACGAGTAGATATAACATCTAGATTCTCTCACCTTCGATAAGACAAAGACACTACAATATTTTATTTTTACATAACATATCGCCGTACCAGTATCGTCGTATTCAGAGTTTTGATGGATAGTTGTTGGTGGAACAGTAACTTTTTTTATACACACACTTCTATGCAAGAATTGTTATTATTAATTCAACATATTCACGAATTTTATTTTGTTTTCTCAGTTCGTATTAATTGTATCATTACCGAATCATCTCATATTGTAATCACCTTCTACTGTAATTGTAGCAAAACAGACTCAATTTAGCTATTACTTACTAATTATTTCACTGTTACATCTAAACCTTTTTATAGTCGTTTTATTTTTAAAATTTATTTGACCTGCACAAAACATTTTTCTCATGATATGAAGTTTGAAAGTTAGTTGTTTGATAAACTTTACAGTTGTTTTATTTTCTCTTTATTTTAACTACATAAAACACTTTTCTCATACGTTACCTATCATGTTTTCTCATGTTACCTATGTAGTTTGAATGTTAGAATGGCAAAGGTTGTTATATATGTTAAATAAAAATAGATTTTTTGTGCAAAGACTTTTTTATTACCCAGGTACAAGAACAGCTTATGGTGTAAAATGTTGAAAAAATACTTAACCGAAGTTGTTTTCTCGTCTTGGAGCGGATTAAAATTTACATTTTATTTTAATGGGAAAAATTGTTCCGGATCTCGAACAACTCGGTTTTCGAACTACCTTCTGGAACTGATTATGTTTGAGAACTGAGGTTCCACTATACGTTATCAAAAGATATAGGCCACTGAAAGTTATGAAATTTTAAATTTACATTGGTTTGAAAACCTTTACAGTTGTTTTATTTTTTCTCCTAATTTATTTCAAATACACAAAACACTTCTTTCATGAAATGTAGTTTGAAAGTTAGAATGGCAAATGTTGTTATATGTTAAATACAAATCAATTTATTGTGCAAAGACTTTTTTTGTGCAAAGACAATTTATTTGTGCAAAGACTACCCTGGCAACGCCGGGTAGCACAGCTAGGCTTGGGGGCGTGGCGTCACTCGGGGATGCATGGGAGACCGTTTTTGCCCCGAGTACAGCGAGAGTCTCCAGGTGCGGCTTTCCGGATGAAAGAGTTGGCGAGTGCGAGGCGATTGATTGCAAAGCGATTGAGTGCTAGGCGATTGGTTGCGAGTGCGAGGTGATTGATTGCAAGGCAAGTGCGAGGTGATTGATTGCAAGGCGAGTGCGAGACGACTGATTGCGAGTGCGAGGCGATTGATTGCAAGACGAGTGCGAGGCGATTGATTGCAAGGAGAGTGCAAGGCGATGATTGCGAGGCGAGTGCGGGCCGATTGATTGCGAGGGCGAAGCGATTGATTGCGAGGCGAGTGCAAGAACGCGATTGTCAACTGCTCGGCGGGTAAAGACTGATCAGCCGAGGCGGGGGCTCAGCGGCAAAAGTGCGCGATCGTCAACTGCAAATATAGACGAGGGTGAACGGATGCATGAATCTAGACACATGACTCTAGAATATTTACTAGATTTTACACGCATCTAGCTGTAAGACACATTGCAGATTTCCATTGTTCTCCCCAACATTGACATGTATATGTGCATGCATTCTCTGATCAGGACAACAATTTCAGAAGACTGCATATTTGGAGTTGTTTTACAGTATGAAAGACAACTCTCAATAAACCTTATGCTGCACGTGAATCTGTTCCTGTAGACAGGTAATGCAACTAGTTGTTTATAAGACAAAACACTTTTCTCATGATATTTAGTGTGATAGTTAGAATGGCAAATGTTGTTATATGTTAAATACAAATCAACTTTCTGCCCAAAGACTTTTCTATTACCCGGGCAACGCCGGGTGGGTAGCACAGCTAACCATATGCTTTATTATAATTGCTGTACACCATAAAAATACTTTACACACAATTTTGATATACATGCAACTTATTTTTTTATAAAATTCTATGACATATATGTCATAGAATAGGTTTAAATATATAAGTTTACTAATATATACATGTATAGCATATTGTGTGTTCTGTTGATTCAAGGTCCAAGTTGCTATGCAAAATTTGGTTTGTTAAAAGGTACCACAACTGTACCAACATGCATGTTTATTTGTTTTATAGGCTATACCTAGTTAAATCTTTTAAGATGGCATAATTGTGATGTTATGGCTAGATGAGTACTTTTCAAATGTTACAGCAAAATGATAGCGTGATAAGACAATTCTTTTCAATGGTCTTTAACTTCGACTAATGACTATGAATTCAACTAAGTCTGTCGGCAACAGCAGTTTCGACCAATATTTTTGTGACTAAACCTCCATCTGCCAAACAAATACACGGACTCAAAGGTAGACCTGGTCCACAGACTTGAGAGTGCGCTGATATATAAACTACCTCTTCAGAAAGGAATTTATAAATTCAACTTAAGGTATCAGCGCAGATACAAGATAAGCATGAAATTTCTTGAGATAGAGTTCAGCTGAAAGAATAAACGCTGGCTCATCGCCATTTTTATTTTTTTCACCACCAAACGTCTCTTTCCAAAATAAAGTGAGGTCTGATGTGAGCATGTAATTCTCTTCCTACTCTATAGCATAAATCCAAATGCAGAGTAATTCTGTAAATTATGGACTAGCTGATAGAGATCAACAGTGATTACCTCAAGCTGCTGGACTTACCAGTCATGATTGACATTTACATCTTTGTGGTGGTTACCCAGAGTCATAGGGTGCCATAAATTTGTTTTATTAATCCTGTTTTGTAGTGTTCATAATAAAAAAGGCCTAATACGTAGTAATTTGATTTCATCAAAAAGCATCAGCACTACATGAGGGGGAGTGGGGCACATTGCAATGCGGGGCACGTTGAAACACTCCTCAAATTTCTTGCTAGTTTACATCATTTTAAATTATTACCTCACTAACTAAAGAGATTTCTAGGTTATCTTATGAGATAGCTTGATTGCATGAAATGAAAAGAACAGCAATTTAGTTGAGCCATTATTTTGTAAAATTCATCGGTAATTTTTTGTCCTTTTATTTTATATTCAAATTTAGAGAGTTGTATATCTTTTTTGTACATCATTCCATGTTAACAAAAGTCAGTGGAGGCAGCTAAATACTTGTTCTCTTCATAATGCACTTACGAACTTCATGATGTTACATCATCCTAAGTTCGAATGAACATTTTGATTACTCAGAGTCATTTGAGGCACGTCGAAACACAAAGGGTATTGGGCAAGTTGAAACATGTTTTAATGATAAGAATAGAGGGGCAAGTTGCAACATGTCGCAACTTGCCTAACAGCTCGAGTAGCATTCATACTACTGTTTGATACAAACCTCGATGACGTAGTTAAAAGTTAATCCTCACGATACACCCCTAAAATTCTGGACAATAGGCTATTGATATCATGACTGCAAATACTATTATATAAAAAGAAAAGTTTGATCTTTAGAACAACATGCATATATGCTTCGTTTTACTGCGGAAGTTTGTTTGTCGTGATTGTTGAACACAGCGTTTTGGAGTTCCTAGCCAACTCTTTTCAAGTTTGCCTAGCTCAGATAATTAGTGGAAATTTGAATTGTTTGGCTGTGCCTAAATAAACTCAAGAAAACACAATTCTAAAACTAAAATTTACTATGAAAATCAAAAACGTTTCAACGTGTCCCATAGAGTGTTTTAACGTACCCCCTACCAGGGCCCGTTAACACATCAATTATGCAATTAGCAGGCTACTTTTGTGATATTTTCCAAAGTATACAACCAGCAGAATTGGCATTTGGCATACATACGTAAAAAAAACATTTCTGCATCCTTTGTGATTATCTACATTATATTCCAATATTTTAGGAAAACACACTTAAAATGCTTTTGTTGCAACGCGCCCCACCCTCCCCTACCTGATACAAAAAGCAATTTGAAGATTAAGGTGCTTAATAGAACGGAAACAATCTATATCTACTGGAATTTGAAATAAATTTCCTGTAACTAACTATCTTACAAAAACAAAAACAGGATTACGCAGCACTATTACAAAGTTAGAACAAAATGACACAACAACTAGAAAGCGTACGAAAAAAATAAAATGTTAAAATATCTGAATTGTGAAAGCACGCTTTAATTAGATAGTCCTACTCCCCCATTTTAAATAGTCTACTAAATTAACCACTTAGTTTAATTACCTTTAGAATTTTTCAACAATATCTAATCTTTTTTCCTTAGTTTCATAGTCCACATTTGTAAAAGTATAGACTGGCAATGCTGGTAGGCGAGCTTACTCAATCTGAGCGGAAACAGGATAAAATAAAAGACATTTGGCTCGTTAAAGATGATGCTTGCGTGGAACATTGCGTAAATGTGGACCCTCTGTACATACAGGTGGTTCCTAGGCTTTGCCGTTATACCGCGCAGTAGGAAATACAAACGGTAGTTCATTAAAAGCAGTCCGCTCAAGAAATTTACTGATCGATCGTTACGAAGTTGTCGTACTTTTGCAATGAGCTGGCAACTCCTTAGAGAGCTTCTCACTTTGCTAAAATTACTTGAGTCCCATAAAACCTGATTAAGATACTGTTTTACATTAGCTAACCTATGCATATTTTGCAAACTTGACTAATTACCCTGCATAATTATGTTAATATTTTCAGATTAAATAAAACTGTGGTGTTAGATTTGTTTTTAAAAATGCAAGGTTGTGAGGTCGATTTAGGTAGCAGGCTAAGAGAGGTTGTCTGATCATCGACCTTCTGCTCGCAGGTATCACAACTCTAAATTTGCTAATGCTTTTAAAGAAAACATACTATACCACTTTTTTTGGGTACTGACAAGTGGAAATACCCAGGGAGACATAACTGTCCTGCTGGTGTACTGTGAATGCTGGTGCAATGCAAACAATTTCTAGCAAATTGATGCTTGTAGAAAGGTCCAGCGAAGTATGTCTTGTAATGTGCACAAGAATGAATATAACCATACATAAAAAAGCATTTAGATCCTAGAGGGCTGACCTTATCAAGTGCAAGAGGGTAAAGAGGTCAGCTAGTTATATGAAAGTTACAATGATCTGTAGGTAGCAGCAAACAGGCCCCACCCTTGTGTGCTGAATGAATTATTTGACAAAGACATTCACAGCTTTTCCAGGCTTCACACATCGTTTGAAGGAGTTGTTATCCCTTTGAAGAATGATTGCAGACAAGTTTTCATAACCAGAAAATGTAATACGTAACAAAATATAGATTATATATATATAAATTATTAAATTTATGTCTCTTGTTGCCTTGCACTTAGTGGTTTTGATTCTTGTGAAACAATAAAGGGAACACGGCAGTTTTCTTTACACATATACTTACCCTACTACACTAGACTGTCAGAGTGCTACTCCGTCCATCTGTTCAAACCTGCAGTGGAAGGTTGAGATGACAAATTATTTTGTACAAAATTTAAACTCATGACATTCACGTCAGGAGCCGAACACTCCAACAACTGTTCCAATTGACACGTTTCAGTTTTAAAGAATAGTTGTGCACATACTTATTCCCTGTGTTTTATCAGCACACTTGACTGATCTCTCCGGGCGCTCTAGACTATCAAAGTATTAGTTAATATATTAGCATATAGGTGCCATCATTGAAATATACATGTAATTTAAATTGATCAAACCGATTGTGCTATATTATAATAATTATAACAACTCTTATCACTACCAATTATTAACAATAATTACATGTATTGTTAATAATTGGTAGCAATAAGAGTTGTTTTCTCATAACTTTTTAGGAAATAATAGGGAAGTTGTCAACTCTCTCTACTCAACCAGCAAATTACCATTAAACAACCTGTTAGTAGAAGTAAATTGTCTGACCAATGCTGGGATACAAACGTGCCAGAAACAGAGATCGAGGAAATGAGATAATTTCTTCTATTAGCACTTGAACTATCTTTCTTTGCTGCCTCACAATAGCCAACCAAGTAAAACAATTGTAATAGTCTCCTTCTTGTCTGCATTTCTTGAAAATATTGGCTTTTAAAACTGAAATCTTTTTTAAATTTACACACTTGTTGATGTTTAATCATATATTAATGCAAATATGTTTGGTTTGATTGCTCAAGCGCTGCACCAAGTTATAGGTCAAAAGTTTAAAGGTTATAGTTGCCTGTAAATTTGTCGAAACAGTACTGTCTGTAGGATGAATATATGCTCTTTCACTTCGGTTTGGTTGAGCGGTCTGTGAGAGGTGCGGCACTATTAGCCTTTGTGCACAGCTCATCACTTTTGTGATTTGAGCACTCTGGTGTCAGCACATTGACTTTTTTAAAGTCTGCGAGGCAACTCAGTTGTTTAGTGGCAGGAAGTCAACTCTCATTGGTAATGGGATTTGTGTCTCTTGCCTAAGCTCTGAGCCGCACTGATGAGGCTTCAATAGCCGAAACAGTACTGTCTGTAGCATGAGTATATATATCTGATATATATATATATATATATATATATATATATATATCAGATATATATATATCTGATTTATCTATATCTATATATATCGACAGCAATCAACTCAGGTGAGTTGCAAAAAAGTGCGCTATTGGAAACCGTTATGTGAGACCCGAGCTAGAGCAGAAATGACCAACCATATGGGTTAACCCGGGTGAGGCGACAATTTATATATATATATATATATATATATATATATATATATATATATATATATATATAAGATCAAATCATAAATGTTCATGTAATTTCATCACACTCCTGTAATGGCCATACTGTACTCCTGTTACAGTAATGGCCATATCAAAAAATGATATCAGTCCGAGCAACAATGAACATGTGACCTTCAGCTCTCACAACCTATTAGTTATAGTTGCAAGTTAATGATTGCAAACAGGAAATCATTTAGTACACAATAACGATGACTTCAAGAATAAGTTCAACAACGATAAAGGTGACATCGTCTACAACAGAAGTGAGTTTTTGCGGTGGCACTCTTATGTTGGACGCATAATCTACCGATGTAGGTCTTTTACACTTCAAGCTAGGCTTTTGAAAGTTTTCAATCAGGCTGAAACTAAATAACAATGCTGATATTTTAGTAGATCGTTCAAGCATGAGCGTGCGCTAGCATTTGACATGTACACTAGGTACCAAACAACTCTATCTATTAAAGCTCTAAAAAAATCTTTTTTCTAGTTTTAATTAATATATTTTATTTTTATTATACTTTATCTCATGATCTACCTTGCTTTGAACGACAGTGATCCGATGATAATAAACTTCATATGCGTTTATACCGTATACAGTATCTATCCATATATATACGGTATAATTATATATATATATATATATATGTATATATACATATATATATATATCTATATATACATATATATATATGTAAAAAATTAGAAAATTAAATAGTTCACTTATCTTTCAGCTACTGACAGTTTCCTGCTAGTGCATTCTTTAGGCTGTAGACATCAACTTTAGTTCTAAGTATGATAATACATTTCGATATATATATATATATATATATATATATATATATATATATATCTATATATATATCTATATATACATATATAAATGGTATAATTATATATATAATTATATCGTATATATATACGGTATAATTATACCGTATTAATATATATATATATATATACCGTATATATGGTAATGGGATTTGTGTCCCTTGCCTGAGCTCTGAGCTGCACTGATGAGGCTTCAATAACCGAAACGGTATCAGCGATATCACCAAACTACATATTCTTTTTTCTATCATGTTTTATGTATGAATGGTGATCATGTGAACCAAGTGTTCAGTAAGTTGTTGCATCGTACGTTGCGTTGCATATCTTAACTTTGAGCCTAAAATTTGCTAAATCTGGACTTTTATTTGTGTATCTCTAAGGCATAGTAAATATACAAGCTTAATAGTTTTTTTAAAAGAGCTGCGTAACTAGATGATGTTGATAAGACTAGGGCCTATGCATATCTAATCTGTCCTGCTTTGGTCTTTGCAGAAACCAACTTTCGAGCAGTACTACTTGATAATAGTAGCAGCGATCATCTGTTACGTCGCAGGTAAGTACTAGCTTATAATAGCTTATCAGTGCTGAATGAAAACCATATCAATGTCAAGCTTGCATTTTTGTCAACTTTATTCAGATAGCATAAGCATATTTGAGATACGTGTTAGTCCAGTGTATCATTAGAGATCATCAGATGTTGCGATTATATACATGTATACAATAATTTTGAAGTAGCAAGAAATGGTTGATTGGTGCAGTGGTTAGAGTGTTGATCTACCATGCCAAAAGCCATGAGTTCGAATCCTGTATGATGTGATCTTTTTTCAACTTCTAAGCATGAAGTTATGAAGTTCTTCTAAATTTAAGAGAACAACTTAATAGCAAAAAAACTTGTTACTTCTCAAAAAAACTTCAAGCCTCACAGAAGCTAAACTTGGGTAAATCAAGATCAGTCACAAAGTGTGGCTCCCAATGAATGGATGGCTAGATGGACTCGGCTCTTATTATAGTAAAGATTATGACCATGTATACAAGTATACGATTACTGCAACACAAAGTTGAATATAATTTATACTAATAAAGCCTAACATAATAGAGTATAACATACCACAGTATATCATAACAAAATGGTTATGTAATGAATTAGAGTAATGTGTTATGTTAAAATGTAATGTTATAAAAGGTAATATACTATGTTAAAATTAAAAATATTAAAATGCAATAATATGTAATTTAATGCATATGATGAAATTTAATACACTAAGATATGATACAACATATTATAAGGTACTACTGTATATTACAAACAATTAAATATGGTATATTATAGTATAATGTAACCTAGTATCACATATTATCATAAAATACAGTAAGATGAAATAAAAAAGCAATACAATAGATAATAACATAACAATGTATAAACATAATACAATCAACTGTCAAAATGTTTATCGTTTATCAGTAAACTTACACCATGTTAGTGCACCATTTCTTTTTTATACACTAACTCCTTGTCAGTAAACTTACTACTTGTCAGTACAGTAGACTTACTCCTTGTCAGTACACTTACTATTTGTCAATACCCTTATACTTTGTTCAGTACACTTACTATTTGTACAGTAGACTTACTCCTTGTCAGTACACGTACTATTTTTAATACACTTACTCCTTGCCAGTACACTTACTATTTGTCAATACCCTTATACTTTGTTAGTACACCTAAACCTTGTCAATGTACTTATCTCTTGTTAGTATATCCGGTTTCATAAAAGTATAGTATTTTATCGCATGATTAAAAAATAAAACACCTCAGGACAACTCTTGAACAAATCAGAAGTTTTTACTTCCAACTAGAATGAAACCATGATTGAAAGTTGGGAAAAGGATTGCATTGTACAGGGTTCAAACTTTCGACTTTCTGCTTGGTGGACCAAACAGAGTAGATCTGCTTGTTACATGTACACGTTACAGTCCAAAATGATTGACCAAACCACATATTCTTGTCTCTATCATGTTTTATGTGTGAATGAGGACCATGTGAACCAGGCTTAAAATGACCTTGCACCATCGTCTAGCTGTGTACCTGCCAAAGCAACAGTTTTACACAGAACAGGATTTGAGATATAGGTCTTAGCTAAAGAGCAGATGCTACTTTATCTGCAGAAAAGAAACTACATGTAAACATTCCTTAAAATTGTAGCGGTTTATTTTTTTTGCTTTATATTAAAGAATGAGTTAAATTATTAATTAGTTTGATAAACCAAGTTTAATACTCTTCACCTTCACAGATTTTTAAAGATTTTTCGTATTGGTTCTCCTGACTGTCTCTCACAGCAGACTAGACTGCCAAGATACAAGTTCTGTATAATATATGAGTTGAAAAATTTAAAAAGGAGTGTAATGAAACCTTGGAAAATATAAAACATATTGAGCTTTTACTTATGACTTATCCTTCACTCAGTCTGATAGCTCAATGGAAATAAAAATAATCATAAATGTAATATTTTTGCACAAAGTATTGGTCGAGCTCATCTTGTCGTTTTCACTCAGTCTTATAACAATGTCCCACAAAGAAATGGCTACTTTTGACTAGCGCAAAAAAGATTTTTCTTTCTATAGGCGTCTTTACATTGATATACAATGTTTGCTGCAAAGCGACCAAAACATCAAAGGCTGCCAAAGTCACATACCATCAGAAGGAGAAGAAAGTATCAACATTTCAAGGCGGAAATTATACCTACACAGTAAATGACATACAAGCTAAAGTTAACCGTCAGCAAGCACTTATTGAAGACTTGAAAGGTACTACTGGTAGTATTGAAAGATACTAGAAGTATTATTGAAAGGTACTAGAAGTATTATTGAAAGGTACTAGTAGTAGTATTGAAAGGTACTAGAAGTAGTATTGAAAGGTATTAGTAGTAGTATCCAAAGGTACTAGTAGTAATATTGAAAGGTACTAGAAGTAGTCTTGAAAGGTACTAGAAGTAGTATTGAAAAGTACTAGTAGTATTATTAAAAGGTACTAGTAGTAGTATTGAAAGGTACTAGTAGTAGTATTGAAAGGTACTAGTAGTAGTATTGAAAGGCATGTCATTTGTTTCAGCGGCTTACCTTCAGAACATTGTTCAAGTTTTTTTTTCAAATTTTAGTACAATTGTTTCTTTCTGCATAAAAATCCTTACTGATGTTTCATCATCAAACATAGCTAAAGCAGTTACAACCTTTAGATAAAACGGAAAAAAGACCAGATAAATCTTGCAACCTTCACCAAATTAATGATGGAATTCACTATATGGAAAATAAATCTTCTGGCACTTTGATGTAAGACAGGATATTTCACAAATATGAGTTAAATATAGATCAAGTCAAACATGTACATTAAATTAAAATCAGCTTTCTAAGTTGAAACCATCTGAATCTTGATAAAATATTCCTATAAGAATACTTCTGGCTTAATTCAATATACAACCCAATGACTTGTAATAACTCCTTCTAAAGATAATTAATTACACACAAAATTGAAACAACAGTTGGCCTATTATCTAAAATAAAGTATAAATTAAAAGTTTACATAAAAATTAAATTACCATCTTAATAATAAAATTTCTATCCTTACTTTGCTTTATAAATACACAAATATAGGTGTAGGTTTACCATATCATAGCCTCAAAGGTAAATGCAATAGGTGTAGGTTTACCATATCATAGCCTCAGAGGTAAATGCAACATAACTTACCTTAACTTAAACAATGTGAAGTTAAAACTAACTTAAAGGCAGCTTACAATTTATTTTATTTTAAATTAATTTGTTTCCAAGTTTTCAGTGACCTCCAATTTTTTTTTGATAAATTTTGTAGAGACAAGAAACTTTGAATGTCATATATTAAAAACTATTCTGGGAGTGGAATGAAATAAAATATTTGTGGGAATTTTACACCTTATCTTAAAAAATTCAAATCATAAAAAATTAGAAATTTGAGTGTACCATTATGTAGATGTCGTTATCTTACATGTTTGTTGATTAGTTTGCTACTGCTAACATTAGAGCTGAAAAGCGATGAGACGAAAGCCTGTAAAACATGCAAAATACATTTGGGATATGAGGAACTTGAAACACATTTTTCCTTAAAGATGAGATCTCAAAGATTTTAACATTGACCCTAACACCTGGACGTTTGTATCTAAGAACAGAGTGCAATTGAGAACTAAACTTTACTCAGGCAGCACGGCTGACACACAAAAGGTCTTTAGGGAACTCCTGAGATAAAGAAACAGAGAACATGAGAAAGCACTACTAAGCATTGTCATTACATGACAGACACATACCACTACTACTATTGAATACACACTCCTTGTAATTAGCTTTCTATGACACTGCAGTAGTAACAGTAGCAGTAGTTGTAGTAGTAACATTAGAAGTAATAGTAGTAGTAATAATAGTAATAGTAGTAGTAATAGTGGTAATATTAGTAGTAATAGTAGTAGAAATAATAGTAATAGTAGTAATAGTAGTAGTAATAGTAATAATAGTAGTAGTAATAGTAGTAATAGTAGTAGTGCTAGCAGTAATAGTAGTAGTAATAGTAATAGTAGTAGTACTAGCAGTAATAGTAGTAGTAATAGTAATAGTAGTGATAGTAGTAGTGATAGTAGTGATAGTAGTAATAGTAGTAGTAGTAGTAGTAGTACTAGCATTAATAGTAGTAGTAATAGTAGCAGTAATAGTAGTAGCAGTGATAGTAGTAGTGATAGTAGTAATAGTAGTAGTAACAGCAAAACAGTTCCTTTATACTCTTGCTAAAACAAATAAAAGAAAGAGAGAAAATGTCTCAATCATTTGTGACTCATCTCACTGGTGGTTGTTGGAGTATTTATATATTGCAGCAAGGAAATTGCATGTGACACACAATGCTGTACAGCAGCAAGGCATGCCCAAAATGACAAGCAATCTTGGTCAGCATTTAATGGCTAAGTCTCTTCGTAAGTATAAATGCTTTTCAGATGTCAGAGTCAAGGAAATAGCTGGAGTTGATGAATTTCTGTTTGTATTTTATCTTTGGATTTGTATTATTTTTGCCATTTCAAACAGCCTACGAGTATTTGCTCTGCATATTTAATATAAAACTGTTCCATTGTGCTAAGGAACCAGACTTAAATAAATACATGTAGTTCTAAGTAGCAAATATTTCTACCACTTGAAGTTATTGGTTTTAGTGTTTATATATGTTTACGTAGTGCCGAAGGTTTAGGTTTTCTATCACTGTTATTTTTCCCACCTCTTTGTTCTTCATGTTTAAAATAAAAACAATTTTATTGTAGAATTATAGAATGTTTGGAAAAGGATATCATCTTTAAGCTTGATGTTGTGCCTATTTTGTACTTGTTGTATTTTGATTTTTGTGGTGTAGCTCTCTTCAAAAAATGTGTCGCTGTGGCACATTTAACAGAAAGGCACTGTACAGTATTGCGCTGAATTTGATATGCTTGAATTGAAACTCAAGCAAACGAACAAACAAAATTCTTGAAATTTTAATTAGTAAACTTATACTTGAAAATTAAAATTTGCTAAATGAAATAAAAAGGAAGTTTTAACTTTGCAGCAATATTTATATTTGTGAGTTTATTTGAGATCATAGTGATTAAAATACAATAGAAAAAAATATAAAACAATACAGAAGCATTTTAAGACAAATTCATAAATAAAGAAATCAACTGCAGCTAGCTACGTAGATTATTATTATATTATAATGCTTTATTTATAATGGATGATTTATTTGGAAAAATACCACGTGCTGTTTAACTATTTTTGTTCCCATATTTTAAATATCGCAATTATCTAATTATAATTTTTAGAAAGAGTGTTTGTATTTTTTTGTAAATTTTAAATTTAAAGATAGTGTACATAACTTTAAAAGTAAATTTAGTAATACCATTTGAATACCTCATATTTTTAAATAAGTATTTTCAAAAATTTAGTAATTGATGCACATATTGCCATAATTTACTTAATAAATACTTCACAAACTATAAATTAATAACAAATAGCATGTTTATTTTAACTATTTAACCATCTCCTGATACATGTACATTGATCTCCTGCTCAAAGAGATGACTTCTGTCACTGTGTCTGGATATAGGAATAAAGCTGCAACTGCTTTCTATGACTGTCAATATACAAAGTATCGTACTGAGAGCCATGCATCCACAAACTCTGTAGACGTTCTGTTTTAAATGTTTGTTATGGTTGCAATCGTTTTAGTTTATGTCAAAGTGTTCTAAAACGATCAAAATCATCAATTTATGCCGAAATGAGCCTTTTTAGCAAGTTTGGTTGCAATCAGTTTGCAATCAGTTTCGTTTTCGTCAAAGTGGTTTAAACCGGTGTAAGACGCCAATGCTCAATACATGAGAGTTGCTAATTTTTTTTAGAGCAATTGGACAACAATCTATATGAATAATTTTACTTTGTCAATGTGTCTGTCTGTTAGTCTGCATAAATGCTGCATGCTTCCACTTTTTTTTTTGCTGATTCTACCGAAACCTCACATGCATATGCTCTGTGCCTTCTACCAGATCACTAAAAGTAGTTGGTTTTAAAACTCCGCCTGGTTCATGAGAACCAGCCTCTTAAACACCCACCTGCAGGGTATCTGATTGAAGATGAAATAAATCCTGTACATCATCAGGCTTATTGCAAAGCTTTGTATAAATTTCGCTTCACAGTAGTGTGGTATTCCAGCTTGAGTTTTTGCCCTCACATATTTAAAAATCTGAGCACATCTAATTCAGGCAGGTTTCACAGAACCTTATATGAGAGTGCAGAGCTGCAGTGCTCAGTGCTATTAGTGCTTAAATTGAATTTTTGAAAAATTAATTCTAAACACTGATTAAAATTAATTTTAAAAATTAATTTCAAAATTTTATTTAAAAATTTTACACACTATTTTAGACATTACCAAGTAATTTTCTACCTAAGTTTTTTTATGTTAAAAACTTAACTCAATAAAGTACTTGAAAATATCTGTAATTTCATGTCAGACAAACAATTAGCACTTGTACCACATGTCAGACAAATATTAAGTATCTGTACTCACATGCCAGATAAACAACAAGTACCTGTACTCACATGTTGGACAAACAATAACCACCTGTGCTCACCTGTCTTACAAACAATAACCACCTGTACTCACTTGTCATACAATTGCTATTTTTATTATATTGAAATACTAAAGTATGCAGAAAACGGCATTTTGATCTCACGACAAGACACATACCAAATTATTTTTTAATATTTGAGGCATTTGATATATATTTCTAGAATCAGAAGATAAAATCTTTCAAAAAGACTTGAGGATTAAAAAAGAATCTCGGTCAGTGAATCAGCTCATCAGTTCTGTGTTGTCGAAAGAGAAGGTGACAGGCTTGAGTCAGCCAAATGTTCTTGATGTACATGTAGGAGTTGCCAAGATCAGCAAGTTAGATATTCCACCTGTGTAAGTAGCCAGGCAAACAGGAGCCAGGTGTAAGGGTAGATAGACCAGGTGTAAGTGTAGATAGCCAGTGTAAGTAGCCAGTCAAACGTACAAATGCGTAGTCTCTGAGGTGATGACCGCGTACGTGGCTTGTGCGCAAGGCAGTAGTTCAGGGTGCTTATGGATTCCTACTAGTAAGGGGTGAGAAATCGGGTACACATGCAAGGTCAGATTCTAATCCCACACCAGGCATGAGTTGAAAGAAATATGGAAGATTTTGTCGCAATATGGCGGCACATTTGGTGCTCCACAACTGGGTTAGGCACTGATAGTTGACAGGTGCATGCTTGAGCGAGAGGCGTGTCCTGAGACCTCCATAAACATTTTAATATTTTGAAGCCACAATAACTGAATAATTGCTTTATAACAAATGGGAGTAGTGTTTTAAAATTGTTTTACTGTTATATTATTTTAAAATTTAAACTACAATTGTTTTATTGGATTCATATGTAAATCCTTATAAATAATCCCACTTTTTCATTGTGTGTGTGTTTGGTAGTCTGGGTAAATGCATAGTGTTTGGTAGTCTGGGTAATTGCATAGTGTTTGGTAGTCTGGGTAAATGCATAGTGTTTGGTAGTCTGGGTAAATGCATAGTGTTTGGTAGTCTGGGTAAATGCATAGTGTTTGGTAGTCTGGGTAAATGCATAGTGTTTGGTAGTCTGGGTAAATGCTATACGTTTTTACATGTTTGGGCAAATTTTTTCCAAACTTCACACTCACATGTTTCATGCCTTCCGCCAGGTTAATAAAAATATTTAGTTTTTAAACCCTGTCTGGTTCCTAAAGGCTGGTTCACACTATATCACCATATCTCGGTGTGATGCCACAATACTTCGTCGATCATCAATAATAACAATGTTCACACTATCATAAACCCATCTGCGTTTGCATCAGGAAATATTCCATGACGTGGTGTTCTCATTTCTCTTTTAAATTCTCACAGAGAAATATTTTTGTTTTCGCGTGCTGGAATTAAATACTAGTCCCGCAGCGACTATCATAATGAATAAATTATGATATCTGCGACCGTGACTTACCATCATCGTAATGTTTTACATTTGAAAGGCGGTAGTCGATGCTCAGCGAAATATCGAGAAAGTTTGCCAGCTGCAAACTTTCTCAATGTGACCGCGATGTTTCGTCAATGCTATCATTTCACGGTTCACATAATCGACGATGAACGCTGAAAGGAAAACACTGCCAAACGTCGATATAGTGTGAACCAGCCTCTTAATCACCCATTTTATTAGAAACTCAATAATGTACCTTCAGATGTGTGAGTTAGTAGTCCCGTGGTGCTCGACGGTAGCTTGGAAGGGTTCGTTGGCATGCGCTACCGGACAAGCGGCATCGGCCATGTTGTCATTGTGGATCAGAGCTCCATTCGCGTAGCTCGTGGCTCTTGTGCTCTTCGTGTGGTGTCACAGCTCGAGGATCTTTCACGTCTGTCTGAGTCTTGGTGGCTCGTGAGTAAACTATCTTGGAGTAGTCTGGCACTACGGTGTTTTCTGAGAAAACGTGCAGGTGGAGTAGGAGTGACATAAGGGGTAGGTTTGGAGTGTCACCTCTGGCAGTCTGGTACTGCGTAATTTGTGCTTAGAAGCTTACAGGATGCATTCAGAACAGTTGCTATTAATAAACACATTCATGGAATGATGCCGTGAAAGCAGTGTACCCACTTGCATTAAAAATCTGCACGTATCCTGCTGGCTATCTAATTGAAATTGAAAGAAATGCCGGCCAATTCTCTTCTTGATGTTAGCCTTTGATAATGTAGTTACCATGTTAGTTAGGCATTACTGAAAGCAGCATCTAGAAAATGACTCAAAGTATAAATGGCAGAAGCTAAATGGTAGAAGATAACATCTACTTCGTGAACACGCATAAAAATGGTTGCTCATCGGGCATCTCATTTCACAATAAATATATTGTAACATTTTGTCACTTGTTACTAGGATAGACACAGATAAACGCAAATGATTTCAATTTACATGTACCTTAGGCCTACGCATGTGGGGCAT
Source organism: Watersipora subatra (assembly GCF_963576615.1). Classification (NCBI taxonomy): domain Eukaryota; kingdom Metazoa; phylum Bryozoa; class Gymnolaemata; order Cheilostomatida; family Watersiporidae; genus Watersipora; species Watersipora subatra. The sequence goes on from NC_088718.1 coordinate 14,256,713, forward strand.
ACATGAACATCACCTCAGAAGCTAAGTATTTTGCCTACAGCTAAGTTTACCCATCAAGCTTCGTCTTATATTGTATACTAGCTGTGCTACCCTGCGTTGCCCGGGTAATAAAAAAGTCTTTGGACAGAAAATTGATTTGTATTTAACATATAACAACATTTGCTATTCTAGCTTTCAAACTACATATCATGGGAAAAGTGTTTTGTGTAGTTGAATAAATTAAAAGAAAAATAAAATCAACTGTGGAGGTTTTAAAACTTTGTCAAACAACTGTAACTTTCAAGCTATTAGCCTGGCATATTGCCAATGGAAAATACCACTGAGCTAGTTAATAAGGCTAGGCTTCTAATGCCGTACTCCATGACGTTATGTCAGCATTGTCCAGCTCCGCTGTTCTAATAGTAGCTATATAGCTGGAATGACAGACGGACTTTGAGAAATATATAATTAATTTTGATTAAAATTGTAAAAGATTATAAGGTGTGTAACACATATCTCACGTATGCTTTCATAGTTACTGCGTTCACAAGTACAGTAAAACCTCGGTTTTCGACTATAATCCACTCCAAAAGGCTGCTCATAAAGAAATTTGTTTGAAATTGGAAACTATTTTGCCTATTATGATTAATATGACTAACACATTCCAAGTCTAGAAAAACAAATTTTTAAGCATTATTTTACTGTTTTACACTATAAACTGTATGATTGTAATAAGAGAGCAGATAAAAAGTAAAATACAGTGATTTTCTCATAAAAAAATCTATTAATGAACTAGACCAGGTTGGGAGTGTAGGCCTACTGTATCCAGCCTTGTTTACCCCTGATTTGTATACTGTATATAATAAATAAAAAGTGTGAAAATAGAGTGAATGTTGTAATTTAATAAAATATATCTTATCTCAGATAACGAAAAAGCAAACATATCGCATGTAATATTTTGACCAAATTTAACATAAAAGTAGAACATTAAAGTAGTGAAGGCTTGCTCTATGGCTTATGATACCAAATATTTTAATAAAAAGGTATTTTGCGATTAAGTGGCTAGTCTACTGCCATAAAACTGCATTATTTCTGCATAAAACTGAATTATTTCTGCATAAAACTGCATTATTTCGTATTTGTCTTATCCTTGTTTGCCGTGCCACTATTTTAAAGTAAAATTTTATTAGTGCCGATATATTTGGCATTTCAAGAAACTCGGTTGAATATTTTGTGTACCGTGAAATCTTTGGTGGAGAGTTTTTCTATTAGACCTTTGAACTCTCGTCCTATGTTAATTGACATTGCTTTGTTGTAAAGAGAGTTAAACCATGTTTACAAACAAAAGGGTTTAGTAAGGCTTACCGTCTAGATAAAGCAAATACGTTGCTACCTCATGACCTCATGCTACCTCGTAACTTAACTCATGACATGAAAGGAACAGAGGATAACATTTCTTGTCTTTCATTTTTAATAATTACAAAATGAATAAATTTAAGTACATTAGGATATGGTCAAAAACCAAATTTTGTTTCATGAGCTGAAGCATGAAAATCTCAGTTCTTCCATTCGAAATCGGATTTAGTCGAGATCTAAGATGTTTGAACGTTGGGTTATAACTATACTATTGTTGGTTGGTTCCTCGTGTCTAGCTGAGTAGATGAATGTGAAAAAGGGTGATACTCCTTGCTGTTTTGCTATAAAAAACTTCAACATCTTGGTATCAAGCTTTTAGATGATCGTCAATATATGGAACAACTGTGAAACTGCAAAATTATGAAATGCAATAAAAACATTTATAAAACTACACTGAAGCTAGTTGGTTAGTATTAACAATACTAAAGATCAGATTTCAAGCTTAGATGTCTTCCTAAGCTTACAGATTAGTAGTAAAATCTATTTAAGTTTTTTAATCTATTAAATCTTCTAATAGAGTCAAAGCTCTACTCACCATCACCTTCAATTGCAAATTTTTCATCATGTGGTGTAAAATTCTAGCACGTATTTGGCTTTTGGCTCTAAAAGTTTTCAACTCTACATAAATTTTCAAATATATAATACTAAAGCTTTTCAAAGCTGGACAGATAAAAAGATAAAAGATAAAAAAGCGAACTTCAAAAAATTCAGGTGATAACTAAGTTTGCCCTTTTTGTAAACATTTTTCATTAAAAAAGGAGTGTTTACAAAACAGCAGAAATATAAGCAAAGCCCATTTCAACTCAACCTAATCTAAGCTAGAATAAGAATCTCTATCACCTACTCTGATTTACTCAGAGGTAATTCTCACACGCCGTCTTTTGCCATAGCGATGATCAACAACATTCAACCATGAAAAATGGCTGGATGTTGAGAAAAACAATTGCTTCATATATATTTCAAACTCCCAACACTCAGCTTATGAGATCAACACTCTACCCACTGCACCACTTGCCCACCTTCTAATGTTTCTGAATAATTGTGTAGTTATTACACCCGATGACCTTCTCACGGCTCTCACCTTCTCACCTCCTTCTAGTGTATAATAATTTGGCACACTTGTGATTAAATAATGGTACAGATAAAGGTGCAGGTAAAGGACAAAAACAAATTACTGTTGTTATATTTATGTAGCGAATGATTGAATTGGCTAACAAAAATTGGTATGTCTCTGGACAATGCATTATTAAAACATCATTTTTTTCCAATGAGTTGATAAAATTTAATCTAAGATAGCCTAATATTTGTCAGACAAAATGAGTCTGACCACAAATGTAGTTACAGTTATAATATTTATGAACATGATTTATCTAGACAGTATTGCAATGAAATTTACGTCTGTTACATGCTAGTGATTATGAAAGCAATTAATATTATACCATGAGAGTCGGACAGTCCACCGCATTTAGAATTGTTTAAATTTTTGTTTTATGTTTATCATATGTAAATCTACCATTTCTAGCTGCTCTAAAAATATAAAAACTTGTGGTGTGCCAGCAACGTTTTACAGCATCATTGCATGAAGGTCAGACCAACAAAAGACAAATCTGAAATTAATTTAAGATATATTGACATTAAACATACCGAACTTGGAAACAGTTTTTGCAAATCCTCATTTTACACTTTCATCTTTATTCTCCAACAATATCAAGCGCACATACACATTTGGTGTAAATATTCATATAACTACAAATGTCTTTCAAGTTTGTGAAATAAATTTTATTAAATTTCATATTAAGCATTTATTACATTAACTTTATTTGTTATATTATGTATTATATGATTAATTATTTAATAATTATAAAATAATATTATGATATTTATATATGCTATATAAATATATTAATATTTACACAGTATATATATTTATAAATAAATATACATATAAGTATACGTATACGTATAAGTAGAAGTACACATATTTATATATACTTTTAATTGTATATAGTGTATTATTATTACATAGACATTGCATTATTATTTTATTACATTATTAACAAAATTTGCAGATTGAAGATGATGTCACGAGGTCAACTGGCATCATCCGCAAAAAGTCTCACCAACAATATTGATACCAAGCGCACAGAGAACCTCATAAAAGCCATGAAGCAATCTCTGGCTGCTGCCCAACGACTGAGAACAAGCTCAACTAACGTTGCCTAGTTCCATGTAACAATTTGATCATGAAATACAAAATAACAATGCTAGCTTGTGATAAAATCGCGCTTTTTTGAGCTCATTTTTCTAGGTGTTCAGCCTAATAAGCGTCCTGTAACAAGCTATGAGCAATTTTAAATAGCTTATCTACCTTTCATAAAAGACTGAGATTATTTTGAAAGCTGAATTTAGATAATAATGGGTTTTAAGACACCCATTTCTATCATTCTAAATTGAACTAAACATTCCCAATTTCCATTCCTAAAAAGCTAAGCTAAGTCACATATTTATGGGCGGAGCTTGTTGTGCCGATTGTGCTGTTTTCGAGACTGATATTGAAACGCTTTAAAAAAGCCTTCTTGACTTTGAAAGTTAGTAGACCAATCTTTATTTTGAGTACAAAGTCGGAATCAGCGTGTCTGATTTATCTAAAATATGATAAAAGTTGTACGCAACAATTATGGTTTAAAGAAGCTATATTGGGCTTTGATAAACTAGCACAGGTTCTTTGGCAGTTTGGTTAACCTTGAGCAACATGACCGCCGCCCCAACTTATAGTAGTTTTTGCAAAGGTTGGAGTATGTTATGCTCATAGACCTATTAACTATACTAGACTGGGCAATCCAATATAGTTAATAGGTCTATGGTTATGCTATGTGAGAAATGAATTGAAACAGTTCCTAGACAGCTACAAGCATGTTTCTATGGCTCTTCCTATAACAAGGTAGCCTACAATCTTTAACAATGTTTAAAGTTTATAGGCTACAACAACCGATATTGTTACTGAGTTTGTCTGCAGGTCTGTCTCTAATCAACAGTGTAATTAGTGTTTCAATTGCGTTTTTTGAAAGCGGTAAGTAGGGCATAACTCCAACTTGATGGGCATGCACAAAAAAATTGAACAAGCGCTTGAAAAGGTTAAAATAGTGGCTGATACCAATAACTTGTCATTATACATAAAAGGCTTCCTGTTGATACTCACATAAAAAGATCGAAGCATTTGTAGATCTTAATTAATCACAGAGCTCGACACAAGATTAGCCAATCAAAAGTCAGAAACTAGACGGGGCTGATTGATCACTTTTTAACATACAGCTTTCTGATTCCCATTTGGTCACCAACTGCCCCTCTTATACTGCTTTTCTCTCCATGAAGGTAAGTAGACTACCAACAGATGACTAGCAATGTGACAACAAAACTACCACTACACAAGAAATGAATTCTAACAAATGATTTTAAAATCTGCCTTCTTGATAATACAGTCAATGTTTATAAACCAAATTGCTAAATTTTACCTACACCACCTCATACTAAATTAGGAGATTACGGCTATTGTGTTTCATTGACAAAATCACTACATAATCTTATGTCGCTAACATACTGCTGTACTGAATAACCTCAACAGAGCTCATAATTTAGACAAGAACACACACGTGTTTAGAAGTTTCGAATATGGGAGCATTTTACTAGAAATGTTAAACGCTCCCTTCATTATTTTTTAAACATACAATTTTTTTGCAATACACCTGGAATGATGGTGATCAAAAATATTGCAGGTGTAAAAGAAGGTTGATTTGGCGAGTATTTTAGCTTTGATTGGTTATATTTTATCATTCAAATGGGAAAAACTTGAAGCAAAGTGTTACCATGAAAAACGAATTTTAATATATTTTTTTATGAGATATACGATTATATCATAATAGTATGGTTCAATGGAGCTATCATATGCTGCTAAACAACATCCTATAAAACAGTTTAAAACTACCTCCAAACATTTAATAGCCAGCTACCACATCTATACTATAAATCCCTCTAAGTCACTGTATGTCTGTCTGTTAGTCTATGTGAACACAGCGTTTCTCCCATTTTCTGGCTGATTTCATTCAAACCACCAAAGATATTTGGTTTCAAAACTTCATCTGGTTTCTGCAAACCAGCCTCACACGCTGAACTCGCCTTCATAAAAACAATTGCTCACAATACAACTAAATGTAGAAATTTGCGTTGAAAATATACAACCATGCTGCAGGATATCTGATTGAACATAAAATAAATCCTAGGTATGCCGGGCCTACTGCAAGTGCTGCAATATAAGTTTTTGTGATTTACCTGATCTATTCACACTGATATATGTAGGTATATGTGAACTCTAGACATTTATCAAAATAAAAACTGGATGCTTAATTTTTCATAAATAAAGATGTGTAACTTCGTAACGTTTGTACCGTTAGCAAAGACGCTATTAAAAATGTTACGTTTTTTATTAAGTCTGTATACTTCTTGTTGTCGTTCACATCCATATATTAGACTGGGAGTCAAAAATAGACTCAGACTGTAAAATAGAGTGAAGAAATGAAGCTAAATAAACTTACAGAATAGTCTTGTTATGGAATTCTTGTTGCTTGGCAACAATATAAACGAGGCCGTTAAAAGTATAAAAAAGCCTTCCTAAAAAGAAATCTTTTGAGCTTGCATTGTTTTTTGAGTTTTCCAAGACTATTTCACTATCTTGACCCAAACTTTATCATCACGGAAATCAAATACAAGGATATTAGCGGAGATACCCGATACTACATACACAGGTTACACTACCATCACTATCAACTCTCTGTGTAATAAAAAGTCTTTTCAGTTTGAGTATGACACTAATGAGACCATCAACCTTGACACTTCCTTTTATTGGTGGCCCTAACTACAGTCAAATCTCTACCTACCATTAACTGTATGTAACAATCTTTCTATGAACAGCCATGATAGAAAAATTTAGCGAATATTTGTTTCTATATGTTTTTATATATACTTTTATTACATATTTTTATACAATGCATTTGTTTTGATGCTATGTATCGACGCTAGAAGTATTTTTCATTGTTTTTGATTTCTAGAATGAAATAAACAAAATGCAATATATTGTGGTGGATACCGCGCCATGACTTTGTAATTCCTGCAAATATTTTATGTGTATGTTGTGTTGTTATTTTTACTTCATCATTGTTATTTGTTCGTTATACTATATCGATATACCTTAGTTTTATGTTGTATCGCTGTTGTAACGCATTGTAACTATGCCAACGAATTAGCGGTTCTACTTATTCCATTATTAGCCAGTTTCTCACTCGATTCTATTAGCCAGAACGGATGAGCTTATTTTATATAAAGGAGCATGCTCACTCAGTTGAGGAGAGTATATAGTTGTAAGCTGCTTGGCTAATGGGGTTCCCTTAATAAAAATTGAACGGAATAACCATATGCATTCTCTCTCTTCTTTATGTAATAGTCTAGATCGTGCCAAGTAAAGGCCGACAAATTCCTTTAAAATATGCTTTTAAGAAAATTTGTTCTAACTTACAGCCGCTTCAATATACAAAGCAAATACTGGAGTGGGTTAACTTAGTATGTTGGGGCTCAACTTCACACAACCTGTAAGTAGAACTACTATGTCCTCAGTACAATCTAAACAGAGTGCAATTTTGATGGGAGGTAATAAACATGCATGAACCTGCAGCTCAAAAATGTGACATATGAGTGTGGCATGTCAGTGTTCAAGGTGAGCTTAACCATGAATGTTTTCCCAGATACACGCTTGCTTCTTCTTACGCCATATTGCTGAAATTAAACTGTGAACTTGTTTTGAATCAAAATTTGATAAGCATATAATTGAGGCCTAATAACATGTTTATTGTTTCCATTTCCAAAAGACAAATATTTATGTTAATGAATTTAATTTCATGTATTATAAATATTTTGCATCACCGATATTAATAAGATACTAATAATAACACAAATCATAAACAGGTATTAGGCATCCTCTATCTATAGATGTATTCAGTAATATCAAACAAAACCCAATTCTTAGACATATTTTAAAAATAATTTCGATAGACTTGGAGAATATGCAAATCTGCATAACAAATTTGGAGGTATACATTAAGCGTACTCTAAGAGTTACAAAAGCAAATTTGACAAGAATAGACAAATCCTAATTATTATGTTAAAGTGATAGAGGTAGATGAAAAAGGTATATTATGTATCTTTTCCACCACAGATATTTACAACTTTAAAAATATTATATATAAAAACTACTATATATAACCAGAATAGAATCCACAAAGCCTCTGTGAAACCTGGCTTTATATGATATCTACCATCTAGCTCTATATAAATTAGATTGTAATGGCTAGTACCATACAAAGTACATACAATAAGGAATTACAAAAATCTAGCACTTCTTACTACTGACCACATTATCTTTAATCAAAAAGGCTTGAACTTCATAGCCCTGTTCCAAACTGATTATCGGGACGTGGTGTCTTGATATTCTATGACTCATTCACAAAAATGACTAGTAACTTTACTCTAGGACTAACAAGGAGAAAGTCAGCAGTCAGCGATGTGGTATTTGACCCCTAATGAACGAATAACTTTTTCTGGCATGCAATAAACAGGATTTACTTCAGCAATGGATGTGTCTCCTAGCAACGATAGACCAGCGATCCCAAATAAAGTGTGGAATGGATCCACCATGTCCCCTGGGCGATCTGCAAATCCCCCTGTCTCATCATCCTGCAATGCACAAATGGACTGTAGAATTATTCTCAACCTTGTTTAGGTGCAAAAGTGTGTTCCATCTCTGAACCGTTAATGATTCAATAGATTGCAACACATAGACTTCAAGTTAAACCTTTACTCAAACAATAAAAGATGACAGAGTATTTTGTGTAGTATTTTGAATGTTTGTTAATCTTGCTGCAAAGGCTTAATGGCAATAATGACACAACTACTGACTGTTTACTTCGGATTGTTGCAAATTATCTTGCTAAATGTATAAATATTAATCTCAGTGTTTGTATGTCTGTAGTTTGCGTGTTCAGTTATAGCGACAAAGCTACAAAAACAAAGAATCCCACTAGAATTGAACTCAGAACCTCCTAGTTCTGCAGACAGGCATGCTATCCATAAAGGCGAAAACACACAAGGCGATATTTAGTACGATATCGCCTTGTGTGGCGCTAATCTACGCTAGAACTTGCTCCTACGGAGCGATAATGCTAGACATCCTCGTCACAACTTTATAGCTAGCGAGATGCATTTCGATTGGTTAGTGTTACCCCAGAATGCAATTTTATGGCAAGTAATTATTTTTTATTGATGTTCACCAACGTACAGCAGCAACAATTTGCTATTTTATTATGATTGAAACATCCCAAGAATGAACACTGAATTGTTCATAAATTTAATAAAAGCACTCCCAGTCCTGTACACCATAACACACAAAAATTACAAAAGATCCGAGTTAAAAACCAACATTTGGAGTTAATCGTTGCGCAGGTTGACCATTTTGAGAATGGTAAATATTTAATATATTAAATATAAAAAAACTGCTACAAAATAAAATATATATAAAAATCGTAAAATATTACAGGTAAAAATACAAGAATCATTTTTTTATGTCTTCTTGTAGTGTTCTATCCGTGAAAGTGAGATAGGTTTAATAACAAAAAGCGGAAGTTGTTTACGTCTTTGCCTAGACGGCGCCATATTGACTTACCTAAAGTTATTAACAACTCCGAAGAAACTAGTGATACGGAATATTATTGGCAGTTTGTGAGCGTGCCCATTACATCGTTTGCTAGTGAATCGCTCAACAACATTCTAGTGAATCGCTCAACAACATTTCTCCCATTCAACAGCTATATAAAATTATAATGTGCCAAGTAGATGTAAGTTAGCGGAGTAGAGCTACTAGCAATTTCAACACTGAGTTTTGCAAAATTATGAAAAAATGGACAAATATAAATAAAATCGTTATTTTTTCCCGAAAAAATAATACTGATCAAAAGTTATAGGCCTATATATTTCTTTCAATGCCAACACTAAATCGAAGATATCAACCAATTTTAAAACAAACTATTCCGCAAAAGAAAATGATTTCATGTATATGAACTTTGCAATGATATAATTCAATTGCTATTGTTACAATAGAAGAGGAAAAAAGGACTACAAAATCACACTTTATTTTGACAAGCAAAATGCACGGAACAAGGTGACAAATTCAGCTAAACGTTTTATAACTAGAAACACATTTAATTACACCAAATCCTTCTTCATAAGGCCACTCATTTTTGATTATTAGGTTCACGGATCCGCCGACGCGAGATAAAAACTACCGCTGAAAAAATAAAAAGTCTATGTGTACTTTTATTTTTATTTGAACCGCCGAAACTTGCAATTTGTTGATTAATGTTTTTTATTTGAAAACGTAACGTTAGCTTTCTTGTAACCAAGGCCGTATTGTTCTATGAACAATTGTTCATAGAACAATACGAGGCAGCAAAATTCTATGAGTGCGTTCTATGAGGCAGCAAAATTTCAGCAGTTTAGTGTCGACAATGCTCGGACGAAAGGTGCGTACGTACCGTGCAGAGCCCGTTTTCAGAATATTACTAGTGGTTGCAAACCTAGCGAATCCATTTCGACACCATTTTTACTGCTAAGAAAGGAATGGAAAACGGACTTTTTGGTTTTGACTGTTATGGATTCACATATTTAATGATAACGATTAAGTTGAAATGTGCTAGACGCTGTTGAACTGACGAAGAGTTTTGATTTTGACGACTGCCATAAATTCTGGACTTTTAAAACATTTACTTCCACTTAAGATGAATATTTTGATAGTTATGGGAAGCCAATTACGGGATAATGTAGAATAATTCTTGGTTGGCTTCACTAGCCTTATTGCAGTTTGACGAATTATTCTGACGATAGTCACTTGACTGATTACAATTTGCAAATTGTATTTGAAATGTTTTCTTTATCATTACTATTATTGTTATATCGACGCTGCGCGAAGCAGCCGTGTTTAGAACTATCTTGAAACTTTCAAGAAAAAAAGAAATTTGTTCGCAGCTTTCTTCTTATTGCTTATATATCGAGTATGATTGCTAATTTCTTCACACTATTTTTACGTGAAAACATCTACTTCATTGCAAGGAAATCAACTCAGGATTTTCTGGGGCTGCATACATGTAACAGCTGATTTAAACTTTTTGTAATTTTGTGTGTTTCTTTTTTAATATCTGCTTGACAAGCTCTAGTCACGTAGTATATGTCTATAATTTGTTTGTTTAGTGAGCTATGTTATTATCTATATTTGCATGGAAATATTTATTTGTATAGTTTTTTGTATATATATATATATATATATGTGTGTGTGTGTGCGTGCGTATGTCTATTTTATTTTCTAATTTCGACATTGAAAATTTGCCATTAAAAAAAAAGAAAAAACAGACATTGACACTTTTATTTTTATTTTCATTTCGACCGACATACTCTAAAATGTGTTGAAAAAATCTGTGAACCTAAAAATATAAAATGAGTGACCTAAGCTTATAAGCAAATACAAATTCAACAAAGAAATAAACAAAAAAGGATGTAGATAAGCAGTTTGTAACTCTGATTAGCTTATTCTGACGCTTTGTATGTTGGTGGCTAATTAGCTCAGTTGATTAGAGGGTTAGTCTAATAAGGAGGATGTCATGGGTTCAAGTCCCTTAATTGCCAACATTTTAGACGTGTCATTACAAAATCACATTTAGCTATATTTTCATTCACAAAAAGTTCTTTTTGGCCATAATTGCCACAAGTTGGTGATAACGAAATATTTCTGGGCCTTAAATTTGTGGATTATTAAAGAAAGTCACACGCAAAATGTCAGCCAAAGTGTTCAACTAGAAGTTAGTCTGTAGAGAGGACATACCCACGGCCAAATGAAACTGAAAGAAAATATAATCTATCAATCTATCAGCAAACTATCCAAGATGTGAGTTTGAATTTGGCTGTGTCACACAAATGACAGCCTTACTGACTGCTGAGAACTGACTGCTGTCAACTGACAGCTGTCAACTGACTGCTGACAACTGACTGCTGTCAACTGACTGCTGCCAACTGACTGCTGTCAACTGACTGCTGTCAACTGACTGCTGTCAACTGACTGCTGACAACTGACTGCTGACAACTGACTGCTGACAAATGACTGCTGACAACCGACTGGTGTCAATCGACTGCTGTCAACTGACTGCTGACGACCGACTGCTGTCAACCGACTGCTGTCAACCGACTGCTGACAACCGACTGCTGACAACTGACTGCTGACAACTGATCGCTGACAACTGACCGCTGACAAATGACCGCTGACAAATGACCGCTGACAACTGACCGCTGACAACTGACCGCTGTCAACTGACCGCTGTCAACTGACCGCTGACAACCGACTGGTGTCAACCGACTGGTGTCAACCGACTGCTGACAACCGACTGCTGCCAACCGACTGCTGTCAACCGACTGCTGACAACCGATTGCTGACAACTGACCGCTGACAAATGACCGCTGTCAACCGACCGCTGTCAACCGACCGCTGACAACCGACCGCTGACAACCGACCGCTGACAACCGACCGCTGACAACCGACCGCTGACAACCGACCGCTGACAACCGACCGCTGACAACCGACCGCTGACAACCGACCGCTGACAACCGACCGCTGACAACCGACCGCTGACAACCGACCGCTGACAACCGACCGCTGACAACCGACCGCTGACAACCGACCGCTGACAACCGACCGCTGACAACCGACCGCTGACAACCGACCGCTGACAACCGACCGCTGACAACCGACCGCTGACAACCGACCGCTGACAACCGACCGCTGACAACCGACCGCTGACAACCGACCGCTGACAACCGACCGCTGACAACCGACCGCTGACAACCGACCGCTGACAACCGACCGCTGACAACCGACCGCTGACAACCGACCGCTGACAACCGACCGCTGACAACCGACCGCTGACAACCGACCGCTGACAACCGACCGCTGACAACCGACTGCTGACTAAATGTTGTTTTTGTTTTCTTGGCAGTGATGAGTTCTTGACAAGTGAAGCATATGACAGCCACTACCTCCAGACCTCTCATACTTACTACCATGCATAAGTTTATGGCTAACATTTAACACTGTTGAAAGTCTGACAAGTACAATTCACATTTTAGCTGACCAGCAATGAATTGATTTCAGAGCTGACAAAATAAATTACTAAAAAATCCTAAAAAAGAATACATTTTTCAAGTTAGCCAAAGATGAACAAATAAAGCTTGTAATCAATTTGAGAGCAAATAAAAAAAAAAAAAAACTTTATAAGGACTTTCTCAGCCAAATGTAAATTCATGATTCCCTCTTTAGAATACTTAGCCAAACTGTCAAACTAGGGATATTAAAAATTTAACTACTTTAAGAGATGAGTACATCAAGTTGTGTGCAGTATAAAAGGGCTTCGAAAATTGGAAGAAAAGATTTGAGTACATGTAACTCTGAGTCGACCGGCTCATATAACCAAGGAATTTGATTTTATTTTTTCAATGCTCAAAGATAACGTACAGAAAATTTTAATTGATTTTGTCATATAGTACCAATATTTTTCAAACGTTTGCGATTGTTTTTGGTGTTTGAGGTGATCTGATTGCCAGGATGTTTCAAGATTAAAATCGACAAAACTTGATCGCGGTTAAAACACTCAGACGAAAAATATGTGCTGAAATGACATCATTAGTACAGCGGCTGCCTGTCTCTCTTGTTATTATATCGGTTATCGCGTTCAAGTTGCAGCGTTATGCGGCTTTATTCTGTCGGTCTCTTTGCCGAAGTGCAACTATAGACATCATAGTCGCACTTTCACTTGAATCTGAGCGTTTTAATGGCGATAAAGCTTTGCCAATTTTAATCCTGAAACATCCTGGCAGACAGACCACCTGAAACATCAAAGAAATAGCCATTGACAGAAAAATATTGATACTTTCTGACAAAATCTACTAAACTTGTGTGAGATCATATTTGGGTCACAGAAACCATGGTTAAGTCGGGATTATAAGATTTACAGTTATCTGCACTAGCAGAAGGAGAAATTTCTCACAGCCATTTTGCAAAAAAACTTTTGCTTCTAGCTTAATTACAGCAGATTCTATGGTCAAAAAACTGAATGCACGTTTACCATTAGTGCGAAAACATAGTTCCGAGAAAACTGGCTTTAAAGATTGAGAAACGAAAACCAATGCACAATTTTGTTTACATTTCAAAACGTCATAGCAACCAATATCAAGAAGTTGTGATATTTATCTAGATTTCGGTATTTATATTCAAAAGATTATGCTGAATTTAAAAATCTAAACAGATTTTAGCTGGTTGTCATAGAAATAGCTTTATATTTATAAAAATAACGTATTACTTAATTTTGCAGATATTAAAAACGGCTTGGCAGTATCGCGATATTGGGCACAGCAAAATCATCAACAAAATCTTTAGGAAAATAACAACAGTAACATATTGCACACCATCGATAACTATATACTTTGATCTTGTAAACTCGAATGATTGTTCTTAAAATTAAATCTGAAAACAATCTTATAAAATCGAATAATTATTCTTACAATTAAATATTGTAATAAGCTTGTAAGAATTGTTAGGAAAATATCATCGTAAGTTCCTTTACTTTCACTGCTTTTGACATCAGTTGGAATACCAAAGTACTCATTATAAGTGTCCAAAATGTCAAAGTTATCTTTAAAATCGGGAAAAAAGAAACGATTATATTTATCGGACGCCATTTTTCAGTACTTCCTGTTTAGCATAGCAACGGTTTTAAGGGGTTTTTTCCGAGGGTTAAAGACTTCTATTGGCTAAACTGACTTCAGATTCAGAAAGATCACTCTTTGATTGGTCCAGATGCACGTGTTACAAAAATCGTTACCAATATTATAAATTCAGTTAGTGCAACTTCAAAGTCGGATAACTCAACTTCGTGATTTGCGACTTAACCATGGTTTCTGTGACCGCGACCCATTTAAACAATGCTCGAAAAAAAATGCTAACAGATTTACTAAATTTGTAAGTTCAAACAACCATGGTTGTGATTGTGTCAACCAACTTTAAATATAGTAATGCTACCCAGCCTTTTATTTAAGTACAGAAGTTAATCTGAGGCTTACCGACACACAATCCACAGCGTTTACAATATCTACAGCTTTATTACTAGCTGTAGGAATAATTCTTGCCATTCTGCGACTCACGTGGTGCGCCCACATGTATGATTATACTAATTTTACCTGACAAGCAAGGATATACTGTCGAAGTTTGTCCGAGTCGATCCAGTGAAGTCGTCCAATCATCTTGAGAGAAGCGAGGACCCACCAAGAGTAGCAAACATCTGGTAACTTCTCAGGTCGGCCATTGAGACCCCCTGAAGGAAGTTGTCTTTCACACAACCACCAGCCTAGCAGGTCAGCTTTGATGAGGTCAAGTCGACCAATAACAGAAAGGAAACCGACGCAACAGTAAATCTACAAGAGATAAGCATTGGTCGAAGTTTTAAAGCTTCACAATCTTATGTAGACAACCTTATGAGGCGCTGATCAGGGTACTAAGTGGTATAAAGCCCTAGAAACGTTATTAGTCACAGCCCTTCGTAGTCAAGCAGTAGCATTATAGGAAATAAGGTAACTGCAAGAGTAGTCTTCCCTCTTTTATATAAACTAGCCCCCAGGAAGTCCAATGTGCTGTGAGAGATTGTCAGGAGTGCCGATAAAGCACAAAGAATAACTACTGTAAAACCTCTATTTGAATGCCATGGCGCTATATTTTTCAAGCCTCCCCTATAGTGGCGTTTTATTAGAGGTGACGTTCAAATAGAGGGTGGTGCTGTACTTTTTGACTAGCTCATCAGAATATGGGTAAAATAAATTTAACCCTTATACGGGTGAAGCGATGCTAATGTCGCCTATACTTTACACTCTCCTTCGAGAAAAAGGAAACAAGTTGTCGATGTACATGGATACTAATAATATTGCAGTTGCGATACAGCCAATAAATTAAAAATTCTAGTCTAGTTGTTTCCTTTTTGTATGGCCAAAGGGGTTCGGAAGGGTCTTAGAACTGATTAGGCAATTTGCATGTATTTTACTGTTTGTATAACATAAAATACCTATAACATATACGTTTCCTGGAACAGATTATTTACATTGTTGGAACGTCTACTGTACCCTTTATGATAAATAGATGTAAGCGAGGCTCTTAACGCATGAACCAAAGTGTGGACAATCAAATTCAAAGTATTCTCAAATAAGCAGTAGTTTCAAAATTGTTATCATGTTGAATTGGCTGAAAAATATCATTTCTATACGACAGACATTACCTCCACATCACCGACAAATTTATCCAGCATTACGATATCTTTTTTCAAAGAACTTAAAATTTCTACACAAGTACTTGAAGGTCAACTCATGTGATGATTTAAATAATAGATTGCCAGGTAAAGTTTTTCCACAAAAGTATATACAGTCATACTTCGACTTATGAGCTTAATGCGTTCCGAAACTGAGCTTGTATGTTAATTTAATCGCATGTTGGTGCAATTTATTTATATATAGAACCATTAAATATATATTGATTGGTTTCCATACTCTAAAAAATGCAAATAAAACACTCAAAACAAGATATTGTAACAGAAAGAACATGTTGGTTATTGTCCTAATTTACCACATGCTTTCAAAAAGCAACAATTAAAAAATAATGCAAGAAAATGTGATTAATTAAAATGTAAAATTAAATACATACAATCGCAGCTACCGCTAGCATTTGCCAGGGAGAGAAATATAAGTTATCCTTCGTTACAACAGTTGACTTTGATAAATTTGGATTTTATCAATGTCTTAAAAGACAAACATAGAGGCAAACATAAGAGCAAACTTTTATTTTTAACTTAATGTAATTAAATCTTCTTCGGCGTTCGTAGTTTGAAGTTTCTCTCACTGGTTAGCTAATTTTTCCTTTGTTTCGCTTTCGCAACTAGCCGGCCGTTTTAAGATAAACCTATCTAAGGATGTTTGCCTTTGTCGCCCTTTCAACATGTTGCGATTAGGACGAACACAGGTGTCGTCACAAAAGGTTAATGCACGACCACTAGCCAACTTGTCCGAATGTCTATTTTTATAGTTTTGATAGATCGCACCGGCCTTTTCACATAGCATCGTTCCAGTTACGCTTTCACCGGCCAATTGTTTATCTTTTATCCAATGCCTGAGCAGTCTCTCCATCAGCGGTCGTGAAGATCGCTGCGCCGTTTAGAAACTATGGTTTGTCCTTTTGCGAACTAAATGCCCTGAATATAATCCTTCGATAATCCTGTTTGATAATTGTGGATGTATTTCTGTCATATTGCTGAGCTAGCTCAATTACGCATACATATTTCGCATAATTTTCAATAATTTTCCATTTAATATCAACTGTTATCATTCGCTTTTTCTTTGCATTATCTTTCATTTTACTGGCAAACTTTTGGTCAACGCAGAGTACCTTTAATTTACATGATTCTGCACTGAAAACCCTACACAAAAAATCACGGTACAAAAGTATAACCTGAGCAGTTGAAAAATACAGAGTGATGCTGTTCTCATAAAACACCGCCGGCATACTTGGCAACTGACTCACGTGCTCGTATCTCAAACATGGCTCTTATGTTAGTGCTAAAACTTGCTTAAAAGCTGGCTCGCATCTCAAGTTTCTCATACGTTGGAGCACTCGTAAGTTGAAGTATTACTGTACAGTCATACCACGACATACGAGTTTAATCCCTGGGACTGAGCTCTTATGCCAATTTAATCGCGTATCAAGACAGCATTTTCTATGTAAAATAAGTACAAATCAATCCGCGGAAAACATGTTTTTAATTGTTATAATCCAGCGTGTACACTACACTAACAAAGTAGCAAATACTTATTTAGTTATTATGATCTGCACAGAAATGCAACATCACTATGTACACTACTGTATGGAGTTTTAGCTTCAAGAAAGACGTGGATAACGGCGGTCTGAGAGAGACTTGAAAGCAACACATTGGATACACTAAACTTTTGTGACTCTCCGTAAGAGAAACTTTGAATTTAACCCGAATGAATTTAGTTTACTAAACACACCTTGCAGCTAAGTTTTAATAGTTCACTAAACTTACATAAACTTTGTCGCCATATTTTTTTAGTATTTCCGATTATGCACTTTTGTCTCGTGTTCACTAAAAATTAGCCAAATTCCTAAAAACTTCTTAAAAACTGATTCGAGGAGAAAGACCAAACGATGTTTTCATGAAAACAGTTTTCCGCATACTTGGTCATAACCAGAACCGGCTAGTATGCTCGTCTCCCAAAGAATACTCGTATCTCAAAGAAACAGCTTGCTAGAAAGTGCGCCCGCATCTTGAGTTTCTCGCATGTTGGAGAACGTGTATAACTGTACTGGAAGTCATAGAACTTTCACATTTACTATGAACAAACCAACACAGTATGGATATAAATATTATAACACAATATATTTTTACTGTCTCTATCGAACCCAAACGATCATTCTAACCAGCTATCTATCAAAGCAAAATTCAACTTATTGAAGAATTTGATAGAAATCAATGCAAGTTTTGCAACTTCTAGACTGAACAGCTGTAATCCCTTTCTAACTTTTGATAGAACCAGAGGTTAATCTTTTGCTCCTACACTATAGTCGAGTGCCTTACCTGACCGGAATGCGACTCGCTTCCAGGACGGCAACCGAATCCGCCATCAAAGTTCATGCAAGAGACGACAAATTCGGTAGCCTTAGTAACATTGATAGCATCTAATCTGTTGAGGAGTGAAAGACACGCTACTGCGCAAAAGGAGAACCTAGAGTCGACTTCTCCCCACTCGTCCCCAAAGAAACTGCCATCCTCCTGCTGCAACAAAACATATACCAAATTGGGAAGACAATAAGATATCATTTCGCAAACATATAGTAGATAGAAGTGAATAGATATTTTCATCTTTGTCTTAAGTAAATTAAACAATTTTGAAAGTCAAGGACGTTTAAGAGGCATGATGAAGAGTGTTAAAAGTACTTTGCACTTTCACACTTTACAGAACATAATAAGAAAACAGCAAACCACGATGACAGCCATCACAATGATGCTTGCACTCGGTCAGATTCGGTCAGAGTACGAGAATGCTTTATGTATTTTAGTTTTTTATTTAAAAGAAATTTAAGAATATTTTTCACCCGAAGCCATTACAACTGAACCGCGAACAGCAAGGGACTAGTACATGTACCACAATATGTAAATCTAAATAATATATATACAGTGAAACATGGATAACTCAAACTTCACGGGACCGAGCAAAAGTGTTTGAGTTATCAGAGCGTTCAAGTTATCAGAGCACAGTCACAAGTGAATGTATTTATCAGTAGATACATATACAAACTACATGTATATATAAAACTAAAGTATAGGTTGTTTGTTGTAAGTTAAAGGGCATCTGATGTAGAGTTTTAAAGTATTTATTAGAAACTATAGATATTTTTATACATTTGAGATTTGTGAGTTGTTTTAGGTGATGTGACTGCCAGAACTTTTTCAGATTAAAATTGGCAAAACCTAATCGCGGTTAAAACGCTCAGAAGACATTTTTTCTTCTGAGTGTTTTACTCGAGATCAATTTTGCCAATTTTAATCTTAAAACGTCTTGTCAGTCACATCACCTAAAACTGCAAACAAATCTCAGCCCAATAGAAAAATATCTATTCTTTCTGATAATTTTTAAAACTGGACATAAGTAAACATTTATGACCATTGCAAAAAAGCATGCTTTACATCTGATCAGTTGTTTAATTTAAAAAACTTATCGAGTGTAGTCTGTGACAAGGTATTTTTTGACAAAGATCGACAGTGTGACTTATTGTAGAAAAAGATTTTAAACAGTTATTATAGTCCTTAAAAACTTGTTAGCCTTTTCTAACAAAATTGGCCCATCGATAGGTATGCCTTCACTATGCACTTGTCTAAACCAAGTCAATAATACACCATCCAAATCATCGTGCGACGTTGAACGATCTCTTAGTCTTGATGAATTTTGGTCACATAACGATCTTATTCTTTCTTTTTGTTTAATCCATGTTGACACTGTACTTTTTGGAAGATTTTCTCTTTTTGATAATGCTGATAGCTTTTGTCCTGTTTCGATTTCCTCGAGTACTTTATGTTTGTTAGAAGGTTTCCACGCTTTTCTTTGCTTGCGTGATGCCATTGTAAAGCGGATGTCTGTTGTAGCGGACGCCAAGCCACGAGCCTATTTGTGACATTTTATCTTTATGTATCCGCGTATAATCACTGTTACAATATGTTTTTTGTATGCTGCGTCTATCTTTATTAAATTTTTATCGCTAATACCTTCTTACGTTTATAGCTTGGCCGTAACTAAGTGAACGTCTTAGCGACCCTATTAATCATTTTTATACGATTTCTTTTTCGGTTCCATTATACGGTATGGGGGAATTATATGTACACTATACGCGTACTAAAAGCGCTTCCATTAAGAAAACAGAGTAGTCTCAGGCCCGCGACTAGTGGAAACTCCTTCAAAATAAATTGAACGGAAACCGTTTGTGAATTCGGCAAAAAACTGTACGAGTTAACGGTGCCGAGGTCGAATTATATAAAGCCATTTATCATTGCGTGGGAACGGACCAAGCAAATCCATTCGAGTTAACCATGTGTTCGTTATATCCGAGGGCGAGTTATCCATGTTTCACTGTATATAGATATAAAAATAAATATACATAACTACACTATATAAATATATTATATAATGTAAAACCATACATAAATATATTATATCCCATTATAATCTATATATATATATATACATACATGTATATATATATATATAGATCTATATATATATATATATATATAGATCTATATATTGAAAATCAGAATATTTGTCTGTCCGTCCATCTGTCCAGTTATAGCAATAAAGTTTTTGGAATAAAAATCTGATGTGCACTGAATTTGAACTCACAAATTCCAGTTTAGCAGACAAGCATTTATCCAATACACTCCATTACCCAACTGGCTACACTATGGAATAAGTTGAGCTAAACAATACTAAATAATAATAAATACTAACTACACATGTCAATCTTTCATGGCTACACCTTCAACGTTGCAGCTAGCATTACGCATGAAGTCATCCCAGAAAAGAAATTCGTGACCATAGGTGAAGAAAATGCTCAAAATAACATGGCCAACAAGACTATTGCAATCAGTATAAGGCTGTGGTAAGCACTGTAGCCGGTACAGTATAAATTACACAGAAATAAACATGGTACACAAGAATAAAAACAAAACACATTCATTTAAAAGTTAGAATGATAAATGTTATATAGGTTGATTGAAAATATATGTTTTGTGCAAAAACTTAATTTTATTATCCGTGCAATGCTGGGCATTCAGTAGTAGATAAACATATTACATACAAATATATTAAATGCAATTACTAATATCTAAACATATCATGCACAATTAAATATGTTATATTTAACGTTAATAAGAACACCTTTGCGCCTTCATATTGTATTGTGCTTATATACTAATACATACATATATATTTGATTACTACTGTACATGTTGATTTGAGATTGATGTGACGCGAAAGAGTCTTCCAGACTTCCTTTACTATACATAAACCATAACTAACAAGCCAATCAACTAATATTAACCCAACAATTATTTCACAAGTTCAGCATAAATGGAATAACTTGAAAAAGTTTAAAAGAATCTAAATTTGACCACAATATGTAAGCATCAAACCAACATGCATAGACACACATCCGCAATACCTGCAATGACTTTATGAACTCCACAAGCTTGTCGATATCTATGGCATCTCGACAGTCGAATAGACAAAGTATCTGAACGGCGCTAAGAGAATAGAGTAGATGTGGATCATGTTTAGGAGCGGCGACAAACCCTCCGCAGCTGTGCTGACAGGACTTGACAAACTCTATGGCATCCTGATAAGATCAATCGATGAATCAATTCATTCTATACAACGGTAGGCGTAATACAATTACAAACTAATAAAAAAGATAGAGAAATACGAGAGTTGTGACCATAGATATATATACCTATGGTATATATATCTATGGTTGTGACATATTGCTTATATATTCTTTGCAAACCTTCAACCATGAATTTAGGTATTTTATTAAACTTGAATTTAGATCTCAAAAAGCAAGGACAAGTTGATGCTAATACAATTTAAGAACACGAGAAAAACAAAGAAAGCACCAAAAACATAAAAAAGCAATACTATTGTTTCATCTCCAACAAAAAGATTCTAGGAGTTGTCTCACCTTTCTCAAGCAATCTAGGAAGAATATTGAATTTTAATTCAAATCGACTTCTGATTGCCTAAACATATAAATTTTTTAACACATGGCAAATTCTTCAGGCCTGTATTACCTGGTTACAAGTTGGGGCGGCAAATGTTAGGCGACTAGTTATGAACACCTGGGGGTTTGGAGGGCGGTGTAAGCCCCCAACGGGGTTTAAGGGCAGCGGCCCGAAGCTCTGGACCTTTTAAGCATCAACAACCCTCAAAGTATGCATAAATGCAATCAATTGTAAACATCAAAATCTACATAAATATATTGTTTATGGTTCATAGAAAACAAAACTTTTTTGATTTAACGGACGAGAATAAAATTATGATATAAAACTCATGACACTACAGATTTCTGTAACGAACATTCACAGGACAAGCAAGAGCTATTACTTTTTTTATTGCAATAGTTCTTGTTCTGTTCATGTGTCCATGGCAGAAATCTTTTACAACTGATTCTGTATCTATTTCAACATCTTTATATAAGTGTAACACTAGAAGGTTATTTAGACGAGCCTACCCAACAGCACTCCTCATCGATGTTTAAATTCTACGTTGATTAAGTTTTATATGACAAGGAAAATGCAAGTTTGGGGGTTTTCTTCACACCCTCCCTATAAACAATAAAGTTCAGTTTTCTAGTCTTAACAAAGTCTCACAAAACCACTCATTTGGAGAGATCACCACGGAGACAATATAGAATGCTAGTTGCTAGTAAATTAGTTGTTGGAAATTCTAAGTGAATGAGCTTAAACTGCAATTCTTAGCACTTAGCCGAAAATCCTTAAAAAGTTGGGGCGGCTCAGCCGGTCAGCAGATATTTGACACAACACCCAAGGTAATTTGCAACATACGATATTCAAAAATTCTTGAAGCCTAGCAGGTTTGTAAAATGGAAAAGTATGCAAGCTATGTTAGTTATTTTAAACTTCATCTAGTCTAATTTATGCTGCATATTTCTGTTGTTTCCGCCACCTCTGACTCTCCGCAATACCTAGTCTGCACTTTTGTTCAAATGTCTCAAAGACTATGTAACAATAAAAACCTCTTTTTCTTGTTTACTAGTTTACAAATTCAGTTTTTTAACTACAACTTAGTGTTTTATTCTACTTTGACTTTTACACAGCCTTATGCAACAAAATTGTTTTAATGCTCTATACAATCATCTACAGTAAGTGATTGAACACTACTAGTGACTAGTGACTAATGTCACTAGAACACTACTAGTGTTCTAGTGACTAATGTCACTAGAACACTAGTGACATTTATAAGTAACATGGCAACCATGATACTTCATGTGACATATATATAATATGATTTAATATGTACACCATTAACCATTTTAACTTTTAAATTTCATAGCATGAGAAAAGTGTTTTTGCGCAGTTCAAATGAATTGAAAAAAAATTAAAACAGCTGTATAGGTTTTCGAACCTTTTTAAACAAGTGTAACTTTTAAATTTCATAACATGGAAGAAGTGTTTCGTTGAAATAACTTAGGAGGGAAATAAAGCTGTAAAGGTGTTTAAAGTAAATGTGAAGTCATTAGCAAGTAATGGCTAAATATAGTAATATAGAGTATTATAGCAGTGGTTATAGTATTAGGAAAAATACAAGTTAAACAGATTTCAAGTTAGCTACAGCAAGTAATGGCTAAATATAATCGGTTTTGCTATGATTACAATGAAAATTTATTTGCTATACGATTATATGATTTTAGTTTGTTTCAGTGTTAGTATCATAAAGCGAAATATCGCATTGACGTATAGTATGGTATGGAAACCCATAGTAATTATCTAATGCAATCACCACTTGGTAAAAGTCATAAAAATCATCATCATTAAAAAATAGTAACAAAACAATATGGTAACCTTAGTAACTATAGTTACCTACAATAACTTGGTGCATTTTGTGGTTATTATCTGCAAGATAATATAACGTTACAATGTATTATATGGAGAGTTCTCACCTTTGAGACAGACGTGTAACATAAACGCTGAATCTAGCTTGAATAAATTTAGTTTACTAGACACATACTTGAAGGGAGTTTTCGTATGTATTTTAGCGAACCTCAAACTAAAATTTTATCCCTTATCTGTTTGTAAATCCATTTTTACCATAACAAATAACACTGACTGAGATAATGGCAAAGTAGCATATCAACAATTTTGTTATTTCGTCGCAATCAGTACAACAATCGCCAAATTGTAATTTTGAGAGAAATTATTGTTGATATCGTACGACGGGAAACAAATTTACCCTAGTATGGCAAGGACGAAAAAGCATCAGGTTTCATAGAGCCAAGCAAAAAATATTTTACAACAGGGGCATCATAACCCGTGGGCCCAATCTATCAATTAATACATCCTTTAGCGTGTGCAATCGAGAAAAGGATATACGGTATATGGTGAGAGTGATATAATTTTAAAGACTGTAACTTAATGGTTAAATACGTGGCTATAAACTTGCAGTTCCCGTGAGTTCAAATCCACAACGAAGCGAGCTTTTCATCCCAAGATTTTAATAGCTAAACAGAACAGAACAAATGATGGAGCTTAGGATTTATATATATATAGATTTGTCCCAGTATTACGATTTTAGCATGCAGAATATATTAAGGTAACTTCATATATAAAACTTTGATAGTGTAGTGCCGATAGGTTTCCTACCTGAAAACAGTTTATGAATGTACAGTCAGAGGTTCTGTGGACCTAGTTTGTTGACTATATAAGAACCTGTACAGTATAACATTATATATAGAAGATAATCCAGTTACTGATGCAAAAACCTTTTTATCCATACGGTTAAGTTGCCCCATCAAGTCCATAGCTGTCAGTCCCCAGTAAATGCCACTCATCCTCAGGTACTCTGTCATTATATACTCATAGTCCTCTTTCTTTTCTGAGTAGGCGTGAATGAAGTCAGCATGCTTGCTCAGCAGCAGACTTTGAGGAGCATCATCTTTTATCTCTACATCCTTTATCTGTGTACCCATGCCTGTTGATCACCAACAAATGTAATCATATATGTCGTAAATACTACATTTATAAAACTTGAGCATGAGGTGCTTGCCTACTAGCACTGCCGGTGAGTTTATGGCGGTAACATCATAATTCTCTTCAACGATAACTACATTCATATAGTTAGCGTTATATATTCATGTCTCATTTCGCACAAAAAATGTTTCTATGAAAACACTGTTAATAACAATGCAGTTTTTAAATTAAATTCTCTAGGTTCAGGTTGGAAATGGTAATGGTATAAAGTATGACCTGTCTCAAAAAATCAGAACACAGGCTCCTAAATCCTTATAATATTTAACACGGTTTGATATCACAATACTCCTATTTAGACCTACACAAAAGAGGGTCCCGTAGTAATCTTTCACTCTACGGTACATAGTGTTTCTTCAAACAACTGATATAAGGTAATCTAAAGGATGTTTGTGTCACCTATCACTTGAGATTGTACGTAACTTTTTTTTGCACAATAAATAAGAGCTTCTGCAGTATCTTATGCTTAGAAATTTTTTATGGCGCCTTACAGTGCCTCCCGTTCCGTGTTCGCAACTCGAGTTGCACAACTCGAGTTGTGAACACGGAACGCGAGTTTGTAAAAGTAAGGTGCAATGTATTGGTATTACGGTAACATAACCCTAGATCTGGTTATATTAACATCCACATCGATAGGAATCCGTTAGCTAATAGAAATTAAACTATGTATGTACTGTAAAACTAGAGCTAAAGGCGAATTATAGTGTACCGAGTTTTCAACTCGAGTTGTACAGCTCGAGTTATATTTACAAACTCGAGTTTGTAAATATAACTCGAGTTACGCAACTCGAGCTCATCAAAACCCAAGCCGAGTTCTTTCAACAGCAACTCGAGTTCAACAACGCGGCTTGAGAACATGGAATGCGAAGCACTGTAAGGTGCCATACTAAACAACTCATCATTTCATTTTCTCTAGCTATACTTTTTATATGGAATTTTTTTATGCATCATTAAACGCCGTTGACAGAATTTCTATGTTTGTTCATTTTCGGTGTTCATTCAGTTTCTTGTCAGGTTCTAGAAAGTGAACTCTTTTCTTTCATTTGAAAAAGAAGAGGCCTGGCCCCCACGTATATTGTTTTTTAGTTTGCTTTTTACATTCTACAATTGCTTTTGTCTCTTTATATAAATAAATGTGCGCAAATATCACCAATATATATAATTTAAATATGTATATATATATTTAAATTATTATTATTGATTAATTATTAAATTTTATATAATATGCGCAAATGCAGTTCTGTAAACGAGACATCCCAATTATTCACTTTGCTTTTTCACAAACCCGGGTTAGCTTTGCGTAATACAACTCGAGTTCATCAAAAACCCAGGCCGAGTTCTTTGAACAGCAACTCGAGTTGCGAATGCGCAACGCGAGGCACTGTAAAGCGCCATAAATTTCAACCTTTTGTACAAGTTTGATTGTAAATTGAACCAAATTTACCCTTTTTGTACTGACTACAGCCAAACATAAAAAGAAGCTCAATAAATAAACAACCTGTGCTGAATAAAAAAAACAGAATTGTGTTCAGTTTTTGTTTTGCATGTAAAATGGAAACAATTACAATTTGCTGAGCACATTAAAAATGAATTGAATTTCGCAGCTTTTCACTAGATGCGTTCAGTTGCGTTAAGGAAGTATTGTATTGACAAAGCTATTGACAAAACAAATTATATATTTTAGTTTTGTTGTTGCTTTCAGTAAGCCTAGATTATAATGCAAAGCTTATTTCACCACTGCAGCAGCAAAAGTGATAGGTAAGAGACGAATTGCGCAACTGTGTTACATTTAGCTAGTTACTTAGACAAAAAATTTGAAGGTTCTCTTACTTGACAAGTTAAATTCTGAACCACACACATACCATCTGTTTAATACATGTTGTTGCACTTTCCACCTAAAACTAAGAAAACCAAACTACTCCTATTGTACAAGCATCCAAATGCTTTGATTAACTAAAGCTTAGTTTTTTGGGGCTGGAATTGAATAGGATTATGAACAAACTATGTGCTAACAGAGAACACGAAGAAAATGATTTAAAAAGTTACAAAAAAGAGAAGATCATCATCAGCTAGAGGATCACGATCAAAGCTGATCACGATTCACACAAAAATATGAGAAGTGCATGCTGAGCTCGGAAAACGAGAGATTAATTGTTACAGCAAGTTGACGATAGTTTTACTATTTGGTAACATTACGTTAACTGGTTAAAACTAGCCATTTTATTTTTCTAATTTAATAATAAGCGTTAAACATAATTATTGTCGTTGTGGACTTCTTTATTAACGCGTTCAATTTTTAATTGCTCTAAGAGACGCTTTAATTAAGACGTTCTAAGAGCCAAAAGAAGAATGTAGCATTTATAGGTAGGTAGCAAGACAAATAAAGAAGGCACTATAATGGGCACGGCTGTGTAGCCCTACTTCTTTAATTTGCAATGAGTGTCTAAGTATATACAGTATATCGCAATTATCGCCGAGCCAACCACAGGAAAAAAAACTAAAATAGCAAACTACGAAACGCATGCTGAGACCAACTGTAATTGTTCTGAGTAATTGATATTAATCAAGGATAGTATGAAACAGGTGCATTTTCAAAACTTGAGAGATTGTTTCAAAATTTCACCATGGATGTCTGAGTAAGTTTATATAAGCTGTGAGATGGTAAATAAATTTTAAATTCCTTTTGGTATAGGACTTTTTGGAAGTACCAATTACCCCAGGTGTACCACAAGGGGACAAGGGTCTGTTCTCGGACCAATATTGTTTCTAATATACATCAATGACTTTTCAAAGACAATCAGCTGTAGCACCAGTCTGTTTGCTGATGATACACTACTTTACCAACCGGTCAACACTGATCAAGAAAAACAATTGTTTCAAAATAATATAAACTCTTGACAACACTGGGCTCAGACATGGTATATGTCATTTAACATTAATAAGTGTTCTGTGTTAGCTTTTAAACTTTACTCGTTCTTCTCTACAAGTTGATTACCTACTTAATGACACCACTTTTGAAGTAGTTCAAGAGCAAAAATATCTAGGAGTGGTAGTATTACAATCCAATCTGAAATTCAACAACCATATACAGTCCAAGGTCTTGGAAGCTAAGCACCAGTTGGGCATGCTCAAGTTTTATGCTGCTCTTGAAAAAGCGCATCTTCTGGTTATACTAGTCTCTGCAGACTGCATCTAGATTATGCTGTGTAGCAGTTTGGGATACTTCACTTGAATATTTAAAAACATGACATTGAAATGCTGCAGCACAACGCAATAAGATTCATAAGTCAGTTGAAAGGTAGGGGAAGTATCACTGAAGCTTGCAATAAGAGAAGAAAATCATACATCCCTGTTTAATGCATACGATGAGTTGATGAATGTCAAACCGGACAGCATGCCAAACACTAGAGCAGCTACAAGAGGAGATCCACCAACAATGTACGCGAAAAAATCGGTATATCACAACAGCTTCTTAACGAGAGCAGTTCGTGAACTAAAAACCAAGCTAAAAAATCACAGCTAACACATGTACATAACACTGCTAACTTACAATTAACCAACAACAACATAGAACAGTATAATACATTATAAATTATGACATTCTATTGTTTTTTTCTCCTAGTTGCATAATAAGGCAACAATTTTGATATACAAATGCTGGTTATAGACTAATATTTTTTGAGGCGCACCACTTGTTTTTACTCTAGTGCGTACTAATGAAGAGGAGGTAAGAAGAAGAAAAGACTATTCAAAACATTCCTTACAACTCAAAACAATACATACTTTGGAGGCCTCTTTGTCACGGTTGTGAATGTATGGAAAGTTAAGACAGTCTGCATAAGAATCAAAGTGAAATAAAATGTTGAACTACTGATCTATCTGGTGTTCGTTGAAGTGCTCAGGATTTTATACTCATCTTTGCATGTAGAGATCTTTGGTGGATTGGGTTATAGATGAGGCACTTGGATTCTGACTGAATAATCATCTGCATCACTTGTGCTGTCTCTTTAGCTCAAGTAGCTCCTTATTCTATTATGCCACTCCTTTCTATCTTCCTGTGCAAATTGCCTTCCTCGAGATTTCAGATCACTCTTGGTGTTTGCATTTCTCTTTCTCGATTTTATATCTTTCGGTGTATCTAGACGTGTACCTAGGTACTCACACTTGGTCCATTTTTGGTCTCCTCCCTTTCCGATTTTATACTCCTCTGGTTTTGCTTCATTGATGATAAGGTTTTTCTTTAGAAGTGTGGTTGGTATCTATGTTTGGGTCTGTTGGATTCGATGAATGCAATTCATTTTAGGTCAGCAGATATCATCGGCATCTTGTAGTTGTTTGAAGGTATCTGTGGTCTTTTCATTTTGGAATAGCAGTGGTCCTTGAGTTTTGGTGAACTTCTTAGATATTGCTTTTGCTATGTTTCTCTTTTTTGAATTCATCTTTTCTCTTTCTCTCATTCTCGCTAATCCTTTCAATAATTCCTCACCAATCCTCTCATTAATTCATTTCTCCCTAGACCTTCACTCAGATTCCTTGATTTAATTTCCCTGTTCCTTTCCTCTCTACTCTTATTTTTTATAGTCTTGGCTAGGTACAAAGTAAAGATTATTGCTGATAGGCAGCCAGTTGCCTATATCATTAAGTTATAAAGTTTACCGTAGAGACTGGTAGCTGGTTAAACGTGGTGATCTTATTTTTTTCTACATAAATTTTTGTGTAAAATTCGTTATGATTACCAATGGAGCGACCGACATAACATCGCAACCAGCCGCATAGACGGAAGAGAACAACTTCCTATAAGTGCAGCTGATGCATCAGGTGCAGTACGTCTTGTGACAAGCTGTTGTGTTGCTCATCTACTGGACGGGAGGACAACTCCGCAAAAACAACAGTTTGTCAAGACAGGCTAGGTACATGAGGGTACTCGATCACCAATTATCAATCATGAAATCCGCCAGGATTCGCTGACAGGGAGTAAGCACATGGTGGTACATCATGAACAAACTTGGTCGAGATTTTTATAAATGTCTTTAGTTCTTTAAGCTATGATTTTTCCAAATATTTGGATCTTCTTTTTCGGCCTATGCTAAATATTTATTTTGCGTCAATTGATATTAACAAATTGGATACAACCTCGTAAAACGTTTTTGAAACTATCACTGTCAGCTTTTTGGCAATGTTCTACTTAAACCATAACTGCCACGAACAACTTTTATCATATTTACTAGGTAAATCAGACATGCTGATTCCGATTTTGTAATCAAAATAAAGATTAGGCCACTAACTTTCAGAGTAATGAAGAACTTTTTATAGCGTTTTAATATCGGTCTCGAAAACAACACGATCGGCATAACAAGCTCCGCCCATAAATACTTGACGTAACCTAGCTTTTTAGGAACAGAAGTTACGTAGGGATGTTTAGACCGATTTAGAATAATAGAGATGGGTGTTTTAAAATCCATTAATATCTAAATTCAACCTTAAAAATAATATCAGTCTTTTCTGAAAGGTAGATAAGCTATTTAGCATTGCATATTTAAAAAGCGCGATAACAACGCTAGCTCGTGATAAAACCGCGCTTTTTGAGCTCATTTTTCTCGGCGTCCAGCCCATTTAAACGTCATGTAACAAGCTGCGAGCAATTTTAAATAGTTTATATCCGTTTCATAAAAAACTAAAACTATTTTACAGGCTGGATTTAGATAATAATGGGTTTTAAGACACCCATCTCTATTATTCTAAATCGGACTAAACATTCCCAACTTCCGTTTCTGAAAAAGCTAGGTTTCGTCACATATTTATGGGCGGAGCTTGTAATGCCGATTGTGTTGTTTTTGAAACGGATATTGAAACGCTTTAAAAAAGCTTAAATGACTTTGAAGGTTAGTGGACTAATCTTTATTTTGAGTACAAAATCGGAATCAGCGTGTCTGATTTACCTAGAAAATACGATAAAAGTTGTTCGTGACAGTTATGGTTTAATATCCATCTCTCAACAGCGAAGGGTATTTTAAACGCTACATATTGAGCCATTTATTTGATTTTATTGACTTGCTATTTTTGTTTTCTGATTTTTGCGTGGCATAACTTGGAAAACATTTCTGTTTGAAATGAAATTATTGCTAATTAATTAATATACCATTCTGTAAAACCTTTAATTGAATGCCATCGCACTCTATTTTTCAACCCTTCCCTTAGAGATGCGCTTTATTATAGGTGGCATTCAAAACACCTCATCAGAATATTGAGAAAATTAGTTTAACCCTTTCACGGGTGAATCAAGCGTCGCCTATATTTTGCCCTATCCTTTGGTTGAAGCGACTTTAATATATACCCTATGAGTCTCAGTCTCCACTTCCTGATAACCTCAATTGGGGGTCTTTCCTTGGTGAGATTGTCGTCTATAGGTTGGTGTTAATGATTTTTGCTAAATATATTACATTAATCGTTCTTCTCAGTAGTTTCTCCGAGGAAGCTGTTTATCGCTTCTGCAGATAAACAGCTTTCACGGGAGACTACTGAGAATTTGAGTCAAAAAAGCAAATTCCTTGCATTCAAACTTTTTTGAATACAAGAAATTTGCTAACCCAACTCCAATCTGTTGTAGATCTGTAAATAAATATGCATTGGGAAACTGAGAAATATGTCTCCCATTTGATATCTATTGCTTGTAATTAGCCTACGATGGTCTTGTAGCCTGCATTGCAATTTGTTGGAGTTTTCAAGTTTTTTATTTCATTTTAAATTTGATGACATATTTTCATTTTATAACTGTATTTAACATTGTTGAATAAAAGCTCATTGCACTAATTAATATGATTGCTGCAGTTGGCAGCCAAAACTTGCTTTTTATGTATAGTAGAAGAAGAGTTATGAGCACCAATCTATTGTAAGCCAAGTTCAGATTACCGCAATGATGCTATCAAATAATATGTTATAAATCTGCAAATTTATAAGTTATATTATAATATTCCATCAAATGCTACAAATATATATTCAAGAACAAGCGACATAAACAAACCGTATTTATAATACATTTAGCAACAAAAATTGACATTTAAAAAAAAAATATTAACATCATTTGCTCAGCTAGTTGCGTTGTGATTGTTGCTTTTGTTTGGAACCTTGGAAGCTTGGAATATTCTTCTGGCTGTTCAATACCTTCCACAATGTCTTCTGACCTCTACTTCTCTTCTGCACAACTGAGCTAGTCGATATTAGCATCTATACAGTTATTTAGCAGAGTAAAAGAAAGAATTGAAATTAGAAAACCGTAAAGAATTGGAATTGGACCACAGAGTTCGGTACGACAAAAAACCATGAACAACTTATTTGTTATTGATGCAATCGAGTCATTATTAGTAGGGTTTTGTGGAAATTTTTCTTTCTACTGATTACTTGCTATTATGCTTGATCCAAAGATCAAGAATGTCAATTAGTGGTAGTCAAATAGAAGTGGCGTTCAATTAAAGGGTGGCGCTCTATATTTCAATCCTTCTCCCATAGTGGCGCTCAAATCAAGGTGGTGTTTAAATACAGGGGTTATACATTTGCTTTAAAATAAGCGTGTTGAACATATGTGAAAAGTTTTTTTGATTTGTTCATGGGTCATTGGTACAGGAATTATTGCATCAGGAACATGTTGCTGACAGCAACATATAGAGTATAATTCAAAGTTTATCGTTACACATAATATTACACATAGGCTTATCATGTACCCTGTTCCACAATAGATACTTTTTCGGTATGTTGTCAGGTGTACTCTTCTAGGAGATCATATCAACCGTGAACCATCAAAGTCCTAATTGTGGAATTAGAGATCATATAACGACAAAGTAATTGTAGGTGTTATTGTTAATGCGCTAATAAGCCTTACAAGTAGTGGCTAGTTAAATACCAGATAACTACTTGTTTTGATCTTTGTTGTGCTTGCAGGCTTTTGCTGTTTCCTTTTTATCCAATTTTTATGCATAACAACCTTTGCTCCACGCATTCCTCTCTTTCAGAAGTTGCACACAAGTTTGGTTCTATATGCATATTGATTCAAAGGCCAGACCCACCCAGTTTTGTTTCTTAGCAGCTTGGTCAAAAAGTCATATGCAAGACAGATGTCTACATGATGATAATGGAGCCCTGCAATGGTTCAGTAGTTAAGGCGCTGGCCTATGGTCAAATGGTCAGTAGTTTGCGTCACCTAAAGACCATTGATGGTGTTAGGTAGGGCATCTGACCGCAATTGCTCTTGTGTCAAGTTGGGTTGTCGGCGACTGGATCGGCTCCCTCATCTGCGCTCTAGTGGAGATGAGGAGGGTGGCTAATAACTCTGCAGGACTGAAATCAAAACATGACCGAATGCGGAAAAGCTCCTCTGCGAGCTAATGGCCAGCTAACTAGAAATGGTGACTCAATAAAAGCACTCAATAAAAAGCAAAGAAAAACCGCTGTTGAAACCTTCCAATAGCAGTCATGGTTCTAAGATGGAGGGGGGAGGGGAGGAGAACCATGATTGCCTGTGTTCTCACAGGACATGGTACTTGCGAGAGATAAAAGGAGAGAAGGGAGAGGGGAAGAGGGGAAAAGGAGAGGGAGAGAGACCCAGAATTTACTGACTGAGAGTGTGAGAGCCGATAGCTAGATATTATATGTAGCTTATGATAGGTAATATCAGATAGTTGCCAACCTTATTCTTCATCTGATGTAATTTTAGACGCAGCCTGGGAGAGCAGCCGTGGCCTAGAATGCCCAACCTGCAAACAATAGGTTAGGGTTCAATTCTCAAAAAAAACTACGGACGATGACAAGAATAACGTGCAACCTTTAAATGCTCTCTGCAACTGGGCATGTTTCTAGTCCTCAAGGTTCCCTTGCCACTGGACTTAGACATGTCCATCCAAAATCATAGAGTCATTGTTTGTATAATAGTACTATTAAAAACACTCACAGTGTCTACTGGCAGTAAGTGAAACAGACATCATATTTGATCTTCAAGGGATTGCTTACATACAGATAGACAACTCAAAGACAGAAATTATTTTTTCTTTATTGGAATTGGAGGATAGGAGATACCCTCTTTTAGCTTTGCTCTTGTCACTGATAGCTCACTTGACACATTTTGCTCAGGTATCGAGTAAATTTTATAAAGGGCTTAGTGACAATTATAGATAGTCAAATTTTGACATAATAAATTAATTTGGTCAAAATTTACTTCCTACCGTATGTTGAAACCGTCTTAATTATGCTGATCCGAATATTCATATAAAAATAAATCATATTTGATTTTATTTCTTCAGGAGCCCAGAAACAATGATAAATACTGTACACACTTTTAGCATATTTGAACATTATGTTTTTAGTTGTTTCAAAGTTAAATAAACAATATTTACTCACTAGAAATTCCCCTGTCATACAGCCCACGACCAAAGTGATATTGGAAAAAAGAAAGGGTACTGATGGTTGAGAAATGCAATATTAGCAGTCAAATGGCACTGCAGTGCAATAGTATAACTGCAATGGTAGCTGTAATGTACTGGGTGTGGTGTTATTATATACAACAAACAGCAATAATAAAAGGAAAAGATTATATGTTTATATCTCTCCCCCTGCAATAGGAGAAATGCAATATTGGCCAATATTAGAAGTAAAATGCACTGATATTATTAGAATAACCAATATTATTAATATAGTAATACAGTAATAATAGAAAACCAATGCACAATTTCGTTTACGTTTCAAAATGTCATAGCTAACAATATCAAGAAGTTGTGATATTTATATAGATTTTTAGAAAATCTATTTAACAAAACTATTTAGAAAAAATAATAACAGTAACATACTGCCCATCATCGATGTTTTTAGTGTGACTATAAGACTTCAATAGTCATCCAAACTTATAATTAAATATTGTAATAATATCATAAGAATCATTAAAAAAAATATCATCATCATTTCCTTTACTTTCCCTGCTTTGGAAATCAGTTAGAATACCAAAGTACTCAAAAGTTTCCAAAATGTCAGTTACTTTGAAATCGGCAAAAAAGAAACGATTATATTTCGGTACTTCTACGTTAATTACAGAAACCTTCGGCAATTCGACAATGCTATAGAATGGTGAAATGTGCGCGTTATTTTTTTGTGAAATGCGCACGACTTAATGGTTCTATTCTCTGTCGCTCGGCGTTTCGTTTGCCGGTCTTAATTTTAATAAAAACGAGGCTTGGCCAGTTTTAATAAAGATTTTTGGCCGAATTAATCTGTCTAATTATGTATAATCCGATCAGATGGGTAAGTTTTAAGATAATGCCGACGGTTTACAAAGACTTGGTAACATATTTAAATAGGCTTATATGTGTTTTGTATCGTTATTATACTTTAACGACTCTACAAAAAATGGTTAAATTTGTTGATGAGATTTTGATGCAAGAGTTTGCGACGTTGTTGATGAATAATTTTCGTGAGTTGTGTGCACATGCATATATCATAAAAACTCTCAAACTTTGCTCCTGCTCGTTTGGTTGTGGGAAAAAGAATTATTTATAGCATTGGAAATTCTTACGAGATTATTCTTAGGTATAAAGTTTTAGGGACCTGCAACATCTGAAGTACTATAGTGATATTCTGTAATAAGAAAGTTTTATTGTTACTCTACCTTTGCTATTCTTAGTCATACTATTCTTACATCTATGATATTGCTGTAGGAGTGAGTTTGAACGAGTCGCAGATCTAATCATAAGTGATGAAACATCAGATTTGCGCGAGGCCCAGGAGAGGCTTCTCGTCTGGAGAGTTCGGTGAGTAAAGAAAATATTATAGACATTTTCCTAAATACCGAATGATTGTATTACTTATGAGAAATAAGAACGGCTCTACATTTTTTTGATAAAACATCTTTTAGCCTTCAGACAGTTTTTCTGATAACCAGTTGGCGTTGCAAGCAAATCTGCATTACTGACAGTGATTGCGTACACAAATGTATTTGTTATTCCTATTGGCTACTACTACTTTACTAAAAATGAGCAAATTTATATTTACGCTTGAAAAGGGCAATGCGCTTTCTTCATGTGGTGAATAGTACCTCTGTGCTCAATCAGATATGATTGGTTGTCACAACTGAACAGTCATCTGCAAATTGAACAAGTTTCAACCGCAGTTGCTCAGCAGATTTTTAGGCTTTCATAAAGTTTTAGTCTTAATAAAAATGATAAAAAATTTTTTAGAAACTTATCAGCTTTTTTAAAAAAAATTTTTTGATTTTGAGATTTTTAGAGATTTTGAAAAATTTCCCATTTAGTGTCTTATCATATTCACTGCATAAGATTTTGTTGAAACCACACCACCAAATTATGTTGATCACTGGTTCAATTTGTCGTTAAATCTTAATTTTTGCATGTCAACCAATTTATCGAAAATGTATTAAATGTAAGTATTTTTAGTTCAAATCGTCTTTATCTATTTTATGTAGAAAGTAGTTGGGTATCGCTGCAGAGACTGCTCAATAAATGCTGCAAACTGAAGTCATTTTGCCATCAAAAAGTAAATTTATCACTTAAAAATTGCATGGAGTTAATCTGCACTCTTCATAAACAAAATATTTAAAATTGTGTGTTGGCTATTTAAAAAAAATTTATCAGAAAGGTGCACTGTAAATAACATAGATGTCTAATGTAAGTTTATAAGTCAATTATAAAATTAATTGAATAAGGGCTACTTGACTGCTATTTTAATAAAGTCCTCTTAAAGTTATGCAACACAAACACCTTTGTTGAGAGCGCAAGCAGTTAAAAACCCCTTCAGATGTTTACAGACCACACAGTTAATTGTGTTCGGGTGGTAATGCAGCATTCTCAAACTAAACTGAAGAACTTGTTGTAGACTCTAGTATATCTATTTTAGTCATTTTTTCATCCTTGTCTTCAATCAAAAAGTTTGTATGGGGGTACTAAACTATATTTTAAAAAATCGTTAAGTTTTCCGATGCATCTGCAGTTTCTTTATATTGTTAGGTTTTAATTTTTTAAATCTTTATTTTGGTTACTCATATTCTGTAGTTTTTTTGCAAATGTTTTTAGCTCTTATTGAATGTTAATATTACAACATTTATTTCGCTTTCGTTATTTATTGCACATGTTTGGTAGGCAAGGGAGACGATTTCAGGATGTACTTGACATCACCTTGTGTATTCTGACAGACTTATTACAGTTGAGGAATGGAGATGCAGTATCCTCTGTTGATCAGCAAGCGGTGACAAATTCTGCATCACTAACTATAGCTAGGTATAACTCTGCCAAATCATATTCTTTCAACCTGAAGCATGGAAGTGTTTCCGTCATACGGTTAACTCGCAAGTTTGAATCTTCTGCAAAGTTGAAAAAATCCGCAAATCAAAGAGTTTTGTTACTCGCAATTTGTTCCAAATGCTTTATGCTTGCGAACGACGGAGAACAATGGAAACAGGACTTGTGGCTTATGTGGAAAAAATCCTGCGCAAGCGATTCCATTTGAAACATTTTCCACACTTGAATTGTTCATATTTCGATTTGAGCAGTTTCGAATACACCGCTATGACCTCTGCCTAGTAATCCTTATCTATTTTATCAAAGCGCTCGCTGTAATCGCAACATGTGGATGAATGCCTACTGAAACCCTTGTCGCACAGTAACTCAAGGCGCGCACAACTCCAAATTCATGTCATCTGCGTCATAGAAACATAGGGATGAATGCATTGAACTAGCTGATATAGGCCTTGGCATGTTACCACATTACATCTACACGCGCATCCATTACATAATGCACTTACATGAAATGATGAAAGCTTGTACATGAAATGATGATGAGCTCGCTATATTAATTAAGTTTCCATATGTAATAGCGATTGCATAACACAGTGAACCTTTTATGAAATGTCATCATGGAAACAGCCGCGTCGCTCCCATTCTCTTGCTTTTTGGAAGTGAAACACCGGCACGATATGCTAAATGTGTGCCATGGAAATGGCCTTATTGACCAATGGGGTCGCACTTGTGCATGCAGGTCTTGCTTTCCTGTTGCTTTATATGCGTCACACAACCATCACTCATACCCTATCTATGATCATAGAGGCATGATCTGTTTGTCAGCCCAGCGTAGTGCTGTGGCACTGGTACATCTACATGTAGGTGTCGCTACTCTGTCACTTTATGGCCGCTTTCTTATAGAAACAAGCATACGACTTAGGTAGGCGTCTCTCCATGCTTCACTATATATGCAGCTCAATTTTGTCAAAAGCAGGCGGTTCATATCTTCAGCTTGTTCTCTACACACCTTTAAAAAGTGTAGTTCCTTACAGAACTGGAGTACATACACCCATTTTCACTGTTATTTTACATAACAGTTTACACATAGACAAAGACAAACCAAGCCTGACTGAGGTCAGCCATAAAAAGTCTGTTAGTCTGTGTTTATGCTGTTCATTATTCCAAAGTTGAATGACAGACTGCGTGCACGTTATCGGCTTCTGCTGTGTAATGTCGATGGGGTCAAAGGTTAATTGGAAATATCTTATGGTGAACTATTTTTGCAATGCTATTAATCTGAGAGATAATGTAGTATCAAGTAATTTCTATTGACTATAAGCATGCATGTGTACCGTCTACCTTGATAAAAATGAATGAAATAATTTTCAAGGTTTGTGAATTTGATGACTGAAGGCTCTTTGGCAGATAAGCTTGACAAAACCTCAGTGGCGGAGCTTGCAGCCAAGGTAAGACTAGTGGTTCAATAGCAATCTGAATTGATGTCACATTCTATGGTTGAACTCGCATATCAACATTTAGTTGTGCAGGCAAGAATACTGCCTACATCATCAGTACAAAGGTGCATATTTGATAGAAATACCATTTGATAAATACCAAATGCCATGAGAAATAGTATTCGATTAAAATTATATGTTGATGCGTGCCTATATACATATACATATCTACATTCATGCATATGCGTTAGATTGGGATAACTGGATACATGTAGACAGACTTATATGCATGTAAAAGGGAAATACTATGTGAATAGATGTATATTTATGTAGATAGAGACACTATATAGATACATGTACATCTTTAGTTATGGATAATATGTAGATACATGTCTCTAGATAGGGATGATATCTAGAGACATGGATGGCTCTATATTGGGATGATATTTAGATACATGTGTGTCTTTAGATTGGGATACCCGAATGGCTAGTGAGTGTAAGACACGAGATTGTTCACCGCCGCCTTCCTTCTACAGCTTTCGCTACAAGTGCTCTCCTTTTTGCCAGAGGTTATGTACACGTAAGTTATTCTTTGATGAGTCATCCTCTTCACCTTTCAACTCAAAACAGTTTTTATGCTAGGTCGCATCTCATCTCTGGCAGACATAGTGCGTTGTGCGTTTTTGAATAGTTCTATTGTATGTGGAATGGATGAAGTCGAGTTAAATATGTTTTGTGTCTGCCACTGAGAAGATAACTTACAAAATACACAATGAAGCCATTCAATTCTTTTGCGTTTCCTATTGTTGTATTGCTTATTCCAAAATGTTTCGTTCTATATAGCTTTGTAATAGATTGATGAAATTAAACTTTGAGCAATAGCTAACATATAGGAGGCTAACACTGTCGTTGTAGACAGCGGATACATGCACATTTGAGTTTTATTTGCGATAATCTTTGTTGTACCATAGTGAGACTATCAGCTTTTATTCAACTTGTAGGAGAAGTTCTGGTCTTTGTCAACCAACAGGCCCGGTGATACATCAGCCGCAGTTCTTAAAGGAAGGATACGAGATGCACTCAGAGATGCCAGTGTATCTGTGAGTACTGTCTCTTACTGTTGGTACTGTCTCATTTTGTTAGTGCTGTCTCTTATAGTTAATACTGCGTTTTATAGTTAGTACTGTCTCTTATTGTTAGTACTATCTCCTATTGTTAGTACTGTCTCTTATAGTTAGTACTGTCTCTTATAGTTAGTACTGTCTCTTGTTGTTAGTACTGTCTCTTATTGTTAGTACTGTCTCTTATAGTTAGTACTGTCTCTTATTGTTAGTACTGTCTCTTATTGTTAGTACTGTCTCTTGTTGTTAGTACTGTCTCTTATTAAAAACTTATTAAAGTATTAACATGGGTGTGTCAATGCCTTTGCATTTGTGCTAGTAGTCCTAGTTTTAAAATTTGAAGTTCTTTGTTTTCTTTGTCATGCCCTTGTTTATGCAGATTACAGACTTTACTATATATTTAACCCCTTACTGATTTTACTCCTGTGTAGTGGCTTTCACTATTCGTGTTTGATGCATTCTTTCAAAGGAGGCAAAAATGAATAAAATTTGTCATAACAATATTACAAAAAGAAATAAAACCGCGTAGTCTTGTATCCTAACCTCACAGTTTTTATTACATGTATCCCTCATATTTACTAGTTGCCTTTTAGCCTTCAGTCTAATATGTGCTACAACCATGACATACTTTCAATGATCTAGTTGAGATTCTTACAGAACTCGCTCTAGGTGTAATTGCAATTATTTTTTGTCAACGCGAGTTGTACTAACTGTGTGAGGGTAAGACAATAATTGCTTCTGTTGTAGGCTGCTGACAGGAGAGAGATTCTCTTACAATTTCTTTCACAAAAGCGGTAGGGGTTGTGATTGGCTGAGTAGAGTGTTATGAGCATCTTTATTGGCTTAAAGCGTTTAACATGGTCATCTTTTAAACACTAGACTAAACCAAACTTTTAACCTTCTAGACTGAATTGCTTGTTTGACCAGCTTCATTGTGCAGTATAATGCAGATGGCCTATTCTTACTGCAGGGATAGTGTGAAAGTTGTGGATGGTTCTAAAACATTTTGATAAGTAACCCCACCAAAGCCATGATTTATATGCTCGCAGTTTAAATGATGAGTTTTGTAAACTGTTGAGAGATCAGTCTAAGTGCTAGCATGTATAATAGCATTTTACCTATTTAATTATTTTTGGAGTCATCTTGTTCCAAATTATGCAATGATTAGCTGCATCCCCTGATAAGTTACATTAATTGGCCTTTTTAAATCAGTTCAAATTCATTTTAATTAGTTTTTTGTGTTCTTTTCAGCTACCCAAGCACATACACTGTAATAGAGGAGATTGTACACTATCTGTTGGAGCTTGCCCAAACACACTCAATGCCTGGTAAGCCTTTCTATGATTTTTATTTATCATACCAATTTTAGAAGTTGTCTACACTTGAACAACAAGAGTAGATGACTACTAAGAATGTGCAGTCATATCTCCATTTACAATGTAATTCCCTTGACTTACATATGATGTAAATTTTAAGCAAATATTTGTCACTCCATTTGAGGTAATTTTCAAGATATGGCGTCCATAGACTTGAGGCAAAATAGTTTCATAATTGAAAGTGAGATGATTGGTGAAAGTGCACGATAAAATGAAACAAAATAAAACATAGAAGGTTTATAATCAAGTTGGTTATGAACTTTACCTAGTCCAAGTTAAAATAAGTGTTGCTCTATTACCACCTTTTCTTATGAACCATCCTTCTGCATGGCCAGCCCACACTTTAACTCTAAGGTGTCTCCAAGCCCATACGTAAACTCTAAGGTGTCTCCAAGCCCACGCGTTAACTCTAAGGTGTCTCCAAGCCCGGGCGTTAACTCTAAGGTGTCTCCAAGCCCATACAATAACTCTGAGGTGTCTCCAAGCCCATACGTTAACTCTAAGGTGTCTCCAAGCCCACGCGTTAACTCTAAGGTGTCTCCAAGCCCATACGTTAACTTTAAGGTGTCTCCAAGCCCATACGTTAATTCTAAGGTGTCTCCAAGCCC
Source organism: Watersipora subatra (assembly GCF_963576615.1). Taxonomy (NCBI): domain Eukaryota; kingdom Metazoa; phylum Bryozoa; class Gymnolaemata; order Cheilostomatida; family Watersiporidae; genus Watersipora; species Watersipora subatra. Next base: position 14,298,497 of record NC_088718.1, read on the forward strand.
GTACATTAACTCTAAGGTGTCTCCAAGCCCATACGTTAACTCTAAGGTGTCTCCAAGCCCATACATTAACTCTAAGGTGTCTCCAAGCCCATACGTTAACTCTAAGGTGTCTCCAAGCCCATACGTTAATTCTAAGGTGTCTCCAAGCCCATACGTTAACTCTACGGTGTCTCCAAGGTAAAAGCTTTCTAAACTGATTACTTCCATGTCGGAGTCTTTTTGTATATATATATACAGTGAAACATGGATAACTCGCCCTCGGATATATCGAACACATGGTTAACTTGAATGGATTTGCTTGGTCCGTTCCCACTCAATGATAAATGGCTTTATATAACTCGACCTCGGCACCGTTAACTCGAACAGTTTGTTGCCGAATTCACAAACGTGGTTTCCGTTCAATTTATTTCGAAGAAGTTTCCACTAGTCGTGGAGCTGAGACTACTCTGCTTTCTTAACGAAAGCACTTTTTATACGCGTTTAGTGTACATATCATTTCCCCCGTACCGTATAATGGAACCGAAAAAGAAATCGTATAAAAATGATTAATAGGGTCGCTAAGACGTTCGCTTAGTTACGGCCAAGCTATAAACGTTAGAAGATATTAGCGATAAAAATTTAATAAAGATAGACACAGCATGCAGAATACATATTGTAACAGTGATTATACGCGGATACATAAAGATAAAAGGTCACAAATAGGCTCGTGGCTTGGCGTCCGCTACAACAGACATCCGCTTTACGATGGCATCACGCAAGCAAAGAAAAGCGTGGAAACCTTCTGACAAACTTAGAGTACTCGAGGAAATCGAAGCAGGACAAATGCTATCAGCATTATCAAAAAGAGAAAATCTTCCAAAAAGTACAGTGTCAACATGGATTAAACAAAAAGAAAGAATAAGATCGTTATGTGACCAAAATTCATCAAGGCTAAGAGATCGTTCAACATCGCACGATGATTTGGATGGTGTATTATTGACTTGGTTTAGACAAGTGCGTAGTGAAGGCGTACCTATCGATGGGCCAATTTTGTTAGAAAAGGCTGACAAGTTTTTAAGGACTATAATAACTGTTTAAAATCTATTTCTACAATAAGTCACACTGTTGATCTTTGTCTAAAAAATACCTTGTCACAGACTACACTCGATGAGTTTTTTAAATGAAACAACTGATCAGATGTAAAGCATGCTTTTTTGCATTGGTCATAAATGTTTACTCATGTCCAATTTTAAAAATTATCAGAAAGAATAGATATTTTTCTATTGGGCTAAGATTTGTTTGCAGTTTTAGGTGATGTGACTGACAAGACGTTTTAAGATTAAAATTGGCAAGATTGATTTCGAGTAAAACACTCAAAAGAAAAAATGTCTTCTGAGCGTTTTAACCGCGATTAGGTTTTGCCAATTTTAATCTGAAAAAGTTCTGGCAGTCACATCACCTAAAACAACTCACAAATCTCAAGTGTATAAAAATATCTATACTTTCTGATAAATTAAAACTCTACATCAGATGCCCTTTAACTTATGACAAACAACCTTTACTTTAGTTTTATATATACATGTAGTTTGTATATGTATCTACTGATAAATACATTCACTTGTGACTGTGCTCTGATAACTTGAACGCTCTGATAACTCAAACACTTTTGTTTGCTCGGTCCCGTGAAGTTGGAGTTATCCATGTTTCACTGTATATATAAATTGTTTCCTCACCCCGATTAACTCGGGGTGAGGAAACATATATATATATATATATATATATATATATATATATATATATATATATATATATATATATATATATATATATATGTATATATATATATATATATGTTATATATATATATATATATATATATATATATACATATAATAAGGGTATATATATAAGGGTCAGTCAATAAGTAGTGGGAATTTGGTCATAACTTTTGTTCTATTTTATTTAGCAATTTAATATTTTCTAGACTTTTATAAATGAGACTTCTCATCACTTACCCAAAAATTCATCATTTTAGTGATTCAACTATTTGATATTATTTATATTCAAAATGGCTGCCAAGCTGAAAACATGCTCACTCATAGAGCAAAGAGCTGTTACAAGATTGTTGAGAGCTGAAGGTCTGAAAACAAGAGTCATACACAGAAAAATGCAACAACAATATGGGGAAAGCTGTATGTCACAAACAAGCTGCTATTGGTGGGTTGATGAATTCAAGAATCGGCGAGAAGACAACCTCTCCTGTAAAGAAGAAGCTCAAATCTCAGAGAACGACATGGAAAGTAATGTTCACAGTTAGAGATGCTCCGATTCTAATTTCACCAGCCGATTCAGATACCGATTCGATATACCGATTCTTATTGAAAAATAATCCGATTCAGATACCGATTCAGATCATTTGGGTTGCATAAATAATTGTTAATTTCATTATGCAAATATAAATATAATGCAAAGAAAATATAAATATTCATGTATTATTTGTTTGTATTTATGGAAAAAAGACATACATGTATATACATTCATGTACTGCCATACCGTGCATCTAGTAACAAAACAGTCCATGGTTCTTGAAATCTGTTATTAATAATGGTAATTACTGTTAGTGGCACAGCTTTATCTGTGATAATCAAGTCTTTCTTCTACCGCTGAACGAACTGCTGCGCCTGTACTGTTTAGAGCAAATGGATGTTTCGTTTAATTACCGTTAGTGATTCAATTATCTCTGTGAAATGTCTTTATCTTTTATCACTATCGATGTAACCAGTAGTACTGAAGGCTCACTTGCCACAGATGACGGAGGACAGGCTAAATACCGATCAGCCACTGAGGTTAATTTATGCGATACAAACGACACATCATATAGTCAGGATCAAGAGACAGATAGATAACTTTATGGGTTTATGCATCGGCTGCTCAAGTTACTTTCGTAAGGCTAGTAAATGGAAACATTACACCGCATTCATGTTTCTCATGATTGGTCTTTTGTTCGTGATTGGCTGCAGTATATATATACAGTATATATATACTGTATATATATGCAGTATATATACTGTATATATACAGTATATATACTGTATATAATATATATACAGTATATATACTGTATATACATACAGTATATATACAGTATATATACTGTATGACCATAATCATCCAACTACAAGTTTTGGTAGTTTTAATAGTTTTATCTATCTAATAGCTGTCTATAAAATAACCAAAAATGGTACAAACATTTTATCTGAACATTACACTCAGCATTTTATTTTATTATCAGCAACACTACACATGAAAGTATTAGTAATAAAGTGTTGTAGCTAAAAACATAGTTTGTATTACCGATTTTATATAAATATTCTGGCTATTACAACAGGCTATTGCATTTTTAATATAACTATAGTTAAACAATTGAAGGTTTACATTTCTAAATAAAAGTTTTTTTCTAATTTATGTTAAACTCTGAAAAGTCTGATCTATGTTACTCGCGAATGTTTCAATGTTACTGGTTGCATTTTTACCATACGCTAGTCCTGGTCCTTATTTTGTGGTAGAACGACTCTGAGCTCCTGATATTAAACTCATTAAGAGTTAGTGTAACGGGGATTGTTCTAGCCAACCAATCAGCTTTGATCACTGGTTTGTTCCAAAGTACTTTACACTTGAGATAATTATTTGTTTGCAGAAGAGGAGAGGCTATCTGCAGAAATGGCAGAGATTGTGATGCCTGTTATGGATGCACTGAAAAAGTCAGGTACCATGGACCAGCTGCTGGAAAGATTGCTGAGTAAAGAAGATTTGGCGAGAGAAAGCTCTGGCTGGATACTCTATATCGTCTCCCACTGTCAGTCCTATTCCTATGGTCTATTTTACACTCCTTATTGTGGCAATCTTAACTTCTTTACTACGAAAAGTATTCATAGCAATTTGCCTTAGTGCCTATGCATATCATTGATCATGGATCTCAAAGTTATTAGATCAACCCACAATTTTGCCACAATAAATTTAGGATATTGAGTTATGATTTTGTAGACAAAAACAAGCCAGTTAGTTTTCTTGTCACTGAGAATTTACAGCATAATATTGCGGATTCCAATTTTTTAATTTTTAGTTCAAGGTTGTTGAAAAAAAACTGTAAACAACCTAAACTGACTTATTTTAGTGAAATTTTTCAACATCGGGTCTCTGATATTTCCAAGGGCTATATTTTAGTATTAGGGAACGGGGGTCTGCATTTTGGTCAAACTGCGAAAAACATTGCGTTTTTCTTTTGCATTCAGTTTCATTATACTAAAGGCACATATTAAACGTTGCTCTTGTTTGTCAAATGCATTGATTCATTGGTAGAACTTTCTGCTGATTCCAAAATACTTTAGATTGAAGCTCTTTGACCGAAATTCCAGCTTGTACAGCAAAAATAATGAGTGTGTCAACAAACATTTTCAGCATGAATTAATTCTGTCAGAACAAGCAAAAAATTCCATAGTAAAAGAGTTAAAATAGATTTGACACTGTAAAAGTATGTGTGACACCGTCAATAAATGTGTGATACGGGAATTGTAAAAACCCAAAGTAGAAACGTTTTCAAGTCCTGATGAATGCCAAACTCTGTTTAGTTTTTTCTTCTGTAACTTATGACATGTTTTAATATTTTCAATGACTCTTATAGCTACCCGGACACCTGTTCATGCAGGTCTCTGTAACTACTCTTATAGCTACCCGGACACCTGTTCATGCAGGTCTCTGTAACTACACTTATAGCTACCCGGACACCTGTTCATGCAGGTCTCTGTAACTACTCTTATAGCTACCCGGACACCTGTTCATGCAGGTCTCTGTAACTACTCTTATAGCTACCCGGACACCTGCTCATGCAGGTCTCTGTAACTACACTTATAGCTACCCGGACACCTGTTCATGCAGGTCTCTGTCATTAACTTATTTAGACTGGTCGACATCATACTTCAGATCAGCTTTAAAAGGCGTATTGCAGGATTTTTCCTTTTGTTAGTTTTTAGTAAATCTTGATTAAAATTGAATATTAGAAGAATTTGCAGGCTTTCGACTTACAATTTTTACTAGAATAAAAGCTCTGTCTGTCCGAAGCCATGGTTCAAGGGTAAGAAAACGATTGCACCGTGTAGGATTTGAACTCGCGACTTTTCGATTGGCAAACTAATATTCTGACAACTATGCCAATCGACCATCACTGGAAATCCAGAGTATTTGTACATATAGTTATTACACCTGACCATATCTCACAGCTCACTAAATACATTAATGATACTTGTATTTACTGTAATATGATTGGTGTCTTTATGAAGCCAAAGTTAGAGGATTGGAGTAAAAGATTGCATCATACAGGGTTTGAACTCATGGCCTTCAGCTTAGTAGCCTGCCAGTCTTAGAACTATTAATCATCCAATCGCCGTCTAGGCTTTCCAAATAATTGCGCAGATGTGTATTCTCTTACGGCACAAAGAACTGCTGGGGTAGTAGTAATAATATGGTTTGTTATAGTAAACAGGATAGTTTGTTGTCGTAGGCCTTAGCACCCACAATTCTATCAGTAGTTATTTTAGACTAGGTTCTATAGAAACACTGGCTATAACTCGCACCAAGGTAATAAAGCATAAGCCCCTGCATATAATGAGCTCATTTAGTTACATGGCAGAAAGTATCACAATTCGTGTTTGTTCTTGACCTCTCCTAGTGTGTGGAAGCATGTCAAAGAAATATAAATTATTCCATGAGGAAATTACTCCAGATTGAAATAGTTATCCGTTCTGTAGCCGGTATCACAACTCACATAGGTTTTGCTGTTGATGTCGTGCTACTGTATTCAAGTCATCTTAGACTGGTCTTTAGAAGGTATTACAATATACATGAATACGGTGTAAAAACTATCACCCAAGTTCTTGGCCTGATCACCCTGGCCTTCCATGTTTGTTGGAATGTAAGATAATCTGTGTTAGATTCCAGCAAACATGTAGAATCTAACACAGATGTTTTGTTGTCAATCTGAATTCATAAAGAATTTTAATAAAATTATACCACTACATTCCTTCCATAGACAATATTTACATTACACAGTTTTAAAGATTTTTTGTATATTTACCTCATGTTATGATTGTAAAGCTATAATATTTGAAAGGAATTGACACATTTTATTTGTGATAATAACCGGATGGTTGGTGATTTCCAAAAAAATAGCATATTGAAACTGAAAAAAATTGTAAAATTTACCATAGTATGAAATCGGTCATGAAAGGCCTTCAATATAAGAACATGTTGTACTCAAGATTGATCCACTAACTTTCAAAGTAATAAAGGCTTTTTAACACTGTTTTAATATCGGTCTCGAAAACAACACAATTGGCGCAACAAGCTCCGCCCATGCATATATGACGTACGCTAGCTTTTTAGGATTGGAAGTTAGGGATGTTTAGTCCGATCTAGAATGATGAGATGAGTGTCTTAAAACCCCTTATTATTTAAAATCAGCCTTAGAATTATTCTCAGTCTCTTATAAAAGGTAGATAAACTATAAAATTGCTCGTAGCTTGTTACAGGATGTTTAAATAGGCTGAACGCCGAGAAAAATGAATGCAAAAACCGCGATTTTATCACAATCTAGCGTTGTTATCGCGCTTTTTTGAGCTCATTTTTGAATATGCAATATTAAATAGTTTATCCGCCTTTCAGAAAAGACTGATATTATTTTGAAGGCTGAATTTAGATAATTATGGGTTTTAAGACACCCATCTCTATCATTCAAAATCGGACAAGCTAGCGTACATCACATATTTATGGGCGGAGCTTGTTGTGCCGATCGTGTTGTTTTTGAGACAGATATTGAAACGCTTTAAAAATGCCCTAATGACTTTGAAAGTTAGTGGACCAAACTTTATTTTGAGTACAAAATTGGAATCAGCGTGTCTGATTTACCTAGAAAATACGATAAAAGTTGTACGTGGAAGTTATGGTTTAAGTTTCTTGACGCTGAGGCAAAGAAAAAACTCATCATCCATGCTTAATTGGACTTCTCACAAGTGTTTAAAAGCTAAGTAAGCTTTCTACCTTGCAGGACTTAAGAGAAAACAGTCATGCTGCAAACAAACTCGATTCAATTACCAGATATCGCTACTTTGTAAGTGCACAAGCATCCAAACTAATTAGTCACCATAGTAGAGCTAGTATCAGTGCATATTTACTGCCTGTCTCTGTGTTGTCTCATGCCTGGTGCCTGATTGCCATTCTGTTTACAGTCTACAAGAATGGAGAGGACATAGACAGGGTCGCGAGTGACATCTTCAGCAAGTTTCTGACCAATCCTGACCTCTCAACAGCGCTGGAAAGGTAGCAATTGTGTTCTCTAACATGCTGGTTTTTTTTGAAATTGCAAAACTGCCATAAACCTTGGTTATTCCTTTTTTCAGATAGCGGTACAGTAATCCCTTGCTAGTTCGCGATGCGGCTTGTGCGGCATGTGTACTTTGCGGAGTAAACAATATTCATTAAAGAGTTTAAAATTAAAGAAAATGAATAAAAATATAAGAACTCGAGTACATTAAATATATAAAACTCTCTCCTAATCTGACCCCTCAAATCTCTCTGTGAGCATCATTGTGATAGCAGTCGCCGTGTTTAAATGTTTTTCTGTTACAAAATGTAAAAGTGGGAAGTGCTTGTGACACTTTTCATAATGTCTCTTGAACGTCCTTGACCCTCAAAATTGTTTAGTAAACTTAAGAAAAAAGACAATGCTTACAGTTAAGGAAAAAATAAATTCAATAGATATGAGTTCATTAGTTTCTATTTAGCAGATTATCACTTTGTGTGAGGAGTACAGATCCCGATCAATCGTAGAAAGTGAGGGCGTACCTACTGTAGTCTGGAACATTTGGTAACAGTTCGGTTATTGTTGTAGGCTTTCAATCCAGTTTGTCGATAGATACCCTCATATAATACCGTAACATTAATTTTTTCTATTTTTTTATTTTCGAAAGGTTTTTGAAGAAAAACTTCTTGCGAAGTGAAGCCTGGTCCTGGTCCTGGTCCTGCTTTGTTAAAATCATCTTATGCTAAAGCAAATATCCTAATAAGAATAATTAATTCATTCCACTACCTATTATAGACCTATTATAAATACTCAAATACCTTTGGTTATTACACATAGTGTAAAAATAAATTATATAAAACTACAAAAAACTAAATGTGGAAAAATAAATTAGTTCAGTAACAATCAATGTGATTTTTATTGCTTTTGTTTAGTTTTTATTTTTAATTTTAGAAGCACATGATGAAGGAAAGTGCAGACTTGGAGAAATGTAGACAAAGGAAGAAGTGTTTTTAGAAATATATAATTAACTTACTCTCATTCAGACTATTTTAAGTTCAAACTACTTACGTACTCTTAATATTTTTTATACCTTTTCATATTTTATTTTTATTTACAAAACTGCTTTAAGAAACTTTGAACATTCTGACAGATATTTGCTCCCATTTCATGCCATCCTAGCAGTAAGCTTGGCACTGCCCCGAATTTCTATCATGTCAGATCAGATAGCCTGTAGGTGAGTGTAGGTTTTCAACAAAAGTTGCCTCACTGCTTTTATGACAACAATTCATGAATGTCCTCGCTGAGAGCAATTGTTTTTAAATGCAGGAGGTGTGTTCTTGAGCTTCTAATTCTATGGATGTTTAAGAGTCTGGTTCTCACGAACCAGATGAAGTTTTGAAACTACATATTTTAGCCTGGCAGAAGACACGGAGCGTGAGAGTGAAGTTTGGGAGAAATTGAATGAAAAATGTGGAAACACCAATGTCTATTTGGACCAACAGACAGACACAATTTTTTTATTAATTTTATTTAATGTTTATTAATTTTTATTTTATTTATTTTATTTTTTATATTAATTTTTTAGTTTATTATTAATGATAATAATGCAAACACTCGTAGAGTTTACGCAGACACGCACACGGACCTAAAATGGCAATGTGGGATTTATTAACAGAAATCTAAAAAAAATTCTTATGTGGAGGTATGACCGTAACAGACTGACATGAGGATAGCCAACACAGTATTGAACACGAGTTTTGAGTAATGATATATGAATTCTGAGACAGCAAGTTTGAAACGTCACATCTGAGAGGGAGTTGTAGGTCCCACTAGCTCAAATGCCTAAGCATCAAAGCAGACTATAAAGGGTTGTGTGTGTGTAGGATTAGACAGTGTTGCTTGCCTGGAGTGGTACTATAACAACATTTGACTGCAGGTAATTTGCTTTCTACAGATTCCTTTCTCTATGGAAACGAGACCACTGCAAGCTCACTGAACTGACCAATATCTACCTTGGGAATGTTCCTCCTCGGCGTATAGGAGAGGAGTTTAAGCCCCTCGGTGTAGAGGATTTGCCTTTTATACAGCAGGACAAACAGACCGACAGTGTCACACATGTCGATGAGCCGTGTGAAAGTAAATGGACAAAAACAACTGGTAAGGTATTTATTGGATGTATGTAGTTCATTTCTATGTATTTAGATACTATGGATTTAGATACTATGGATATATTATGATTACATGGTTATATCATAGTTTACTTGATTGGAACGTTGTAGCTAATGGTCGGGCGCTGCACGGGTAATAAAAAAGTTTTTGCACTGAAAACTTGTTTTGAATATATTTATTACCATTCTAACATTTAAATGAAGGGGGTCATTTATTTCTGTCCGACCAATGCATAATGAAAAATATTTGAAAGCTCGAGGCAGAAGCTCAAAGCATAGCTGAAACAGGTTGTTGAAACATTCCTTACTTCTTATGCTACACATTCGTATAAGATTTAAAACAACTTATAAACAGTGACAGGTAATGTAGCTGCCATTGGTTAAGTTTCTTTACCCAATAAATTTGAGTAACTTGAGCTAATCTAAATCTTTACTATAATAAGAACTGTTATTATAACTCAAGTCAGAAATAATTGTTGCAACATGATCTGTCACGCAATCATGATCTTCAAGCGTGCTTAGCTGAAGCTATGTTTGGGAACAATTATACAATGGTATGGCAAGGACAGCGTTGTGTATTGCAGTGATTTTCAACCACTGTGCCGCGGCACACTAGTGTGCCGTGAGAGATCCTCAGGTGTGCGTGAGAAATTATCCAAGGTCCCTTTTTAAATACAGGTTCCTCAGGCTCTGAGGGAACTTATGCGGTAGGAGTGTTGTATTTGAATGCCAAGGCTTTGATGTCGTAGGCTAAATATCCAGGCACCATGATCTAGGTGCATCTACTTTAGTGTTTGATGCATAGTCAATGCATTTAATATCGACCCACAAAACTCAAAGTCCATCGAAAGCGGTCGTTTAGTACAATATGCCTAGTTTGGCACCTCTGATTACTAACTAGTGTGATGAATGTCAAAGTGTCGCTCAAATCAATGATATACAGCCCCTAACTGAACTGAAACAGGATCGGGTTTAAAACTAAGATTTGCTGATCCTCCTTTGGGCAGTTTTTGGTTGACTGCTGCCAAGGAGTTCCCCATTCTGACCAACAAAGCTATTCTCACATTGCTCCCATTTTCTACCACATATCTGTCTGAGCTGAGCTTTTCAAGCCTAACTTCTATAAAAACTAAAAGCAGAGTGAGACTGAGAGCTGTTGAAGAAGAGCTTCGTGTCTTTCTTTTATTCCTGCCAGGATATTGGCATTATGTTTATCTAAACAGGCCCAGGTTTTACACTGACTGAGTATCAATAAATTGATGAATTTTATTGTGATTAAATATACTGTTCAGTGTCATTTTATAAAATTTTTGGTTAGTGGTGTGCCACAAAAATTTTCCAATGTAAAAATGTGCCTTGACTCAAAAAAGGTTGAAAAACACTGGTGTATTGTATAGCACACCTGTCCGCAGAACGGGTGTTCAATTCCAGTGCGAAGCATGTTTTTTTCCTATATTTTAATTGCTAGAACTGGTGAATCTTGGATGTAGTGTGCTATTAGATTACAGTGCACCCTCAGGATACGATTTGGATCCATTCCAGGGTTGGCATCGTATGGTGAACAAATCTTAGGTTATAGGTTATAGGCTTCTATACTCCTCTGTAGGTAGGAGTATAGAAACCATAGTAATTATACAATGCAAAAATCTGTTGGTAAAAATCGTCAACATTTTATTTAAGTGCTGTATATATTAAAAGTTAGTGACAAAATGATATGTTAACCTTAGCAACTAGAATTACCTACAGTAACTTTATTATATTTAGTGAACTTTTTGGTTATGATCTGCATTAAAATGTAACGTTACAATGCGCTATGAGCAGTACTACGTACCATAGAAAGTTCTACCTTCAAGATAGACGTAGGTACAGTGGAACCTCGGTTCTCGACCACAATCCATTCTAGAAGGTTGGTCGTAAACCGAGTTGTTCGAGATCCGAAACCGGTTTTCTCATTAGAATTAATATACAGTCAAACATGGATAACTCGAACTTCAAGGGACCGAGCAAAAGTGTTCGAATTATCAGAGCATTCAAGTTATCAGAGCACTGTCACAAATCCATATATTTACTTATTTATTAGTAGATACATGTACATATACAAACTATAATATAAATCAAAAGCACAAATGGCTTGTTTCAAATTAAAAGCTTCTAATGTAAAGTTTAAAACGTTTTCATGAAAAAGTATAGAGATTTTTCTATCACTTGAGATTGGTTTGTTGTTTGAGGTGATGTTATTGCCAGGACGTTTTTCAGATTGACATTGGCAAAACTTGATCGTTGTTGAAATGCTCAAAAGAAAAGACATTTTTTTCTTTTGGGGTTTTACCCACGATTAATTTTGCCGTTTTTTCTTGAAGTTTATGCAAAGATTACCTTACTTTACCTGGGATTCGTTAAGAGCAACACTCCGAGGCAGTTCAATTAGAAGTTTTACGAGGTTTTACGGTACATTCTATATCACTCACGCTTTTTTAATAGATACTTATTGAATGTACACACGTATTCTGTGTTTAGGTCAAACGATGAATAGTTTTTTGTAGCTACGTTTAATTACAACATTTTTAAGACGTTTTAAACATTCAACATTCCGACGTTGATTCAACACGGAATCAACGTCGGAAAACTATTCATCACGGGCTAGCCGAGTCACGCACTCAAGGATTTTCGCCACGCACATACAAAACAACATGCGATTTTTGTTTTGTATGTGCGTGGCGGAAATTCTTGTGCGCGTGACCCGGCTAGCCCGTGCTATTCATCGTATCGCAGTATAAATCAAATTTCACCAAACTTTTAGAAAAGTCGTTGACAAAAATATTTTGCCGATGGTGGTAATAACGACGCTTATGAATTACGAAAAGATGAAGTTTACCTCTATGGCTTTGAATAAAGTGATTTTCTAAAGCGAAAACAACCGCTTCGGTAGCTGTTGGGCAAAAAAACAGTTCGAATTAACAGTGTTGAGTTCGAGTTATCTATAGCAATTTATCATTACGTGGGAACGGACCAAAGGAAATGTTCGAATTAACCATGTGTTCGAGCTATCCGTGGATGAGTTATCCATGTTTGACTGTATCTAAGTTTTAATCCGTTCCAAGTCGATTTAACAACTTCGGTAAAGTATTTTTTAACATTTTACACCATAAACTGTACTGTATACTGCATACTATAAATAAAAACGGGTAGATATAGATCGTGCTTAACTTTAATAAAAGATTTTCTATCTGTGATGATGAAAAGAGAAAACAAAAAGTAAATGTTTCGTATGCTTTGCTCTTAAAACATCGAAAACATTTAAGGTTAGGATACAATACCAAAAATTGCAGAAATTGATAATGAAACAGCAAAAAATGCAACAGATCAGTTACATCAAAAATCGTGTGAAAAAGAAAATATAAATAGCAATGGCACGTTTACTTCACATCTTTGAAAAATAATCCTCCAAAACAATTTAGGGTAACTCGACTGGAGGAGTTGTGTCCCTAGAAAATCTTTTCGGTAGGGGGGATGTCCTCCCAGATGGCTCCTTTTTGTAAAGAATTAATGGCGTGAAACTTACCCCTTTTTGAGAACCTTCCGCAAGTGGCTCATAACAACGTCGTTAAACATATAAACATGCTGTTTCCAGAGCTGTTCCGAACGTTTAATTAAAATGCGCATCTTCCGGTTTGGTCGAGAACCGACTTTATGGTCGAGATGAACAAATCTCAATTTTTTTGGTCGAAAACCGAGTTTGTCGAAAACCGAGGTTCCACTGTATAACAAAAACTTTGAGTTCACTTGAAATAAGTTTAGCTTACTAAACACACACACTTAAAGCTAAGTAGTTTTAGTATGTATTTTTCATTATTTTACTGAATTTCAAATTTTTGTTATTAAAATTTTATCACTAAAATTTATCACTTATCAGTTTCTGTCTTCGCTTTCACTATAACCTTTGTATAACCTTTAATGGATTTGTTTAAAACATTTTGCTACCTAATTTGGCAAGAAAACCTGAGCAATGCTGTTTTCGTAATGAATTGGATTTTTGTTAGCAGGCTAAGGGAAGTTGTCTGACAACTCTACCTTCTGTATTTGACGGGAAAATATTACTGTTTTACACATGAGAATTGCTGCACTGAGAAATCGGTCGTTGTGCCTCAGGCGTTGTGAAAATATTTTCGGCGAACAGCATTTCGGTGTCTTTGTTATTTTCGCGTACGTAATAAGCACATCAGCTGCCAGATTTGAACTCGGGCAAAGATTTTGTTGAATTCATATGGTAAAATAAGATTCGTATGGTGAGGTGAAAAAATCATCATGTTCCACTTCGTAAGGTGAACAAATTGTATATCAAGGTAATCGTATCCTGAGGGTGCACTGTACATGTATAATCATAATTAGTACTCTGACAGTCTAGTGTGAGGTGAGAGATTGTCAGGAGTGTCAATAAAGTACAGAGAACAAGGATGTGCACAATTATTTGAGCAAGCCGGTCGATTAGCGCGGGTACTAGAGTGTCGCGATGGTCATTTGAATGTCACGAGTTCGCATCACGTTGTAGCAATCTTTTATCCTGCCCGCTAACCATGGCTTCACACAAATGGCTTGCATTGCAGTACAGACTAGTACCCTGCAGTCCGGTGCCCCATGAGAGATTTTCAGGTGTAATAAGTATACATACAGTTATTTTGGAAGGTTAGGAGACAGTTATTTGGCGTAGTTGTTAGAGCATTGGCCTACCATGGTGAAAGTCGTGAGTTCAGATCTTGTATGACGCAATCTTCTTTCAAATCTCCTAACTGTGGCTTCATACAAACATGGCTCTCATTATAGTAAGGGGTTAAATATATCTTTGCTAGAGAAGTCCTGATCCAGGTGTCGGTACAGAAGGTGATTGGATTGGTATTAGTCGATCTTTCAGTGTCCCTGAAACTTCAGATACTCCCTACAATGGGAGCAGTCCTAGTCTAGAGTGCCTGTTCGGTTCAACGCCCAGACATTGTCGTAGCAGTAATGATATCCAACCTTGAATTGCTCTCCCTTGAGTTTCCCTTGCCACTGAACTCAGACAAGTCCAGCCAAGATCACAGAGCCATTATTAGTGCAACAATAGCTCTTAAAAATGTACAGCTTCTGCCTGCAGCAATAAAGCAGGCACCTTACTCCACCTGTAGGGCTTGTCAACACATTTATTTGAGTTCTTCAATTATGGTTTTTCACTTCTCAAATACCGTCATGTCTTGTTACTTTAGTTTTTAAATGCAATGCGTTGGTGTCTACTGAACAACAAGCCGATTGTAACATCGAGGATGTGAATAATGAATGTTGGCGAAATGCTGCTTCGCATTGCTTGAGATTGACGGCTTCAAGCGCTTTTCTGCCATTTACACAAGCATAATGTCGGGATTATGTGGTACATTTGCTACAAGTTTGGTGTCTGGGTCTTCCTATGCTTACCACTTGGTATTCATCCTTAATGCTTGGGGAGTTTGTATAGCTAATGCATGCATATTCACTGTTTATTGTGCCTCAAGTTAATATTTATTTGATTCGATTTGAACAAATATAGGATTTGATTTGAAAAGCAAATAAAATGGTTTAGAATTTGACAAGCAGATAATATTGCAATTAAACATTTTTTCATGTTGGTTCGTGTTAACGTACAATGTGTCAGTTATAGAATGGAGTTATAATTCACCTGGCTACTTAGCCCTTATAATCGTTCACCTTTTTATGCACCCTGTTTACGTTTACACACATTAATTATATACGCTCTGTGTGCTATATGACTGATGTATAGATGCTCCAAAACTATAATGTTTTGGTATGATACTGTAGGTACGATCATCTATGTTAATAAATCCCACTTTGTCATTATCTGCGTGCATGCGTGTGCGTTTGTGTGTGTGTGCACGTGCGTGTGTGTGTACGTGCGTGCGTGTGCATGCCCTCGTGTGTGTGCATGTGTTGTGTGCATGTGTGCGTGCATGCCTGTGCGTGTGTGTGAGCGTGCGTGTGTGTGCATGCCCTCGTGTGTGTGCATGCCCTCGTGTGTGTGCATGTGTTGTGTGCATGTGTGCGTGCATGCCTGTGTGTGTGTTGTGTGCATGTGTGCGTGCATGTGTGTATGTGTGTGTGCGTGTGTCTGTTAGTCTGGGTAAGCCCTCTACGTTTTACCATTTATTGGCTGATTGCATCTCAGCTTCACAATCGTATGCTCAGTGTCTTTCCTCAGGTTGCTAAAATATCTGGTTTCAAGTTTTCTCTGGTTCCTGGGAACCAGCCTCATAAACACCAACCTGCAGGCTATCTGATTGTGAATGCTAGAAATCCAGGACATCTCCTGGCTCACTTCTACTGTAGTACAGTGTATGATCTATGTACTTGAGTGACATGTTATTATGTTCATGCCTCCACGCTTTAAGTATTTGTTCTCCAAGTCTGCGGTTTGGGTGTCTGTTTGCTTACTCTATGCCCAAGAGTTTAGCTTGTATACTCATTGTCTGCAGATATGGAGTGGTGTTCGACTCCTCTTGGATTGCTACCTCAAACTGAAGAGATTAAAGATAATAGAAATTGGAGAGGCAGACAAGAATGGTGGGTATAACTGCTCATTTTCTCTGGACAGGAATATCAGCTTGACTATTGTAAATGCTTAAAGGTTGACTTGCAAAAACATTTACATTACAGTTATTTGGTATCAAAAGATTCACCATGTCTTACTCTGCTGTGTTGTAGGTGCCAAATATGTGGAAATGTGATTACAAGCTCTTAAAAGCTCACAAACGAAAAGCCGCCGTAGATTGGAATCAGTTTATTTCTCTGATGTTGTCATTACATTTGGTTATTGTTTTGTCACGTGATGTTCTCACGTGAATTGAAAGGCCCATAAAAGGCTCAATATAAAACTTCTCGTAGCACTAGTTTATTACAAACACTTCAGATTTTACCGAAGACCCCGTATCAAATATAGATGCTCGCTACTTTACAGTTTTGTTTCGACTTGGTCTAATCCTCTAGTCGTAATCTGATCATGTGACCAATACTTCGCAAATAATTTTTGCAGCGATTTTCGATTATCTCAGGTTCATCATGATCATCATCATCATCAACTGGCTCGTCATGATTATCAGACAATGATACCGTATGTACTCCTTCGAGCTAAGGTTAAAAAATTAAACAAATTTTTATGGTAAGTTAAAAGATATCAGTGCTAAAAGTGACAGCATCACAATGACTATAAAATAGACCGAAGAACAATAGACATGGTTTTATTGAATGCGTGAAGTATATTTGTGAAAATATTTTGACGAATGAGGTTGTGTGAAAGTGTAAACAAAAGCCATCTTGTACAACTACGTCCCATTTGAGCCATTTTGGAAAGAGATTCTAATCTACGGCGGTTTTGGAATGGCGGCGATTAAATGTTCGTTGTTTAGCTTTTAAGATCTTGTATTCACATTCCCACATATTTTGTACCTACAACACAGCAGAGTAAGACATGGTGAATCTTTTGATACCAAATAACTGTAATGTGAATTTGGTTGCAAGTCAACCTTTAAGGTTCATCACTGTTGTGAAGACTGTTGTATGATGGGATTTGTGGGTCTCAAGCTACATGGATATCTAAGGTCACAGCAGTTGCTGGTAGTCATAGCAGTTAAGATAAGTGGATTCAGCCAAGGAATTACGTAGTGTAAGGCAGTATATAAGTGAGTAGAAGAGAAGATGTTACCAAATTTATGTAGGTTTATCATGATGTCTACATCGGGAAGACTTCTTCCCGATGTAGACATCATAGGGAATACTATGTCACATTATAGGGAATCATAGGGAAAAAGGATAGTCACAGATTTGACAGTGATTTTTTACAGCGAGTCTAGCTCACCTACTGTGTTGTATCTGACGCTGGTTTTTGTTCCATCTGTTTGAATGACGGTATGGCAAAATTCAGCTTGTCAAAGCAACAAGTTTTTGGGCTCAAACGTTGGTTGATTTACAATTGAAGCTTAGGCTGTGATGGTATAACAAGTTTATTTTCAACGGGGCATTGTAAAGCCCCGTTGTAAAGCATTGTAAAGCTTAGTATATCCTGTGAGAGAAAACCAATAATAATGGTTTAATTCATTTTAGTATTTTGCATCTGATGTCATTTCTAGTTCTCTGATTGGACAGAGTGCGCAAAATCTGAAGTGGCATTATTTTGAATATATAATACTAAATTAACCTTATTACTTTATACGACTCACTCTAAAAACTATGGTGGACTTGGCTGACCGTTCCTTTCCCACTCATTTCTGTATGTTAGCTCTTGAAGTGACATCTCAGAAAACCTCAACTTTTCCTGTAGCCGTACAATCAGATATACACAGAAAATAAATCTGTTCAAAGGCTATGGAACAGTATGTCTGCTATGACATTGGAAATTGAAACTTTGTTTAGGGAGTTGCCTGTTCATTTCAATTTATGGTTAACCTTTGATGGCATTCAGTGATCATCCCTACAGTATTCACAAAGTAAATGCCATCAAAAGTGACCATTTTATGAAATGAACAGACAACTCCTTAAACAAGAATTAATCTCTGATGTCATAGCAAGCATACCGTTTCATATCCTTTGAATAGACTTTTCTTCTGTGTTTATCAGATGGTAAGGCTACAAATCACAAACTCAAGCGGCTATAAGTAAGCCTGAATGAAGAATATTATAAACTAAATAGAATTAAATCACTCAATCATTAGCTAATCGCTGTACTTAAAAAAATTAACTCTGGTCTTTTGTGACATGACTCGTGTTTATTATTCATAGATTAATTGTTTATTCATATATAACCACTGAACATTATTTATTTAATGTATTGTTCTACCTCTGGCAGTTCCATTAAGGCCTTGGACGAAATAAAATGAGGCTATAATAATGTATTAGCCATACCATTAAATGTTTTACTTAGCCAAGTAAATAGTTGGCTGTTATCATATTACTTAGAATTTCATGTTAACAATGCTACTGCTCACGATCAAGCGTGTAGAATGATTACAATTTTTCACAAGAAATTTCTGATTAAAATAACTTTCTCTGACTCGTAATAATTTTGTAGTTCTTTATGCTGTCACCCCTTTAACACTTTGAAGCCCCGGCCTGAGATAGTTCAGGGAGTTGTTTGCCCATCAGATCCTTCGGCCGAGCAAACTCAGCTGCGTAGTTTTGCTTTGTTTTTTTTCTATACTTTTAGTTTGCATAGGATCACGAGATTTTGGTCGCTTTGCGTGAGGTATTCAATATTATTGCTTTCAAGTTATTATATTATATTCATATATATTATATTATAGTAGTTTCAAGTTGATTGGACTATCAGTTCTCGAGACCAAAGAGAGGCCATTTTTTAGTTCTAACTGACCTAGAAATGAAAACTGGCTGCTGATAGAACCTTAGTTGATAATGACACACTTATTAAAATTTTTAGTAATAGAGATCAAATAAAATCAGAAAGCTTCTCAAAAACAAGAGATTTAAACTAGAAAATTTTTTTATTCAAAAAAGATAAACACTCTACCAGGTGTACATCAACCATTATGTCTCTTCAGCTACCTATAAAATGTTAATTTTTAAAAGAAAGTGAAAAAAATATTTGCTATATTTTATTTTTTTCATCAAGTTCCACAAACTTGGAACTTTAAAATGATATTTACCTATTTGAAAAGGAATTGTCCTCTCTTATGTGCTTTCACAGTCGTTTGAAAGTTGTTAATACGGTCTAGGATCAGGGGAATTGCCTGTGTATTGCCTGTGTATTGCCTGTGTATTGCCTGTGTATTGCCTGTGTATTGCCTGTGTATTGCCTGTGTATTGCCTGTGTATTGCCTGTGTAAGGTTAGGCTTCAATTTGTTTGCAAGGAAATATTCAAAGAATTGATAGGTAGCTTACTTGTCAGCCAATTAAGAAGCGGTTTTTGATCTGTGACTTTTGTGTTGACTCATATCTAGCTGACACCCTATTTATTTACTTGGCTATTTTAATGATTTACATTAATAAATCACACATTGTGTGTGTGCATATCTGTCTGTTAGTCCGTGTGAATGGAGATTTCATTCAAACTTCGTATGCTCAGTGTTTTTCGTCAGGTGGCCAAAATATTTGGTTTCAAAACTTCGTCTAGTTCCTGAGAACTAGATGGAGTTTTAAAACTCTATTAAAACTCTATTAAACTCTATTAAAACCCAGTCTGGTTCCTGAAAACCAGCCACATAAACACCCAACTGCTGACTACCTGTTTGACAATAAAAGAAATCCGGGGCATCATTGGGCTTGCCACTAGTTGTAAGCACATTGTTTAATATAAAACACATATTGGTAGTCATAATACAACTTATAATTACAGTTCACTGTCTCTTGCTATGAGAGGCTGAGAGAGACAGCTAATGATGGATTACATTGTTTGTATGTATCACGTACTAATTTGACATGTCCAAGAAATGAGGAGTTGCTCACTCCTTGCAAATTCTTTTACGCTTGATAAAACTTGCTGTTCTTGTTTTTATTTTGGTACTGAGACTCCTGTTTAGTATAATGTGAGTGTTCATCAATTGATAGAAGTTCTCATAATTTCCTTTAGGACCTTTCAACACGTCAGACAGGAAGTGGAAAGATTGGAAGAATTGGAAAGATTGGAGTCATCCTCTCTCTGGACTGATAGTGAACTGGAAAGGATTAAGGCCAATTTAATAACGCTGTGACAAACTGTGTACCAGGAGTAAAACATATTCAGCACGTCGTTTCCTGCTTTGAAAAGAACATCTATTTCAATGATGAAACAGTTTTAAAAGTCTTTGTAGAAGATGCTGTAACTTGAGATTAGTTCATAACATGCATATTTTCTCAGCTGAAAGTTCTTCTGCGCTTCATTGTACGAAGACCTCACTTACATCAACCTACAGTGTTCATGATCTTATCACAAACTCTTTATCATGTTATTTGCTGTTTTTAACCAAACAATTTTATTATGTTTATAGAAACTATTTGGTATCTTGTCATACATAACTATGTATTATGTTTATAGGAACTATTTGGTATGTTGTCATACATAACTATGTATTATGTTTATAGGAACTATTGGGCATGTTGTCATACATAACTATGTATTATGTTTATAGGAACTATTGGGCATGTTGTCATACATAACTATGTATTATGTTTATAGAAACTATTTGGTATCTTGTCATACATAACTATGTATTATGTTTATAGGAACTATTTGGTATGTTGTCATACATAACTATGTATTATGTTTATAAGAACTATTGGGTATGTTGTCATACATAACTATGTATTATGTTTATAAGAACTATTGGGTATGTTGTCATACAAAACTATGTATTATGTTTATAGGAACTATTGGGTATGTTGTCATACATAACTATGTATTATGTTTATAAGAACTATTGGGTATGTTGTCATACATAACTATGTATTATGTTTATAGGAACTATTGGGTATGTTGTCATACATAACTATGTATTATGTTTATAAGAACTATTTGGTATCTTGTCATACATAACTATGTATTATGTTTATAGGAACTATTTGGTATGTTGTCATACATAACTATGTATTATGTTTATAGGAACTATTGGGCATGTTGTCATACATAACTATGTATTATGTTTATATGAACTATTGGGTATGTTGTCGTACATAACTATGTATTATGTTTATAGGAACTATTGGGTATGTTGTCATACATAACTATGTATTATGTTTATAGGAACTATTGGGCATGTTGTCATACATAACTATGTATTATGTTTATAAGAACTATTGGGTATGTTGTCATACATAACTATGTATTATGTTTATAGGAACTATTTGGTATGTTGTCATACATAACTATGTATTATGTTTATAGGAACTATTGGGCATGTTGTCATACATAACTATGTATTATGTTTATATGAACTATTGGGTATGTTGTCGTACATAACTATGTATTATGTTTATAGGAACTATTGGGCATGTTGTCATACATAACTATGTATTATGTTTATAAGAACTATTGGGCATGTTGTCATACATAACTATGTATTATGTTTATAGGAACTATTGGGTAGTTGTCGTACATAACTTTTTCATTGTTGCTCTTTGTTAACTTATTCAGATTAAATTTTAAGTTTTTCAACATTCTGACTTGTAGAGTTATCTTCCCTTTACAAGCTATCTGGTAACATTAGGCATCTCTACTCAATCAGCCAATCAGTTGCGGGGAGTTATCTTGGAGTTACTAACCTAATGGTCATAAATAAAGTTATTTCTACTTAACCAGCCAACTGGTTTGTATGGGCAATATGGTTATCTCCTTTTCAACTAGGCAACTAGTTAAAAAGAGTTATCTCTACACAACCATTCAACTAGTTAAATAAAATCTTCACTCAAAAAGCCAAATGGTTAGATAGAGTTATCTCCACTCAGCTAGCCAAATAGTTAAGTAGAGTTGTCTCCACTCAGCTAGCCAAGTATTTAGGTGAAGTCATCTCTTCTCAACTAGCCAGCTGGTTAAGTAGAGCTGTCTCCACTCAATTAGCCAAATTGATGAATATAGCTACAAGTGTTACTAGCAGATCAATTGCTTGTACGCCAACACTGGAACATCTATTTGTAAATGCATCTTGTTCTGCAATTGCTTTCAGTGAGAATTGACAATCTGTTTATATGAATTAATCGATTTAAACCAATCAGTTTATGTGAATAATTTGTCAACAAGTTCAGTTCAGGTTGCAGTTTAGATTCAGCTATATTATACATTGAGAAACTAAGGTGAGCAGTAACTTTAATAAGTTGTCTTTCCTTTGTTATTACTGAAAAACAGTTTTAGAGTTTAATCGAGCTGGGCAGTGCTCTTCGATGAATATTTTTAATCAAACAAATAATGGATACTGTTACAATATATTAGTTCTTGTATATAATAAGATTGTATATGGTAATTTTAGTTTTGAAAAAAATGAAAACTTTTTCTTGCTTTTATTTTAATTTACTAGAAATTCCCCTGTCATACAGCCCATGACCAAAGTGATATTGGAAAAAAGAAAGGGTACTGCTGGTTGAGAAATGCAATATTAGCAGTCAAATGGCACTGCAGTGCAATAGGATAACTGCAATGGTAGCTGTAATGTACTGGGTGTGGGTGTTATTATGTACAACAAACAGCAATAATGAAAGGAAAAGATTATATGTTAATATCTCTCCCCTGCAATAGGAGAAATGCAATATTAGAAGTAAAATGCACTGATATTATTAGAATAACCAATATTATTAATATAGTAATACAGTAATAATAGAAAACCAATGCACAATTTTGTTTACATTTCAAAACGTCATAGCTAACAATATCAAGAAGTTGTGATATTTATATAGATTTTTAGAAAATCTATTTAACAAAACTATTTAGAAAAAATAATAGCAGTAACATATTGCCTATCATCAATGTTGTTAGTGTGACTATAACACTTCAATAGTCATCCAAACTTATAATTAAATATTGTAATAATCTCATAAGAATCGTTAGAAAAACATATCATCGCCATTTCCTTTACTTTCATTGCTTTGGACATCAGTCAAAATACCAAAGTACTCAAAAGTGTCCAAAATGTCAGTTACTTTGAAATCGGCAAAAAGAAACGATTATATTTCAGTACTTCTACGTTAATTACAGAAACCTTCGGCAATTCGACAATGCTATATACTGGTGAATTGTGCACGTTATTTTTTTGTGAAATGTGCATGAATTAATGGTTCTATTCTCTGTCGCTCGGCTTTTCGTTGGCCGGTCTTAATTTTGATAAAAATAAGGCTTGTCAAGTTCTAATAAAGATTATAAGCCGAATTAATCTGTCTATTTATGTATAATCCGATCAGATGAGTAAGGTTTAGGAAATTTTCTACAAATAATAAAGACTTGGTAACATATTTAAATAAGTTTATATGTGTTTTGTATCGTTATTATACTTAAACGACTCCATTGAAAGATGGTTAAATTTGTTGATGAGATTTCGGTACAAGGGTTTGCCAAGTTGTTGATGAATAATTTTCGTGAGTTGTGTGTACATGCATTTATCATAAACTCTTAAACATTCGCTCCGCACATGTTTGGTCGTGGGAATAAAGATTTGCACATGCTCTCTGCTGAGAAATAATCTACTTACATGTATGTTTCATGAAACAAGCTAGTTAATCCTTAGTCCTCCACCAAGTTTAACTGGGAGCATTTTAAAACTACATGTATTGTTGACAGATAATTACGATAAGCTGCTTGTCAGCAATGAGTTTGATATTAAAGAATAAAAAAATATGCTTTTAGAGATAAAAGCACTTGCGATGTAAGCTACAAGCTGTGACATAAGGAGGTTATTTTTTCAGGTTATCATAACAGACTTATGATACACATTGTCAATGGCAGCAATTAGCCAATGTGTGAATGCGTAACAGAAAGTACTTCTGTTGGCCACGCCAACATTTAAGTACACACTACTTAAATTATTTTGGTTTATTGATACTGAGTTGCTAATGCACAACAACAATAATCATGGAATCATTCTTTAGAGCAGTAGTTCTTAGCCTGGGTTCGACCGAACGCTAGGGGTTCAGTGAGCCAGTTCTCAGGAGTTTGGTGGAGGTCAAGACACGTAAGTGGTCTCTAAAAGCCGACAACAGAACTCACATTGATTCGCAAGGTCATATCTTTATGTAAAGATATGAAAACTGTTGTGAGTTTATGCATTGCATTGGTTTTGCTTTTTGAACATAGTGAAGTTCATGTACAGTTCCTTTTGTTTTCCAGTAAAACATATATCATGTCTTGAATGTGAAAATAATCATATTTTATTTTTCAATAAAAAAAGGGTTCAGTGGAAGCATATATAAAACTGGTCGGGTTCAGTACATCCAGCAAAGTCAAGAACTCATGTTATAGAGCTATTATCTTCATAGATATGAAAGTCAGGAACTCATGTTATAGAGCTACTATCTTCATAGAAATGAAAGTCAAAAACTCATGTTATAGAACTATTATCTTCATAGAAATGAAAGTCAAAAACTCATGTTATAGAGCTATTATCTTCATAGAAATGAAAGTCATGAACTCATGTTATAGAGCTACTATCTTCATAAAAATGAAAGTCAAGAACTCATGTTATAGAGCTATTATCTTCATAGAAATGAAAGTCAAGAACTCATGTTATAGAGCTATTATCTTCATAGAAATGAAAGTCAAGAACTCATGTTATAGAGCTATTATCTTTATAGAAATTAAAGTCAAGAACTCATGTTATAGAGCTATTACCTTCATAGAAATTAAATCTACTGTAATTGTCCAAAATATAATAATAATTTTGTAAATTTATACCGGGCTTCATACTTTGGTGTGTTAATGCTAGCTTTTATTATTTGATAATTTAAATTTTGGTTTTTAGTATGCAGTGCATTTCTAAATAAAATAGAGTTCAGTTTACCAAAATGAATATTAACATTAATAAAGTAACAGCTTTGGATAAAAGAAAGCAGTTTTTTTATAGTTTTAATGATGTTTACTAAGCCTGAGAGTCAGTAGATGTGCTAAAGGTGCCATTCATTAACATTGTGTATACAATGCAAAAAAATCTGTTGAAGAAAAAAGCCTAGACTTTAACAGAATAATATTCAATTAAACTAATTCATTGTACAAAAGAGTTGTGTCCTCATGAATAAGCAGTAACAATTAATTGAGAAAACAACTTCATTGTTTCTTTGTTTTATTTGCGTCCAATATTATCTTCTGAAACAAAAAAAAATAGAAACGATGTGGGCTCAATAGCACAATAGCTTTGCTAGTCAAGGTGCAAATCCGTGTAAGGAGTTGCCAGCCCAGGCAGCCAGGATACTATATCAGTGAGTCCAGCAGGTACTTTTTGATATATACCTTAAAGCTATTCCCATCGCTTAACTCTTTGATGTAAACTGGTAGAGAGTTCCAAGCAATGGCGAGCTGGGTGGGAACATGCCTCTGGCCCCATGCAGGCAAGAAGTTGGGGGGTCTAATAGAAAGCTCATGGTTGCAACAAGTGTGGTGTTTTCTAGTCATCTAAGAGACAAAGTTTCTGCGGACATAGTTGTTCAATCTGTATATTTTAGATTTTTTAAATAAAGAGGCAGGATGGAGAACCAGATATTTGTGAAATATATAACGTAAAGTTAGTTTCTGGATCTGTGATAGTTTTTGATATATATTTATATCGAATATATCAGGATATACATTTATATCGAGTATATCAGGATATATATTTATATCGAACATATCAGGATATATATTTATATCGAATGTATCAGGATATATATTTACATCAAACATATCAGGATATATATTTATATCGAATATATCAGGATATATATTCATATCGAATGTATCAAGATATATATTTCATTGATATTTTTGTAGGTTTGGAGCTAGGGCACTACCCCAGCACACCCATTTTTGGGTGTGCTGCTTCTAAGCAGCACACCAATTTACTGTATATAAAGCTGTCATAAAGCAATATAAGAATCAGCTTAAAGCTTTGCCTTAGATGCTTTCGAAGATTTTCCATGTGTGATGCCCAATTTAATCTTTCATCGGTTGTTATGCCAAAAAACCTTATGGAGTACAATACAGACAGTACAGATTTATTTAAAGCAATTTTCTCATAAAGGGTAAACCTTTTTGAGGGTTTGTAATAACAATAAAACTTGTTTTATCAAGTGTTGCAGCAAGGCGCCAATACTGAAGTCCGCAGGATCAATCTCACGATCACCGGTATGGTCAGCAGAGCCTCTCTACCATCGGATGAGGCTTGGTCGCTGATGAATCTTCTTGGCAGACTGAGTAGAAACAAAGAAAATGGGGCGGTACCTATCGTAAAGGGGGCGGTACCTATCGTAAAGTCTCGCTACAAAAAGAGCCCGCTGCAATCGTTACGAGAGAGCTTGTGCACACTCTCTGCATGCTTGTCATCCACATATATATTTGTGGTGAAATATATATATTCTGGTGATTTAAACATTCTATGTGTTTATTTGCTTGACTGTCTTGTGGCAGTTTCCTTTACAAAAAGTTTTGTGTTAATTTGTTAGAAAGGCACCAGAGTCTAGCGATGCATAAACCTTTACTTATGTTATTATTGTTAGCATTCAGCTTTTTACTTTCAAATAAGATGGTTTGTATCTTCTACAAATAAGATGGGTTGTAATGTTTTTGCATGACTTATCAAGTCATTTATATTGAGAAGAAATATAGTTTTTTTTGTTCTACTATTGTTTTATGGCCTAGTTTGAAAAACATTTCTATTTGTGAAATGAAATTATTGCCAATAAAGTACTATATATATATATATAGATATTGGGGTCTAAGATGAATCCTTACGGAACATCACATATAGCCCCATCAAGCTGACTGGTAATCGTTCATGACAAAATTTGCGTCCTTTTAGAGAGGCAACTTTTAATAAGCTGTACAGATGATCTGGAAAAATTAAAGGCTTGCAGTTTAGTTAGCAAGATTTTGTGATCTATAGTATCAAAAGCCTTAGAAAAGGATAAGAACATGCCTAAAATTGCATTACGAGAGTCCAGAGCTGAACTGTTATTTTTAAACTGAACAAGAGCATCTTTTGTTCTTTTTTATGTTAAAAACCAAACCGATTAGGTGAAATTATATTTTCAGTTTTTAAATGATTTTGAATTTGTGAGTTTTGAATTTAAATAATTGTTGTAAATATAGGCCAAATAGAAATTGGTCTGTAATTGTTTCCCGCAGACTTGCTACCCTTGTTTTTATAGATAGGTAGAACTTCAGCCATTTTTAATTGCAGAAGAATGTAGTCAACTTAGACTGATAAGTTTATGATGTAAGTTAGTGGAGGAGCTAATTGATCAGCCCCGCTATTGACTAGATTTAGAGGAATTCCGTCAAAGCCTTCTAATTTAATTATGTTAAGAGAGTTTAATTCATGCTGGACAGTTTCAAAGGTAAGAACTGGATAATTGCACCCTAAGGTACATGTATTAAAATTGAAGGGGTACCAGGAATGACACTTAATAATTTTGAACCAATGTCAGTAAAGACTCATTGAAGCGGATCGCTATTTCCATCCTATTGTTAATTGGTACAGAATTACGGTACAACACTGTTTTAATTTTATTGCTTTTGCAAGTTTTACGTTCACATTCTTTGTTTATAATTTTTTATAGCTCACTAAGTTTTTGTTTTTTCAGAAATTAATTTACCATAATAGTTTACTTTAGCTTTTTTAATTTCAGTAGAAACTTTAATCCTTTGCTTGTTGTGGCTAGCTTTTAGTTTAAAGCAGAATGGAAAGTTACAACGTTTACTAAAAAGCACAATTTTTTTTTTAATTTTTTAAGCGAGCCATCATTCATTCAAGGTGTTTTAAAGCATTTATTTTTGGTTGTGCATAAATTTGTTGTTGAGTGACCTTATTAAATACATCAACTGGCATCTCAACAAAATTTTTATAAGCTTCCTCTACAGTAGCCCAACTATATACATGTGTGTTCCACTCTTTCCACAGTAGCCCAATTGTATACATGTGTGCTTCACTTCCTCTGCAGTAGCCAAGGTATCTAAACGTGTGTTTCACTTCCACCACAGTAGCCCAACTGTATACATGTGTGTTCCACTTCCTCCACAGTAGCCCAACTGTATACATGTGTGTTCCACTTCTTTCGCAGTAGCCCAACTATATACATGTGTGTTCCACTTCCTCCACAGTAGCCCAACTATATACATGTGTGTTCCACTTCCTCCACAGTAGCCCAGCTATACATGTGTGTTCCACTTCCTCCACAGTAGCCCAGCTATACTTGTGTGTTCCACTTCCTCCACAGTAGCCCAACTGTATACATGTGTGTTCCACTTCTTTCGCAGTAGCCCAACTATATACATGTGTGTTCCACTTCCTCCACAGTAGCCCAACTATATACATGTGTGTTCCACTTCCTCCACAGTAGCCCAGCTATACATGTGTGTTCCACTTCCTCCACAGTAGCCCAGCTATACTTGTGTGTTCCACTTCCTCCACAGTAGCCCAACTATATACATGTGTGTTCCACTTCCTCCACAGTAGCCCAGCTATACATGTGTGTTCCCACTTCCTCCACAGTAGCCCAACTGTATACATGTGTGTTCCACTTCCTCTACAGTAGCCCAACTATATACTTGTGTGTTCCACTTCCTCCACAGTAGCCCAACTATATACATGTGTGTTCCACTTCCTCCACAGTAGCCCAGCTATACATGTGTGTTCCACTTCCTCCACAGTAGCCCAGCTATACATGTGTGTTCCACTTCCTCCACAGTAGCCCAGCTATACATGTGTGTTCCCACTTCCTCCACAGTAGCCCAACTGTATACATGTGTGTTCCACTTCCTCTACAGTAGCCCAACTATATACTTGTGTGTTCCACTTCCTCCACAGTAGCCCAACTATATACATGTGTGTTCCACTTCCTCCACAGTAGCCCAGCTATACATGTGTGTTCCACTTCCTCCACAGTAGCCCAGCTATACATGTGTGTTCCACTTCCTCCACAGTAGCCCAGCTATACATGTGTGTTCCACTTCCTCCACAGTAGCCCAACTATATACATGTGCGTTCCACTTAACTTTGTTTTTCTTCATAGTTTTTGTTTAGAATTATTGGCACTCATTTTTAGTAACAATTCAATTATTGGAAGATAGTCGGATGTACCTTTTAATATATTGCCACATTTGCTGTCTGTGTAGTTGAAATTTATAAGAGTGTTGTCAATACATGTACAACAGGTTTCTGTGATTATATTAACAAGGTTGTATTGGTAGATGGTGCTTAAATATTCAACGTGTTCTGGTTTTAAATTGTTATTGTTAAGGCACTGATTATAATGTGATTTTCCCACCCTTCTTGTGCTCATGCCAAAAAACATGGCTCAATCATTAATGAGCATAACAACATCCGATGAGAAAAAACGATAAACAGAAGATCAATAGTATGACGCCCTACCTGCACCAGCCAACCTCAGCGACACAGCCTCCGCACAACCGACAGCCACGGCAAGCACCTCTAGCACTGACATGACATCGTGAACAGTTACTCTCACACCTCTCGCTTTAGCAGAGCGGTTGTCAGCTACAAATGTATGATTAGGTTATGGAAAACCAGGCAGTTGATTAGTCATAAAGAAAAGTTCTGCTCGAAGTATAACATCAAAAAGAGTTCCAACATCATTTAGTAATTTTACCAGAATGACGTGTAACAACAGAACGGAAGTGAAAGCGACCGCTGTGAAGACCGCAGCAACAAACAGTTGATCAAACTAGTTTTGAATGCATCACACAAAAGATTTACACATTAAAACCACATGAACAAAAACCTAAGTAACTTTCACTATACTCATTTCACACTATTTACTGATATTCATAGACTTACTATCATTATTGATATTTAAGTTGTTTTACCTAGATGAATATTGTTGGACTGATGCAGATGAGAGTTGCTGTAGAAAGTTTTAATCACGATAGCGTATGACATAAATATTTACACTATTTGTTGTTGTCCCACAACCAAACACGAGCGAAGCGATTGCTTGAGATCTTTATGATAAATGCATATGTGCACACAACTCCCGAAAAATTATCCGTCAACCACCGTTATCAAACCCTTGTACCAAAATCCAATCAAAAAATTTAACTATTTTTGTGTAGAGTCGTTTATGTATAATAATGATACAAAACACATATAAACATATTTAAATATGTTACCAAGTCTTTGAAAGGTTGACAAAATATCCTAAAACTAACCCATCTGATTGGATGATACATAAATAGACAGATTAATTTGGCCTAAAATTGCCATAAAAACTTAACAAGCCTTTTTAAATCAAAATTAAGACCGGCCAACGAAACGCCGATAAGGTCGTGCGACAGAGAGTAGAACCATTAGGTCGTGCACATTTCACGAGAAAAACGTGCACATTTCACCAGTTTATGGCACTGTCCAACTGCCGAAGGTTTC
Organism: Watersipora subatra; assembly: GCF_963576615.1. NCBI lineage: Eukaryota > Metazoa > Bryozoa > Gymnolaemata > Cheilostomatida > Watersiporidae > Watersipora > Watersipora subatra. The sequence goes on from NC_088718.1 coordinate 14,329,055, forward strand.
TATAATTAATGTAGAAGTACTGAAAAGTAATCGTTTCTTTTTTGCCGATTCTACCGGACACTGACATTTTGGACACTTACGGTATAATGAGTACTTTGGTATTCCAACTGATGCCCAAAGCAGTGAAAGTAAAGGGAATGATGATGATAATTTCTTAACAATTCTTTTAAGATTATTATAATATTTAACTGTAAAAATAATTATTCAATTTTATACGATTATTATAAAATCTAGTTATAAGAATAATCATTCGAATTTACAACATCGAAGTATATAGTGACCGATGGTGTGCAATATGTTACTGTTATTATTTTTCTAAAGATTTTGTTGATGATACTGTGGCTGTGCCCAATATCGCGGTACTGCCAAGCCGTTTTTAATATCTGCAAAATTAAGTAATAGGCCTACATTTTCTTATAGATATACATCTATTTCTATGACAACCAGCTAAAATCTGTTTATATTTTTAAATTCAGCATAATTTTTTAGATATAAATACAGAAATCTAGATAAGTATTACAACTTCTTGATATTGGTTGCTATGAACAATGATATACAGCTCCCCAGCCTGTGTATATTACACAGCAGCTTGCCATTTTACTTCTAATATTGCATTTCTCCTATTGCAGGGGGAGAGATATAAACATATGATCTTTTCCTTTCATTATTGCTGTTTGTTGTACTTAATAAAACCCGGTACATTACAGCTACCATTGCAGCTATCATTGCAGTTCTCCTATTGCACTGCAGTGCCATTTCACTGCTAATATTGCATTTCTCAACCATCAGTACCCTTTCTTTTTTCCAATATCACTTTGGTCATGGGCTGTATGACAGGGGAATTTCTAGTTTATTATTGAGTTTATAACTTACATGTATTATCACAAATTATCACTATTTTTTGCTATTAATAAATCTTTTTACCACCTTCTCACCAAACTCCACTTAGGCGGTTGCCTGTCATCCAGGAAAGATTGTCGGTCTGGACCAATCGGCTCTATCTTCCAACCGTTTTCGGTTTTCCACTTCATCTAGGTTAGTTCCATTCTCTATGAGGTATTCATTAACTTATTGGATCTATCTTTTCCTGGGTCTCCAGGTTGGTCTTGTACCTTCCATTGTGTAATTATAAGCTACTGCATTGAGGTGATCTGGTGATCTTTGTCTTACATGTCCAAATCATCTGATTTGACTGTTTTTAATTTTATCTGCTATCGGTATTAGGTGCAGTGCCTTGATAAGTCATCATTGTGAATTTTATCCATCTTAGTTACTCCATTGATCATTTTGACTACCTTCATGTCTGCTGCTGTTATTTTCTTCATGTTATTGGTATTGATGTTCCATGTTTTACTTCTGTAGATCAACATCGGTCGTAATATTCCAGTGGGTATTATCTTGCATGACTTTACTGGAACATGCCTGTCTTTGAGGAGCTTATAGAGGAATCTCAGGTTCTGTGAATACTTCTTAATTCTTTCATTGATCTCATTGTCAATCAGCCCACTCTTAGACAGCAGGCTGCCGAGATACCTGAGTGTAGCTGCTTGTTTTATCCTTGTGTTTCCGAGGCTTATATTTGTTGTTATTTTAAATCTGCTCAGCACAGCTATTTCCGTTTAAAAAAAACTTAGCTCAAGTCTTTGTCTCTTGAATCATTCCAACCACATCGTAAAATGGTTCTGTAGGTCTTTCTCACTTTTATCCAATTGAGCTATGTCATCAGCATAGGCCAAGACATTGGTCAATGGTTGAGTATCTGCTACTTCTTTAAATATAAGATCTAAGTACATGATAAAGAGCAGCGGAGAAAGCATGCTATCTTGTCTCACTCCTGTTGTCTCAAACCACAGATTTTCTCTTGCACCAGTAGAGACCCTACTCAAACTTGTTTGATATGTGCTTATTAATGCCCTTCTAAGATTGTAGGGGACAGTATACTGTTCCATCATTTTCCACAGCCTACCCCTCGAGACACTGTCAAAAGCTTTCTCTAGATCTAAGAACGCCATAAAAAGTTGCTGGTTATTCTACCAGTGCTTACCCATCACACGTTTGATGGCAAAAATCACGCCCACAGTACTCCTGCCTTGTCTGAACCCATGTTGCCATACTTCCAGTTGACTTTCCACCAAATCCTTTAATCTTTTCTCCGAAATTTTTCATAAAGTTAAGCAATATGATTCAACAAAGATTCCTTGATAATTTTTACAAGCTAGATAGTCTTCTTTATTCTTGTAGATAAGGCATATAACTGCTTTTCCCCATTCCGATGGTATCTTTCCAGACTGGTATGCCTGTGTGAATAGTTCGGCACTTTTTGGTGCAAAGATTGCGGATCCTAGTTTTAATATCTCATTGGGTATTAGGTCGCTTCCTGGTGCTTTCTCTGATTTTGATGTTTTAATTGCCTCCTCTACTCCGTTGATGGTTATAATTCCGTCTCTTATTTCGAGTTGTTCTTGTTGGTTAGGTTCTCGTGTAATTTTTGAATAATGACTCAGATTGCTAATAAAATATAATTCACTTGTTAATCTGCTAATCACTGACAACGTTTGATCGCTAATTTTAATGTCAGCTGCTACTAAGGTCTGTGGCCTAACGCATTCCTTTCAAGACGATTAACGTTTGTTCATAAGCTACTGATATTACAATGCAGTAGTCGCAACCCACCGCATTGCCAGATATCAACACAGTTAATGTGTAAAAGAGAGCAAGCAATAAAAAACTGTTTTACATACATTATACTAAAATTATAAAATATCTTATAGCGCTATTAAATTTTCAAGTTCTTTGATCATGATTTCTAGTGATTCTTGACTACTTTTTAGAAAAACCTTTTGGTCAGTGGTCTGCGCATAAGCATAACCAGGCTCGTTTTTGCAAAATTTTCTAGCCAAAAAAAGCAACTTTCTATTTTCATAGCTTAACCGTTCATTGACAAAGATGGCATCAGCACATTTTTCCTATCCTAGGTATTTACATGTAGCTGTGACTTGGTTGTCTCTTCCCTAGAAGGCAGCGATAAATGATTGTTTAACGTGAGATTGAAGGAAGCGAATATTCACTGACCACTTACTTTTATAATGATAGACTATAATTATTGGCTTACAGTCTATTGTAAGTTTCGATACTTCAAGCTCGGTTAATTTTAGAATGTCTTTCCACTATTTTCTTGTATATTCTTGTATATATTGTATATTCCTTGTATTTCTTCATTTTCATTCTTTATTTCTTCACTTTCATTTTCTTTTTGTGTAGCATTTGACATTCAATCTTCTGAAGCTTTTGGCATGTTGAAGAAAGTTTTCATGCAATGTCAGATAGTTTAGGTTTCTGTTTTTCAACTTCCTGTACATGAAAATGGTTGCTATCTTCATTATCAGAAACTTTTTCTCAATTTTTTCCAATCTATTCTCTATGCCATCAATCCAAGTGTTAATTAGTTTCAGTTCAGTAAGACACCTGAAACATTGTAGAGGTATCATCAGTTTCAGAATGGTTTTATTAAGCCTCGGGTCCCATAGCCTTGGGTCCCATAACCAGCTGAGTAATTAAAACTTACCCAATTTGGGAGCAGCTCATATAAATTTCACTATACCTTGTAATACATATACAGTCTACAGTATATAGTGTACTGCATACAGTCTCGCTTGATCTCGGTATAATCCTTGAGCTATGAAATCTGAAGCTTACGCAAATATGCTTATATGTGAAGTTGCCGAGAGCGCTCATGCGCACACCCTCTCTTCTCAGCTATGCTAAAAGAATGTAGCCAGGTTGAAAGAATGCCAAGTATTTAAAACAAACACATTTAGTAACACATGAGCATCATGCTGCTAGAAGCAGCATGAAGCAGCAGGAGCAGACAATGAGGCTAGAAAGCTAAAAATTCCTAAAAGCTTGTAACAGACTACATATGCATTTATCTGGAAAGTAGATCTACAGATGGCAGCCTAACTTCCTTGATGAATGCTTCATCTAAAGTCATTTTTCACCAACTGGTAAGAACCAACACATGCAACCAACAACAAGCAAAACCAACATTGCTACTTTCATAGAAGTCTTTACAACTGCAGGAGTTTATAGTTGGTATTGAAATAATCAGACATAATTCGAGTAGTTAATATTTCCCATTGTGAATGGAAAATCAGACTCATACAATACCCGTGTAGCTATTGTTTTAGCTATTTTTAAATCAGTAAAATAAATAAAAAATTTGTAGAAAAGAACTAAACATTGATAGGCTTTGGAGTTGTTTTTCTATCATTTCTAATTAAATAATTGTATAGTGGACACTTCTACAATGTAAATAATCTGTTCAGAAAACATGAGACAAAAAAAACAGTAAAATACTGACCTGTGCCTCTATTTAGTCCACTTACATGTATATTTGGTTATAACAGTACTGTACATAAAGGTGAAGCCGTATCAAACTCACATCGTACCATAACATTTGAAATTGAGAGACTAGTATCAAGTCATTACTTTTCTACTCGGTAGGCCCATTGAGCACTATTATTATAGGAATGGCAGCAGCAAGCGCCAACGATGAAACTGTCAACAAGAATTGTGCAACCACTTGATGAAACAAACCGTTACAAAGCTCGATGCATTATCAACATCTACGCAAATCTGTATATGTAAATCTCAGTGTTTGTCTGTCTGTCTTTTGTCAACCGTGTGTCCAGTTATAGCTATTAAAATGTAGGAATGAAAAATCCACTTTGCACTGAATTTGAACCCACAACCTCCAGGTCTGGAAACAGACGTACTAAACAACTACGCTTCAGTGTCTATAGACGCTGAAGTGTCAACTACGCTTTGCCATACTATAAAAAATTTTGCACATACTTATGCAACACTAGCAAAAATACTATTGGCCAGCTTGACTTTATGCGTAATTTTATTATAGTCTTATTATGGCAAATATTTAGACTAAGTTGAGTTACTAGATAAAGTTACCCAAATTCATAGGGTAACTATTTTATTACCCCTGCAACACAAGGCATTCAGCTAGTAGGCTATATTCACATTACTCAAGTCAAAGAGGCTTTTTTATTGTTATGTTGAGGCTCAATGCAGTTCAATACATTAGCTTACAAAGCTAAAAACTAATTTTGGCAGCTAGATTATAGCTAGATGATCCTCAGTTTTGTCTAACTGTTTGCTATATTGAAGGAGGTAAGAGTACGTCATGAACTAAAATACAAATGTTTTTATCTTTTGGAGAAGTTCTTATGAAATTTATATAAATGAACTCAATAATAAAATACTTACTTTTCGTATAGAGAATCAATAGTTTCAGTCAAACATAAAATTAAGTAAACAACCTTAAAGCATAAATCAGCATTTTTACTCTGCTTTGCAAAGCTGCTAACAAAATCATCAAATTCAATGAAAAAGGAAAATCAGCATTTTACGAAAGCAGATGACTAACAGGGTTACTAGCAGATGACTAACAGGGTTACTAGCAGATGACTAACAGGGTTACTAGCAGATGACTAACAGGGTTACTAGCAGATGACTAACAGGGTTACTAGCAGATGACTAACAGGGTTACTAGCAGATGACTAACAGGGTTACTAGCAGATGACTAACAGGGTTACTAGCAGATGACTAACAGGGTTACTAGCAGATGACTAACAGGGTTACTAGCAGATGACTAACAGGGTTACTAGCAGATGACTAACAGGGTTACTAGCAGATGACTAACAGGGTTACTAGCAGATGACTAACAGGGTTACTAGTTTTTGCAAAACAAAAAGTCAGCAATATACTTTACATAAATTCTTTATTCATTTTCATCACTGCACCTCCTACTACTGGTGAGAGCAATTTCTCATTCCCTCTTTTAAATAAAACAAAAAGGCTCTAAACAAACAAAAACAGATATTCAGAATATATAAAACAATATGTTATTTGAAAGTCATTCTACAAAGAGTCTAATGTTTTTAAACAGCATATAAAAACAACTCGCTTTATGACCTTTGACTTTCTCCTGTTTCTTTTCAGCAATTATCTGATTGAAATGTGTTTTTTGTATGTAAGGGAAAGATAACTTTCTGGATTGATGGCGTTACTATATTTTTGACTTATGAAAAAATGAATATTAATGAATAGATTCATGTCTTTGCAAGTTGTTGCAACAAAAAATAGACTTTTTTCATCTTCACAATCGATATTTACATCCCCCCCAATTTGAAGCGAGTCATAATAAAAAATGTGTCCTTGTCACAATGGCAACAGTGATCGACTTGTTTATTACGCCTCCGCCATTTGATGAGTATGTAATTTAAACAAGAAAGTATATAAGTAACGACATTACAGAGTGCAACGTGCAAACAGGCAATATATATGTAAATATTGAAGAATCTTTTGCACCCATAATATTGCATAAGTTGAGTAAAGTAATAACAACTCACAATTGAGTTACTCTGCTCCTAGACTATAAATAAAATACGGTAACAGTTAATCTTGTCTAAAACAAAGTAGTTGTTAAAGAACTGTCTCATCTATGATTGGCTCAAAACATTAATAAAGAAAGATATCAAGAGGTTTACACAACCAAACTTAATCAATTTGGTTTCACCTTATTTATATTCTAACCCAATTTTATTTAAAAATTTTAAATTTGTTCTTGCATACATTTTTAATTTTTGTAACTTCTTACCTTTGATGCATGTTCTTCTGAGAAGTTATCCATAGATGATTGCGTGATTGTTTACCAATTTGAATGTATAATATTTTTCTCTCATACGTCTCAATTTTAAACGATCCTATACCTAAATGGAGTTGTCCTCCCAACACAGAACAGACAATATCCAATTAACATTATTATAATTTTTTTTTCAATGATTGGCTGTACCTTATTTGTTCTACTAAATAAAGAGTTACGCTTTTATTGTGAATTTATTAAAGTTTGTTTGTGAAATAAAAAGTTATGTATCAAGATATTATAATTCATTTTTTAGTTGAGTGTTTTCTCAGGATACTAAATGGTATGTAATTAAAGACTGATTGACAGCTAGCAAGTAACAAACACCATTCATGGGTGTGTCAACAATGACAAGACATGTAGACCGCAACAATCTTAGCAAAAACCATAAAAAGTTTATTTGACATTCAGTCTGGTATGAATTATCATGCAGCTGTATAAGTATATTCATATATCAGTAGGAACGGAAGTCCCATTTCTACACTGTGTAAGATTGTATGTATAGCTTTATATTGGCATTTGTAATCATCAAAAACTATGATAATGTTTTCCTGAAGAGGCAAAACAAAAATAAAATGAGAAAACAGAAAATAAATAGTTGAGTGAGTTGAACATATTATGTGTTTGAAAAGTCGGTACTCTAATAGCATTCAAAAACTAAAACTAAAAAAACCATCTCAAAAAAAGGTTACAAATTGGCTGCAAATCTTTATAGAAAAAGTGAAAAAGACCATTTTCTGGCAATCACTTACGAGGTTATAGGTAGTGCAATGACAGTTGGATGTATTGGCATATGGAAAGAAATTTATGCACCAAGGAGTGGTCTGTCAATATGCTGCAGTTTTACGAAGTATTGGAATGCAATTCAGATTCAGTTGAAGCGGACGAAATTATTTCGCTCCTGCTAATGATTCCAGTTTTATTGTAGCTGCATTTTGTGTATGATATCACGCCACTCGAACAGTTTTGAGAAACTCTTACTTATTGCAGAGACCAAAATGACATCACATGAAAACTTTTACTGAAACTTACAGCTGTGGTTTTTTCTCTTAGCCTTGACCTTGACCAAGCTTAATAACTCCTCATTGACACTCAAATATTGCTACTGGTCAGCATTTGCATATCAAAAAATTGTTGTGTTGTTAGATGCAGACTCACACTGTGGCACCCCTTTGTGTAAGGGTAGCTAGTCTATATATTTTGCCGCATCACGCTATTAAACCACGGTGACAGGTTGAGATTGTTATAACATTCAGCTTGGTATACCGACATTCTAACACCTGCACCTCTTGACCATGTTCTGGTGTTTGAGAATAACTTTGCAGATGTTAGTTTCTGAGGATACCTCAAGGTGAACTAGACTGCCGAGGTCACCTTGAGGTCACCTTGAGGTCACCTTGAGGTCACCTAGGTCACCATGCACCGCTCTCTTCAGCGATTACATGAGAATAAATTATAGTATTACACACAGGATGGCTTTCTATAGGTTAGCTCTGAATTTAATTAAACTTTTTTTTGCTAACAATGGTTTTGCAAATTTTTTGTCATTTAACAATGCTTGAAAAATCTTCTTAGCAAATTCTTGATTTTAAATAAACACATTATTTTCAGTATATATACTTAATTGCTCACCTTCAAAAAGGATGAGTGAAGTCATCAAAGAAAAAAAATAACCATTTGGAAGATAAAACATGGTGAAATAAACATGGCAAGGCATAGAAAAAATGGATTGAAAGTCAGCATGGGTTTCCTTCAGTTTTGTTAATGGTCAGCCAAAGACTAACATCTGTTGATGGTCAGCCAAAGACTAACATCTGTTAATGGTCAGCCAAAGACTAACATCTGTTGACTGCCTATCTTAAAGAGTGGTAACTAAACAAAGAATTCAAAATGTAAAACTCTCCTAGATCCCGCGAGTGAATATAATAATATAACAGAAAACCTTTAAAACTAAAACACGCAGGTTTCATTTATGTGTTAAAGAAAAGAGATTTTGTTATATAATGTCCTTTCATATCCTAATATTCATCTAAATTAAAACTTACAATACAAGCACCTGCGAGCACCTGCAAGCAGCGGATCTATCTATCTACACATCTACACATCTATCTATCTATCTACCTACCTATCTATCTATTTATCTATCTATTTATCTGTCTCTCTGTTTGTCCATCTATCTATCAATCAATAAATCAATCAATCTATCAATCAATCAATCAATCTATCAATCAATCTATTTATCTGTCTGTCGGTTTGTCTGTCAGTCTATCTATCTATTTATCTATCTATCAATCAATCAATCAATCAATCAATTAATCAATCAATCTATCCATCAATCAATCTATTTATCGATCTATTTATCTGTCTGTCAGTTTGTCTGTCAGTCTATTTATTTATCTATCTATCTATCTATCTATGTGTCTATCTATCTATTTATCTATCTATCTATCTATCTATCTATCTATCTATCTATCTATCTATCTATCTATCTATCTATCTATCTATCTATCAATAAATCTATCAATCAATCTATCAATCAATCTATTTATCTGTCTGTCGGTTTGTCTGTCAGTCTATCTATCTATTTATCTATCTATCCATCAATCAATCAATCAATCAACTAATCAATCAATCTATCCATCAATCAATCTATTTATCGATCTATTTATCTGTCTGTCAGTTTGTCTGTCAGTCTATTTATTTATTTATCTATCTATCTATCTATCTATGTGTCTATCTATCTATCTATCAATAAATCTATCAATCAATCAATCTATCTATCAATCTATTTATCTGTTTGTCGGTTTGTCTGTCAGTCTATCTATCCATCTATCTATCAATCAATAAATCTATCAATCAGTCAATCTATCTATCAATCAATTAATCAATCAATCAATCAATCTATCTACTTATCTATTGACTTGTCTATCTATTTGTTGAGGTAGAGCCATACCAATTGATGCTACTGAAATTAGATTGAAAAGGAGGTTTATCTTTAAGCTTTTTGTGATTACCTAAAGATTCTATTTAGAACATTCTATGAAGTGTTAAGCAGTCCAGAGACTCTTCTATCTACAACGGTGTGCAATCTGAACTGGATCTCTGTGTTGGAAAACTCTCAATTACAATGTTACTCATGTGAATTAAGTCAATAGTCATAAATTATATATTAAATTAATTATCATTTTGTCTTGACTTTGAATATGTAAACCAAACAGCTGTGAAATTATGTTTTTGTAGGACTATGTAGGCAAAACTCTAAACAACCACATAACTTATAAAATTGATTCGATGTAAAGATATGTTATTATTTTTACCTTCAACCATTAAAAGGTCATAGGTTCAGAATTCATCTTATATAATCATTTAAAAACATAATTTTACAAATGTTTAATTGTTGGCAGTTGTGCACTCCCTTGCTTAAACTTGCATAATTGTGGTAGTTTGATAGATCTAATCTATCAGACAGAAATTGATGATAGATTGATCACTGGTCAATTTCCATCTGTATACAGTGCATCAGTACAATGAGGAAAACCACCTTTTATGTAAATTTCACTTGAGTCAAAAACTTTATGTAAAGTTTTTGCTTTGTACTGCATACAATATTCTACATATCGTAAAGTGTCATTTTCTGTTCAAGTTCTCAAATTAAATTTAATAACAAGAGTCTTGTAGTTAGCCTTAAAAATCACATTTCTATTTTGCCGCACTTAAAAGATAAAACAACGTGCAACAGTATCTATATTAATTATCTTAGTACCCGGTCAGTTTGGCGTGCTGTGAGAGATCATCGATAAAGCAGAGATAATAAGTACATATAGCTGTACAATTACTCAGAAGTACCTAAAGGCGCCGGTATGGCCGTTATAGTGCCAGTCTATGAAGCTGAATGTAACAAGTTTGAGACTCATTGACAGTAATCTTTTATGCTAACCTCTTTACTTCATTTGCTCATAAATGAGCTTTTCAAGAACAATTGTCAACACGAGCGTCTGGCCAAAGTGCTAACTTTAAGAGAGCCTCTAGTGAACTAAAAAAGCTTTCAAGGAAATATATGATGTTAGGCTTCTAGATTTAATTTCTCTTAATATGATAGACCGAGTTATATATATGATATATATAATACTTAATATGATAGACTACCGAGTTAACCCACCATCAGCATCATGCACTAAAAAAGTTTTGAAGCACTGATTTAACTGATTTAGAACATCAAAAGTACTTCTAGCAGAATGCTGGCTCAAAAGACAAAACCAACAGACAACATAACTTTTCTCTGAAGTCTTGGCCATAACCGACCACAATCGAACCACACTCTGAATAATAACCTGATAATGCAAAGATCTGCAATTGTACCATCGGCTAGGAAGTCTGATGGGACCATGGTGTCTATTTTAGGTTCTGTGTATTCTTTTTTAGAAATAAAGGAGAGAAGAGTGTCTGGAAGGTGAAGTGTGAAGATGGAGTGTGAAGGTCAAGGAGGACAAGGAGTCTCATGAGCTCTTGCTTGTAGATGTTATACATGTAGGAGATCTTGAAGCAAATATGCTGGTGAGAAGAGTGGTGACCTCGCTTTAAAAGAAGAGTTTGATGTTACCGGAAGACATTATCAGGACTATCTGCTAACGAAGAGACCATTTCAAAAGGGGTTCTGCTAATGGGTAACCTTCACAGATGCTTTGGATATTTAGAGGCCCTGTTGTCTGTAGCTGTTTGCAGTAGGTAAATGATTATCACTTATCAGTGCAATGCATTTACTTTATAGTGTATATATAACTTTTCATTGGCATTTGGGATCATCCACAAAATTACGTTTTCCTTTCAAAACAAAAAGTGAGAAAAAGAAACCAGGAATTATTGTTTGTGTCTAACAAAAGTGTTTTAAAAGTTGGTAATCTAATAGTATTGTGGAGGAATCAGGATAGTGAATTGAAGGTTGTAGTAACAGAAAGTTCATAAACTAAAACATACGATGGTGGATGTAGTATGTTGGTGTTACGAAATAGAAAACAACTTTTGTCAAATGTGTGAGAGGAGATTGATATTTTACCACACTGCATTATTTGTCCATTTATGTTAGACAGTTATCTTTTGTGTTTAATGCGCATAACCTACTGTCAATTTGTCTTGTCGTAGTACTATACTGCTGTTGTATTGTTTTGATTTCTTAATGTACATACATGACGTTTACATACAATATGTGTATGTACATACATGGCGTGTACATACATGATGTGTGTACATACATGATGTGTACATACATGATTTGTACATACATGGTGTGTATATACATGTCGTGCACATCGAACAACTCCTCAGGCGCTGAAGAAATCAGCGCAATTCCTGGGGTTGTGCTAAAACGAGATGTAGCATAAAGAAGGCGCAAGTTGAAATTTGCGAGTGACTTTTCGAGTTCACACAAGGTTATTTTAGTTTTGAGAAAAATTGCTGAACTGAAATAGTGCTGAGTTTAAAATAAATTTTTACTTTCATTTTTGGCTACTCGCAGTGACATTTTAATAATATTATCATTTATTATTTGTGGCGTTTTTATATAAGTGTTTGCTTACGGTCCGGGTTAACACCAAAGAAAAGGAGACTAGACAACCTTCAAGTACTTATAATATAAATAACAAATATGTTTGAAACTTACAACAAAAATAATCAAGTCATTTTTAGAGAAGTTTGTTTCTTCTGAGTATTTTAATTGCAACCAAGTGTTGCAGATTTTAATCTGGAAACATCCTGGCAGTCAGATCACTTGAATCAACAAACAGCATGTCAAATGGTAAAAAAGTATTTATACTTTTAATAAAAGTTTTAAAATTTGATGTAATTAACTCTTCAACTTATGCTACGAGGTTTGCACTTACTGTTTGAAGTTATATTTTGTTGTTTGGTACTTTTAGGAAATGATTGTTTATTGATGCTGGTGGTACTGAGTGGACCACTTTTAATGAACCAATCAATATCAACCATGTCAAGAGTTCTGTCTTGAGCTCGGTATAGAAGTTGATTGATGAGCAATAAGAAGGCAGCCTGAGCTAATATTTAAATGATGACATGTTAACGACTCACACTGAGGTCTGTTTTTATCGACCACTCCCAGTGATAGGTCTCAAAAGTTGGTCACAAATATGTGGCTAAAGCTAAATCTATTTTAGAAAATCTCTCATTACCGCTGTTTATAATGCATCAGACTTTATGATTATTAGCATACTGACAGTCTAGTGCGCTGTGAGTGACCATCAGGTGTAATAACTATGTGTACAATTATTCTAAAACTTTAGTGGGTGGTTGATTGGCATTGTTAGAGTGTGTGTCTACCTTGCTGAAAGTTTTGAGTTTAAATTCCGCTTGATGCAATCTTTTTTCCAGCCTCCAAAAATAGCTTCAAACAGATGGATGAGCAATAATCTTATTATAGTAAGGATTATGCTTATACGATTCCTATCACTGTTATACTCGTACTTTTATGTCTTTAACTGCATATAGTTTACAGTCTAATTTCTGTCATAACAGATATGTAAAAATACAAAAAAATATCTATATAGATTTTTTTACATATATTTTTAAACGACGGGCATTTACCTAATATATATATATATATATATATATATATATATATATATATATATATATATATATATATATATATATACAGTCAAACATGGATAACTCGAACTTCACGGGACCAAGCGAAAGTGTTCGAATTATCAGAGCGTCCAAGTTATCAGAGCACTGTCACAAGTCCATGTATTTACTTATTTATTAGTAGATATACATGTACATATACAAACTATAATATAAATCAAAAGCACAAATGGCTTGTTTCAAATTAAATGCTTCTAATGTAAAGTTTAAAACGTTTTTATCCATAAGTATAGAGATTTTTCTTTCACTTGAGATTGGTTTGTTGTTTGAGGTGATGTTATTGCCAGAACGTATTTTAGATTGACATTGGCAAAACTTGATCGTTGTTGAAATGCTCAAAAGAAAAGACATCAGTACATATACAAACTATAATATAAAGCAAAAGCACAAATGGCTTGTTTCAAATTAAATGCTTCTAATGTAAAGTTTAAAACGTTTTTATGAAAAAGTATAGAGATTTTTCTATCACTTGATATTGGTTTGTTGTTTGAGGTGATGTTATTGCCAGGATGTTTTTTTAGATTGACATTGGCAAAACTTGATCGTTGTTGAAATGCTCAAAAGAAAAGACATCTTTTTCTTTTGAGTGTTTTACCCATGATCAATTTTGCCGATTTTTCTTGAAGTTTATGCAAAGATTACCTCACTTTACCTTGCTTCCAAAGGGCGATCGCAAAGCGGATGTTTGGTATAAATCAAATTTCACCAAACCTTTAGAGAAGTCGTTGACAAAAATATTTTACCGATGGTGGTAATAACGACGCTTATGAATTACGAAAAGTTGAGGTTTACCTCTATGGCTTGGAATAAAGTGATTTTCTAAAGCGATAACAACCGTTTTGGTAGCCGTTGGGAAAAAACCAGTTCGAGTTAACAGTGTTGAGTTCGAGTTATCTATAGCAATTTATCATTACGTGGGAACGGACCAAAGAAACCGTTCGAATTAACCATGTGTTCGAGCTATCCGTGGGCGAGTTATCCATGTTTCACTGTATATATATATATATAAATATATAAGTATATATATAATTATATATATATACTTATATATAGCTCATCAGTGGATGCAAGCAGCTAACAGGAAACGTATACACTGAGCGGCATAATCATGTCCCAGGTGTTGTGTATAGAAGTCTATGCGATGAGTATGGCCTTAATAAACCACAACACTGGTGGGAAGCTCCTGGTAAGGTCAATGAAAATGACCACGCTAAGATCCTTTGAGACTTCTATACATCCGGACTGACAAGCATGTCCTAGCAAATCAACCAGATATAGCGGTGGTGGACAAGGAGAACAAGAGGGCTACTATAATAGATATAGCAGTACCCAATGACTACAATATAGCAACCAAAGAAAAAGATAAGGTAGAGAAATATCTCCCTCTTGGAGAAGAGATTGAAAAATGCTGGGATGTAAGAACAACTGTAATTCTAGTAGTCATTGGGGCACTGGGCGCAATAACACCGGCGCAATAACACCGGCGCATAAAATGTGGCTTGCCCAGATACCGATAGCAATCAACTCAGGTGTGTTGCAGAAAAGTGCGCTATTGGGAACAGCTAAGATCTTGAGGCTTTACTAAAATATGAACTCACAAGGTATATTAATCCTACTAGTATTCTAGCAGTTCTGCGCGTCATGAGAGATCCTCATGTGTAGTTACTATATGCACAATTATTCCTGGCTTGCCTGGCTGCAAAGAGGAATAGCTGAGTTCAATTCTCATGTGAAGCAAAATATTTCCTATTTCATTACGCTGCTCTATATTGTGGATCAGCAAGATGTTGGTGTCTGGTATGAAGTGTAAGGAAATTTCTGGAGGAGTGGGAAGGTAACAAAACAAAGGTTACCAAACACGAGCGAAGCGATTGGTTGGGAGATTTATGATAAATGCATATGTGCACACAACTCACGAAAATTATTCATGAACGGCCGTCGCAAACCCTTGTACCGAAATCTCATCAACAAATTTAACCATTTTTCAATAGAGTCGTTTAAGTAAAATAACAATACAAAGCACATATATATAAACCTATTTAAATATGTTACCAAGTCTTTGAAAAGTGTAAACAATATCCTAAACCTTACCCATCTGATCGGATTATACATAAATAGACAGATTAATTTGGCCGAAAATCGTTATTAAAACTTGCCAAGCCTTATTTTTATCAAAATTAAGACTGGCGAACAAAACGCTGAGCTACCGAGAATAGAACCATTAAGTCATGCGCATTTCACGAAAAAAGAACATGCACATTTCACCAGTCTATAGCATTGTCGAATTGCCGAAGGTTTCTGTAATTAACGCAGAAGTACTGAAATATAGTCATTTCTTTTTTGCCGATTTCAAAGTAACTGACATTTTGGACACTTTTGAATACTTTGGTATTTTAACTAATGTCCAAAGCAGTGAAAGTAAAGAAAATGACGATGATATTTTTTCTAATTATTTTTATGACATTATTACAGTATTTAATTATAAGAATAATTATTCGATTTTATAAGATTTAATTATAAGAATAGTTATTCAATTTTATAAGATTTAATTATAAGAATAAGCATTTGAATTCACAAGATTGATCGTGTGGTGATCGATGTTAGGCAATATGTTATTGCTATTATTTTTTTTAAATAGTTTTGTTAAATAGATTTTATAAAAATCTATATAAATATCACAACTTCTTGATATTGTTAGCTATGACGTTTTGAAATGTAAACAAAATTGTGCATCGGTTTTCTATTATTACTGTATTACTGTATTAGTAATATTGGTTATTCTAATAATATCAGTGCATTTTACTTCTAATATTGCATTTCTCCGATTGCGAGGGAGAGATATAAACATATAATCTTTTCCTTTCATTATTGCTGTTTGTTGTACATAATAACGTCCACACCCAGTACATAAAAGCTACCATTGCAGTTATCATATTGCACTGCAGTGCCATTTGAGTGCTAATATTGCATTTCTCAACCAGCAGTACCCTTTCTTTTTTCCAATATCACTTTGGTCATGGGCTGTATAACAGGGGAATTTCTAGTACAATAGGATATAATTCATTATATATAGTGGACTGTAGGAAAATTACTAGAGTTTTATATGATATATTTTAATATAGTGCAATATAGTTTATAATATGGTAATATATATGAAGTAATATAAGAACGATAAAATAATATATACTGTATAGAGTGATTCAACATAATATAATATAAAATAACTTACTATAACATAATAAAACCCACTAAAACCATTATATTAGGACAAGATTCAATGTGAGATAATATAACAAAATGCAATTTAATATACAGTAGTCGCTCCTACAATGAAAATAATCCACTCTAGGAACATTTACGTTATAGGGAATTTATGTTATGCAAACAGTTATATACATGCAAATTGCCTAATCCGTTCTAAGATCGTCCCAAACACAACCCTCTGGCTATACAAAAGGACAAACTAGACCTAACTTTTTAATTTGTGGACTCTACCGTAACTGCAATATTATTGGTTTGTATTAAAAACATTTCTCCTTTTCTGATCAACTTGACTGGTTTTATAAAGTTCATTTGCAACGATTTGCTTATTTTTATTAAACAGCAAAGTCTATTTCGCAAAGTAAAACTACTAACAAATATTTTTTCATCTACAATAAAGCAAAATCATTTCATTATTAAAAGAGCGGAACTACCTGTTGGTCGTGTATCTGCATCTAGCGGGGTCAAGCTTAGAATAAAATATAACTTTCGATAATACTTCAACTCATGACATGCAGATTGGTAGGCCGACGCTGTAACATATATCAATAATTGCGCAGCTACTCAATTCTCTGTTTTGTCGACACATCTAACGAACTAGCACGATGAACTAGAATGTTGCCAAAGTTTGATATATAATTGATATAATGCTACACGCACGTCATTTTTTTTTATCGCAAGTGCAGTGAGATAGGTCATCATTCAAATCAAATTTGAGAACTCGCCCGACTTGAAACTACGTTATCTGGAATTTTTTTAAGTAGTACGAAGTGAAAACTTTCCATAAATTTTTTACGTTATCTGGAATTTATGTTATAGGAAGTATACATTATAGGAGCGTCTACTGTGTAGTAATATATATAATATATATTACTATTTATAACAATAAGTATGATATAATACGTTGCTATATAATATAGAGCTGGTGTACTCACCAAGAGTTTAGGTGTCGCTGTACTTTGGTAGCAAGTGTTGTAGCGCAATTATATTCTACCCCTCAGTTTATGTCTTCCATACATAATGATGTCATCAATGAAAACTTTACAGCCAGCGTAAAATGCCAAATAACTAATAACTGAGTGACATGGCTGCGCAATGAAGCAATTGTACCTATTATCATTATTATATCATATTATAATAATGATAACCACAATAGTAGTAGAGACAATGAGGATAATAATGGTAATGACAAGACTGTTGATAGTTCTCATAAGAGCAATAATAATTATACCGATGAAAATAAGAACAGGAGTAATTGATGTGTGTGTTAAAATAATAATTAATTAATTAAAAGAAGTAATTAATTGCTTGTGTGTTAAAATAAGATTGCAACACACAAACAGTTAAGATAATATAAACTAGAAAATCCAACCCTATACCAAAGTCAGGAAGGCAAAAAACCCCAAACTATAGATGTAACCATATCTCGAGATAAAGGCATAAAAGGTGCAGATTGAAAAACATTAAGAGTTGATATTTGAATTTAGAAGTTGGGAAGAGTAGAGTGTCAAAAGCTGTGATGAGAAATGGTGACCCTATCAAGCTTCTCTTGTGCTGATCTAACGTGATTCTAGGTTAGTTAATTTACCTTTTAATAGTTTCATGTTGCTAATAAACTACTCTCTTATTCTTAGAAGCCAAACCAGGAAGTGGCCTTGTGTTTGCCACACGTTTCTTTGCCTGATACAACTAAGGATTAAGGAGTTTACTGCACATAACTTAGTAAGTTTAGCCAATGTGAGATAGTGCCACTAATTCATCAGAGGTGGGTGTGACGAGATGTGCTAGACAAGCCCAACTATTAGCATAAAACAGAAATGCCATTAACATATTAACATTAACATATTATCATATCTCGCCCTGGTTCAAATGTCGTTTTGACGATATATTATTAAATGAAACTGGCAAGGCAGGTATTAGCCATTCAAGGTTGCATACTTGCAGAACTCAAACAATGAAATGGGAGGTTCCTTACACATAAGAAACACAAATTTTAATATGCTGAACAGATTTGGTGAAGCGTGACCCAGAGACATAAAGGCGTGAGAAATAAACAAGGTCTCAGAAGACTGAAAAGGGCAGCTGGAGAGAGAGTCATTATGGGACGAGAGTGTCTTATCACACTGTTGTTGTTAGTTGTAACAGTTGAAAATGTGCAAGGTGGGTTACTCTACATTAGAGATACATAAGGATATCACGTGAAAGCTTATATGTTTTTGTTAAATCTATCTAATGTGTATATAATCTGATGTGTCTAACACACAGCCTTTATTCTAATTCAAATACAGTTTGTATATATACTTTTATTGGGCAGCCTGTACAACTTTTTATAAAAAATGTTTTACATATGATGCCACAAAAATATATTGATTAACAGAAAGAAAAGTATTTCTATGCGGTGTCATAAATGCAAAATGCAGTTTTGCCAAATAATTGTTTAATAAAAGGTAATCTTTGTTTAGCAAATAAGAGATAAAAATTTTAAAAACTAAGCTACATTAAAGTTTGCTTAAACAATGGCTTTTATGTGATTTTGTTGCAAATATATGAGGGGTAAGTATAAAGACTTTGTGACTCACATTAAAATGATGGTGCTATTTTATTACAAGAGACAACAAGTTAAGATGTGACTATCTGCAATGTCTACCTACCACATCATTTTATCATATATATATATATATATATATATATGTATATATATATATATATATATATATATATATATAATTTATATATATATAATTTATATCATTTATATATATATATCATATATATATATCATTTTATATATATATAATATAATCTATATACATATATACAGCCCATTTCTCGGTGCAAAACACATAGATGTACAGACTTAAGAGAAAGCATATATTATAAGGGCTTAGAGTGACATACACTTTTTCCTAGACTGATAACTTAGTCAACGAATATTCTACTTTTAGGGGGTGTCTGTGTACCTATGATCAAGAATGGCCAGAAGTTTACTGTCAACCATAACTGGCTTGAAGGTGTTGAAACTGGGAAGCGAAAAATTCTACTTAAGGGTGACAGCTTTGTGCTGAACTTCACCACAGACGGCCCCTTGAAAAGTAATTCTAGCCTAAATATACTTTTTCTGTAGTCTGAAGCTGCATTCACGCTAGCCGATTCACAAACAGAGTTTTTGTGGTAAATTTCTAAATGATTTTATATTTAGATTATCGGTCCGGTTTTCTCTGTTCATGCAAAGACAATTTTGAGCCAAGAATGGGTGATTTTGCCAGTTTTTATTTGCGATGTCAAATAAACTGATAGATTTTTAGTGAATCAAGCTTTACATTTTCTGAACAACTGTTTTTTACGAAGTTCCCCTAAACATTTTTAGCAAGTTTACCCGTAATTTTGCACTGCCCAGTTCATCACGAATGATGGATAACTATAGGGTTGACATTTCACGAACAGCATCTGCTTTAGGGCTTGTCCATAAATTCAATGAAAAATGAACCGATTTCAAAAATGTTATTTTCTGGTACAGACACTGTGTGCACTGTTCAGAATATTCTGAGGTCTCAAAAAATATATAACTCATCATTGTGTTGTGTATATCTTAGTTGTACCATACAATTGAAGTTAGGAGTTATCTAAGCGCTCTTGAGATTTTATTTTCATGGTAATATTTTAATCGCTAATATTAAGCAAACTAAAAATGCCAATTGAGTAGAAATTATTTCATTCTGTTTGTTACACTGTTTCAGATTATGGGAAACATAAAAACAATCAAAAATGTAAATCCTCTATCTATAGTACACTTTTACATCTAGTAGCTTTTTAACTGTCACACGACTAACCAAAAACATTGACAAATTACTCTAGCATCCATACTGTTCAAGTCTCAGTATTTTTATTTTAAGCTCTCTTAGCATTCACCATGAAGGCATCACAGAACAATTTTTTGGCTTCTAAGTTCAAAAGGGTGGCTGTGGGATGGTTAGCTATGTGACAGGTTAGTCGCGAGACACCCCCAGGTTGGTGTTTAGCTGCCTTCATAATCCAAATTAATCACATAATTAACCCTTGTTAGCATACAGCGCTGTTCCTTATGATATTTTCATTCAATATAAATGGTATATAAAAGGATAAAAAAAGTTTGTTAATAGATTTTTAAGATCTGAACCTAAAATGTAATACACTACTGGCAGACTGGCTAACCAGCTCAAAATTGGTCCGTCTGACCATTTGATAATCAAAGGAGGTGTTATGCGTTGCGTACAACGTTGCGTCCCTACATAAAGACACAGTACATGTGCTAAAAATCAGTATAACCTTGTTCATCATGAGACGCAGTCGACCCATGACCAATGCTGAAAAAGTGAGAGCTCACAAAGAGCGTATAAAGATGGATCCTGAAAAGTATGAAGATTTTAAAAGAAAGAAAGCAGAACAATCAAAGATTTATAGACAGAAGAGAAAAGTCAATATGACAGAGGATGAACTAGAGCTACAAAGAGCTAACAACAGAGACCGAAAGCAAAAGCAGAGGGACCTGAAACGTAAAGCTATGACGGTTAAACTTACACAAGGTATGTATTGATGGGGACAGCAAAAGTAGAAACCTAGGAGAGTATGGTAACAAGTTAGTAATAAATCTCACAGGAATAATGTTTGGAGATTTGCGGACTGGAGCTGACTGTTCTATGGTGGTTGGTGTATTACTTGGAAAATATTTTTGATCTTTGATTTGTTTTTATTTCAGGTCCTTCTCCCTTTGGCTCTGCACAGTCTGCTGGAAAAGCATTGAGGAAAGCAGAAGCAGCTCTACCAAAAAGTCCGAGGAAATCAGCTCATGTACTCAGTCGTCTCATTGATCAGTACGTTCCAGATGTGTCAAGCACAAGTGACTCTTGCTCACGAGGAAGGAAAGCACTTGGAGATGATATCATCAAAAAGGTCACTGACTTCTATGAAAATGATGACATCAGGAAAAAGATTCTATCAAGGTCAAAGGTGAGCTGGTCCAGAAACGCCATCTGTACAACAACATCAGTGAGACGTATGAACTTTACAGAGCTGACAACCCCGATGATGTAATCAGTCGGAGTAAGTTTGCAGCTCTTAGACCCACTCATCTGCTGCCATTCAATGAGGTTTCCCACACTGTCTGTGTCTGTCCCATCCATGAAAACTTCCGATTTCTGGTTGAGGCTCTTAAAAGAACAGGAAATGACTTGCCAAGCACTGGAAGAGAACTGATTGACTCATGTGTATGCAGCAGAGAAAACCCCATCTGTATGATGATTGAAGGCACTTCATGTGTTGGTTGCAAGGGACCCGAAAAAGTCTACAACACCCCGAGCTTTTCAGAGACAGCACAACTTCAATGGTACAGATGGTCAACAGTTGAAGGGAGAAGCTTGAAGACCAAACAGAATGGCACAGCAGAAGAAGCAATGAATGCACTCCAAGAGCAATGGAAGGCCTATCTCAACCACTGCTTCTATAAAGATCACCAGTTCAAGTACTTTGGCCAGAAAAGATCTAGCTTGGCTGATGATGACTGCATCATTCAAGTGGATTTCTCTGAGAACTACCAAACTAGCTATCAAGATGAAATACAGTCAGCTCACTTCACCTACAAACAAGTCACCATCTTTTATTTGCTGTGTTTGGTTCAAAGGAAGTGTGAAATCTTATGCTGTGGTTTCTGACTACCTTCAACATGACAAGTACGCTGTGTTAACCTTCCTCCAGACATTGATCTCTAAAGTAAAGCAGCAAAGTCCACAAGTTTCTTCACTCTATTTGTTCTCTGATGGTGCTGCATCACAGTTCAAGCAAAAATTCATACTCTCTAAACTCAATCACATCAAGCAGTCCAATGACCTCAACCATCTTGAGTGGAACTTTTTTGCTACCTCTCATGGCAAAGGAGCAGTCGATGGTGGAGGTGGTAGTCTGAAGAGGCAGGTGTGGAGACTGGTGAAAGCTAGAAGAGAGACAGTAGATGATGCGGCATCATTCTGTAGAGTTGCCAAAGCTCACTCCAACATAGAGATATTGGAAATAAATACTGCTGAGATCAACAGCAACAAAGACTTCCTTGACAAGCGCTGGGAGAACGTCAAAGGGCTACCAGCTTTGCAGAAAATACATTATGTTATGGCTAGCGGTAATGAATCTGTGAGATACTCCACCGTCGCTGGAATGAACACAAAGTGTCATCTGTTCAAAGCTGCCAGCAGACAAAGAGGCCACATGATTGATAATGACATTGTTGATGACCTTTGATTGTGTAAAACACTAGTGTTATCAGCTATCTTATAAGTATCATAAATATAACTTAAGTATTCTGCCTTTTTTCTCTATATTTTACATGGAGTGTCACAGAAGTCACACGACTAATTTTTAAAGGTCACGCGGCTAACTGTTTTTAATTGAATTAATATGACAATTAAAATTGTTTGATCAAAACTAAAAGTCGACTTGTCTTTTTGAACACCTAGTTGATAGTAAATTAGCAGTGATTTTACTATAGGGTGTTTCAATTCACAGAAATAATACACCAAACACAATGGCTCCTTTTAAGCAGAATTCTCTGAATCACACGACTAACCTCTAATTACACATGGTATTTCTTTTATTTAACAATTGGCCTAAATCCAACTTATCAAGGCTCAAGTTGGCCTCAAACACTGCGTAAAATTGTTCAAAAATTATAAATTCAGAATATTTTAAATGATTGTATTGCTAGAAAACCCATACAAAAGTCACACGACTAATTATAGACAAGCCCTTTAATTATTATAGCAGCGGCGTCAGTAGTAACCAGAAACCAGAAATTGAGCAATAGGCCTCAAGCACGAATAAGTGTTTGGGCATATAGTCTTCTTGCTAACAGGGACTCCAGACAAGATTAGAAGGTAGTATTGTTCCTGATATACAGTATCTGGTGCCAGAGTAAGAGGAACTTTTGCTAACTACTTTAGGATGAACGAAACTATCTTGAAGTATTGTGTGGTTTCTCTCCTTATTATTTGATGACTCTTATTAGTGTGATGAGCAATTTTCTAACAGCAGAGATTCACTGTGAAGAGTGACTTCATTGGCTACTGAAATTGAAAATTGGTGTAGAATTTTCCACTGGTTGGGCTTAGCTCGATAAAATCTCTTTCTGGGAAAAATCAGTCACGGGTAAATTTGCTTTTTTCACACGAGGTGATTTTCGGCCTCAATTCTGTATGTAGTACATGTATACAGTAAACATGTACACATGCTAGAGACAGTACTGTCTCGGCTATTGAAGCCTCGTCAGTGTAGTATATATATATATATATATATATATATATATATATATATATATATATATATATATATATATATATATATAACTCTATATACATTTATACAATATATACAGTATACCGTATATATACTATAAACTGTATATATTACGTGTAAATATATAAACATATACAGTAGACGCTCCTATAAAATATACCTCCTATAACGTAAATTCCGAATAGCGTAAAAAGTTTATGCAAAGTTTTTGCTTTATAATTTCAATAATTTCAAATTTAAATTCCATATAACGTAAAGTGCCAAGCAGGGGCAGCTTCTCAAATTCAATTTGAATAGTAACATACTTTGCAGCACTTGCGAAAAAAATGACATATGTATAGCGTTATATCTATTATATATGCAACTTCCATGACATTTTAGCGTGTTGCGATAAATTGTCCAATGTGTCGACAAAACAGAGAACAGGTAGCTGCGCAATTATTCATAAATGCAAAGAGGATCAGTTGATGCAGCGTCGGTCTACCAATCTGAATATCACGAGTCGGGGTATCATCGAAAGTTATTTTTTATTCTAACCTTGACCCTCTAGATACAGATTGACAACGATCAAGTAGTACCGCTTTTTTATTGTAAAAGTATTTTGTTGTTTTACTTTGATGTAAACACAAAACATTTGTTACTGGATTTACTTTACAGAATATACTGCTGTTTAGAAAAAATAAACAAATCGTTGTAAATGAACGTCAAAAATGTGTGCTCCCCATCAACTTATCATAAAATTCACGCAATCATGGTCTATAAAGCCGGTGAGACGGATAAGAAAAAAGACAAAAGGTTTTGATGCAAGCCATTATTACTGCAACTGAACGGTTTATTTATGTTGTAGGAGCCATAGAGTTATCACTCTAGGGGGAGATAACTCTATGGTAGGAGCGCCTAATTCATTTTAATAGTACTTGCTGAGAGCTGGCAAATAGTGACCTACTTCCTTGTTCCAGTTTTTGCTATTGATGGGTAGAAAATGTACTATAAATACACCTCATGCTATAAATAGATGTGCTAGTACAATAAATAGTAAACATCATATGAGCAGAAGTTGTTTACTTTGGAAGTTGTCTTCTTTATTATTATTTATTATACTGTTATATCGTGTTTGTTATAACGCTATTATAGTTTATACCCACAAAATAACCTAGTTGAAAATTTTTTTTTGTTGAGATGTATATGTGTATGGCTTCAAAGAAGTACATTTAACCCGTTTTAATTTGACTATATTAATATTTTCTACTCAGTTTTCTGTTTCCGCAAGCAGGCAACGCGTTGATATATGTTTCTAAAAATTTGGTTAAATTTTCAGCTGGCTTTAAAACATAATTTACTGCTCTTGCCATTCACTAAAAATGCAATACCAGAAAAGAAAAAGCATTTTGATAGTCTATATACAGATATTATTAAAAATGATCAATGTAAATTTTATCTTTTATTGTTACATAACCTGTATACTGTAGATTGTTTGAGTGATATTTGAATAAATCTATAAAACATTTATATTAAACGTAACAAGCGAATAATTGTGAGTCAAAACTAGTCAACAATAAAATTCAACTCAGTTCAGTGTCTCACATATTGTACCATTCACATTCACAATTGTCAAAAGTTTTTTTAAAATGTACAATATTTAATTAAACAAAAAATACGATTGAATTCTTATCGCTGTGGTAAAAAAATGTATTTAGTTTTCTTTGTCATACATTCTTGCATGCGATCTTGGTAATAAAATTAGCCATGAGCACAGTTTACAGCCGAATGCCTTTCTTGTTAACAGATAAAACACTCAAGGCCATAACAGCTTCCTTAATTTGATCGAATTAGAAATTATTTCCTTAATTTCCTTAATTTAATCTGACACAAACAATATGTTTTTAGCGCTGTTCACAACTCAATTCTATAACTGTGAAGATGATGTAGTGGTCATAACAACAGCAATCGGCAATAATTTTATGGCTAACATACCTGAAAGATCAATAAAGCTGGGACCCTCTGTAAGTATGCCAATACTGAATCAAATCAATAAACTTTTTAGATGAAGAAAAATCATAATGATATTAAATCATAGCATGGGTTTTATAATTGGTATCTATGTTTTTGGTAAAAGCATCAGAAAAAAAACAATTGTAAAACTAACCAAAATTTTAAACCAATGTGATTTTCAACGAGATGGTCTCATTATTGTGTAACCTCTCGAACAATAAAAATTATAAAAAAGATTGCGTTATAAAAATAATGAACTGTTCAATTTTATATTGCGTGAAAATTTTTAATTTACAAATACAGTCAAACATAGATAACTCGAACTTCAAGGGACCGAGCAAAAGTGTTCGAATTATCAGAGCGTTCAAGTTATCAGAGCACTGTCACAAGTCCATATATTTACTTATTTATTAGTAGATACATGTACATATACAAACTATAATATAAATCAAAAGCACAAATGGCTTGTTTCAAATTAAATGCTTCTAATGTAAAGTTTAAAACGTTTTCACGAAAAAGTATAGAGATTTTTCTATCACTTGATATTGGTTTGTTGTTTGAGGTGATGTTATTGCCAGGACGTTTTTCAGATTGACATTGGCAAAACTTGATCGTTGTTGAAATGCTCAAAAGAAAAGACATTTTTTTCTTTTGGGGTTTTACCCACGATCAATTTTGCCGTTTTTTCTTGAAGTTTATGCAGATTACCTTACTTTACCTGGGATTCGTTAAGAGCAACACTCCGAGGCAGTTCAATTAGAAGTTTTACGAGGCTTTACGGTACATTCTATATCACTCACGCTTTTTTAATAGATACTTATTGAATGTACACACGTATTCTGTGTTTAGGTCAAACGATGAATAGTTTTTTGTAGCTCAGACAACGTATACGTTTAATTACAAAAATTTTTAAGACGTTTTAAACATTCAACATTCCGACGTTGATTCAACACGGAATCAACGTCGAAAAACTATTCATCACGGGCTAGCCGGGTCACGCACTCAAGGATTTTCGCCACGCACATACAAAACAACATGCGATTTTTGTTTTGTATGTGCGTGGCGAAAATCCTTGCGCGCGTGACCCGGCTAGCCCGTGCTATTCATCGTATCGCAGTATAAATCAAATTTCACCAAACTTTTAGAAAAGTCGTTGACAAAAATATTTTGCCGATGGTGGTAATAACGACGCTTATGAATTACGAAAAGATGAAGTTTACCTCTATGGCTTTGAATAAAGTAATTTTCTAAAGCGATAACAACCGTTTCGGTAGCCGTTGGAGAAAAAAACAGTTCGAATTAACAGTGTTGAGTTCGAGTTATCTATAGCAATTTATCATTACGTGGGAACGGACCAAAGGAAATGTTCGAATTAACCATGTGTTCGAGCTATCCGTGGACGAGTTATCCATGTTTGACTGTATACGCTCTTATTAACCTCATATATATATATATATATATATATATATATATATATATATATATATAACCAATATAACCATGTGAATTAACCATGTGTTCGAGCTATCCGTGGACGAGTTATCCATGTTTGACGGTATACGCTCTTATTAACCTCATATATATATATATATATATATATATATATATATATATATATATATATATATATATATATATATATATATATATGAGGGTAATAAGAGCGTATACAGTCAAACATGGATAACTCGTCCACGGATAGCTCGAACACATGGTTAATTCGAACATTTCCTTTGGTCCGTTCCCACGTAATGATAAATTGCTATAGATAACTCGAACTCAACACTGTTAATTCGAACTGTTTTTTTCTCCAACGGCTACCAAAACGGTTGTTATCGCTTTAGAAAATTACTTTATTCAAAGCCATAGAGGTAAACTTCATCTTTTCGTAATTCATAAGCGTCGTTATTACCACCATCGGCAAAATATTTTTGTCAACGACTTTTCTAAAAGTTTGGTGAAATTTGATTTATACTGCGATACGATGAATAGCACGGGCTAGCCGGGTCACGCGCGCAAGGATTTTCGCCACGCACATACAAAACAAAAATCGCATGTTGTTTTGTATTTGCGTGGCGAAAATCCTTGAGTGCGTGACCCGGCTAGCCCGTGATGAATAGTTTTCTGACGTTGATTCCGTGTTGAATCAACGTCGGAATGTTGAATGTTTAAAACGTCTTAAAAATTTTTGTAATTAAACGTATACGTTGTCTGAGCTACAAAAAACTATTCATCGTTTGACCTAAACACAGAATACGTGTGTACATTCAATAAGTATCTATTAAAAAAGCGTGAGTGATATAGAATGTACCGTAAAACCTCGTAAAACTTTTAATTGAACTGCCTCGGAGTGTTGCTCTTAACGAATCCCAGGTAAAGTAAGGTAATCTGCATAAACTTCAAGAAAAAACGGCAAAATTGATAGTGGGTAAAACCCCAAAAGAAAAAAATGTCTTTTCTTATGAGCATTTCAACAACGATCAAGTTTTGCCAATGTCAATCTGAAAAACGTCCTGGCAATAACATCACCTCAAACAACAAACCAATCTCAAGTGATAGAAAAATCTCTATACTTTTTCGTGAAAACATTTTAAACTTTACATTAGAAGCATTTAATTTGAAACAAGCCATTTGTGCTTTTGATTTATATTATAGTTTGTATATGTACATGTATCTACTAATAAATAAGTAAATATATGGACTTGTGACAGTGCTCTGATAACTTGAACGCTCTGATAATTCGAACACTTTTGCTCGGTCCCTTGAAGTTCGAGTTATCCATGTTTGACTGTATGTATATATACATTTATAGTATATATAGTATATATATATGTATATATACATTTATAGTATATATAGTATATATATATTTATATACATATACATAAATATATATATATTTATATATATATATATATGTTTTCTCTTTATATATGTATATGTATTTCTATTATACACGGTATTTGTTTTGTCATTTTATTATCTTTATACCTTATTACAACTTTTGAGGGCGCAGGAAAAAAATGGACCATGTTATCTATTGATAATTAACTCGTTCTGAGCGTTTCTAAAACCTTCAAATATATTATTATACATATTTTACTATAAGACATTGCAATACCCCTCTGGGCAAAAATTATTTTTTGAATTTATTTTACCCCTTTAAGGCAAATTAAATTAAAAAAAAATCGATAAGTTTTATGTTCACTATTGTGGTCGCAACACAAAACAATTTTATTAATGTTCATTAACTTATAATAAAAAGTGATCTGTAAAACCTTTTGAACAAACTAGGTATAATTAGATTACATCATTATTTACGAATTATTTTACTGTTACTGCCATGGTTTTAGTGACGAGTGTGCCGGAAAAGATCGATTGTCATAATGAGAATTACAATCCAGCTCGAAGTTACTAAATTATAATTTCAGTTTTTCTAGTGCTGTCCTGCCAGCGTCTGCCAGCGCCTGCCAGTGCCTGCCATCGCCTGCCAGCGCTTACTTTCCCTGTTCTGTGGCTAGTCAGTCATCATCACAGCCGAACTGGTGTCTCTTTTTTCTCGGTCTGTTAGAATTGAGTCGATTTCCTCAAGCCCTGCGGGTTGAGCAGCCTCCTTGTCGGCCAGGCAGTGCTGTGTCTAGCTGGTCTGTCAGACCTTTGGGCAAGCTAGAGGTTGGCTGGCATCCTCCACAATGTCATACCATATTTTTATGTAATAAGTACAGTAGATAGCTGAACTCTATTTTGATAAGCATGGTGTTTACAGAAGACAAAGAAAAGCTCATTGCCAACATATCACATTTGTACCAAAAAGGCACCACAAGCATTGTTATTTACTGTATTACCTTGCTTTCTAATTAATGATGTTGTATGAAGAACCTTGCTTCCAAGGTTCGACTGCAATAACAAATTCAGGGTTTTTGTTTGACTCCTGATGATTACCCTTTTTACATATAAAAAGAACTGTTGATTAAAAGCTTTCGCTTATTGGAATTCTATATATATATATATATATATATATATATATATCTCGATGTTTGTCCGTCTGTACTTTTGTATTTCTATACTGTATGGAAATAGTTTTATATTTTTGCAATGAAATGCTCTAAAAGATTTTTATTTCAACTTATTAACTTGTTAACTAAAGTGTAAAACACAAACTTGAATAAACAATGTTTCAGAAAGAACATCTTTCTAACTGTACATCAACTGGTTACTTAATCTGATACATAATATCGGCAAAGGTATTTTTTATTTTTTGTTTTTCGAAAAGCTTATTCGACAAAATGGGGCATTTAGGTAACAGTACATTGCATAAAGCACACGCACACAAAATAGTTAGTTCATTGCCGCTTCCTTTTAAATAAAAATAACTTTTGATAAAAGTCGCTTCGTGTGCATAGAAAATATATGCACCAACCGGAAAAACATAAAAATTGTTTTGAATTATCAAGCGTATGCCAAAAATAGCCATGTGCTTAATGATGAGATGTTTTTTTTAAAGAAAGGCCCAGAGTCCAGCTTCAGCTCTGATCATCCCACCATTTTCAAGTACGATTCAATTAATGCGTCAGATGGAAAAATAGGTGGTATAGAAAGCTTAGGCAAGCTGGGTAAGTCAAACTTTATTAGATGATAGGGTACCATGAGATTAATACTTTTGACAATATTTGAATTATGATAAGTCGGTGACTAGTTACATTCTGGACATACGACATGATGTTCCCTAGTTTGCTGTATGGTCTGGTCTGTATATCATTCTGGACATACGACATGATGTTCCCTAGTTTGCTGTATGGTCTGGTCTGTATGAGGTATTGGCAAGGTTTAAAATTATATGTAGAAAGTCGACACATTTTGCTGGTTTTGAAGATTATTGCTAGGGTATACTTCTTTAAAGCTTTTGCATATTTCCATTGTGAATTCTACATTTTACTAGAAGATGTTATATGCAGCTAGACCACCACCCTTGCATAGGTCAATAGGTCAATAGGTCAATAGGTCAATAGGTCAATAGGTCAATACTGCATTCATTTTAAAGGCTGCTGATTAATAATTACAGCGATTATATGCTAAAAGGTGTGCAAGTTTCAGCTTCTTCCTTCCTGCTGCCATATTGAAGCCAAACCTGCTGCAAATATCTTTTTAATAGTGTTTTGAAGGTCAATAGGTTAATAAACAAATTGGTCTGACATGAAAGGACTCACGAAACAATTTTTTCTTGTTTTTTCACTTTGACGATTGCAAAAGCAAGCAATTTAAAGCGTAAAATTATTTGAGTAAAAATTTGTGTTGTATTAAGTTATCTACTTACATGTGCTGTAGCAAAGAAAGACCTTCTTTTGTCTTGCAATCACCTTTATACTAACTTCTCTAATAAGTCATTACTATGTCACCAGCTTCTCATAACTTACCTTGACTACCTGTAACTGCTATGACTTCAAACCGATTATACAAAATGCTGATTCTCTTTTCTCAGACCTGAGAACTATTAGAATTACAAATGAACACACTCAGTAGCTCACTTCCCTGGTGGCATTTGTTACCTTACTCTGTTTAGTCCACCAACTCAACTGACCCACTGCCAACCTTGGGCTTTCCTGTACTGCCAACACCT
Organism: Watersipora subatra; assembly: GCF_963576615.1. Classification (NCBI taxonomy): domain Eukaryota; kingdom Metazoa; phylum Bryozoa; class Gymnolaemata; order Cheilostomatida; family Watersiporidae; genus Watersipora; species Watersipora subatra. Next base: position 14,360,617 of record NC_088718.1, read on the forward strand.
TCACGAGCGTTTTTTACCACCACTACCTTACAATACAGGTTTTTTAGCCTCACTGCTGTCTTCCCTACCCTGTTCCTTCCTGCTGTCTTTCTCCATCTCCACAATGTCCACTCTCTCCTCACTGCCCTTTTTCTCCCAGTTTTCAACCATCACTATCTCACTCTCTTCTCTCTCCCAGAACTGTCTGTCATTGCTAGATCGTATTGCTTGTGGATGAATTTCTTTGGAACAATCTATAACATGAAAATTTCCTTGACCACCTTTACTAACAGTTAGTAGTAGTAATAACTATTCTTGTCTAATCGAGGTCTGCTAGTCTGGCTACTTTGAGTAACTGTACCCCTTACTATCGCTTCATCATCAGACCCTTCTGAGGTTTGGGTTTCCTGACTACTCTCAGGCAAGTTACCACTCAACAAGCCACTTTGTCAATGGCATTTAGTGGCTCCTTTACTACATCATACAAACGTCCAGTTCATTCCTTTCATTCGCTTTCAACTAACTGGCTATCTACACCATACTATGGCTCAATTGCCTCGATATTTTTATCCAACTCGCAGAAATGATTTGAGGTGTTATATATGGCACACTCATAACCACCAGTGCAAGCGTTCGTATTGTTACTCAGCGGAAACATATGTTTTCAATTTCTCCGTATGTCACTCAAACCAACTCTTACCTAAAAACTGCCTGGCATACCATCTCCTCTTGAAAACACACCGTCTTCTTTGAAGTCAGTGGGCCCCTTTACATAAGCAACTTGTCCCGGTTCTAACTCTGGCATTTTTGACACTGTATACTTATCTCAATTGCATTTCAGTTTCAAATTTTTTCCTTTCTCTACTTTCAAAACTTTTCATAATCTACTTAACTCTTACTACTTACACCCAAACTTGTATTAATGACTCTGCCATACATTAGTTTGCTAAGAGAGTAACCAGTTGACAGAGGGGTTGTTCCATACACTAACATTGTCATGTCTTTGACCATCTTTTTTCCCAAACATTTTACTGTTTTAACTGCATTTTCTGCCAACTCATTACTCTGACAGTACCGAGGTCTACTAGTAACTACTCCGATTTTGTACAAATCTGCAAAATCTCTAAATATTTTTCTATTTAAACAAGGTCTATTATTTATACGTAGAACGCTCAAAATGCCAAAGCAAGGAAACACTTTCTTTATAACTGCTATTGCCTTCCTAGATGTTAAAGTGTTGATGCGCAGCGCTTCAATTCACCTGAACTACTAATCAACTGTGAACAAATACAACGTCCCATCCAGAACAAATATTTTACTACTAAGGAATTCTCAAGGCCTAGCTTGTAGTTTGCATTCTATCATAAGTTGATGCTTGACAGCTCCAAAGATGGTGCAAGTACAGCAGTGCCTTATGAACTCACCAACTCTACACTCACTCCTGGCTACCAGGCCACTGGCACTGGGCTTTTTTATGGCGTTTATCAATTCCCTGATGATCAAAATGACACTTCTTTAAATGCAATCTTTTCCTTGACCTAGATATGTATACCCAGTTCTTGAAAAAAACCAACCCATCACCTACCATTAGCTATTTTTTCGAACTCTAAAGCTTTACCAGCTCACTGCGGAAATGTTTACCACCTCTCGGTTAACGATCTATAACATATTCCAAACACTCCATAGCTTTCCTATCCTTCAACATCTCAGACTTTAGCTCTGTTATTAGGCTGTCTATGAAATCATCAGTAGTCGCACACACAGCCAATCACAGTGATATCCACCTCTTCAACCCCATTCACATCACTATTGCTGTAATGCCTGCCATTTTCTCGACTCAATGAACCAGTCATAAACATTTCATCTTCTGGTGTATACAAATTGCATAATCCTTCCTAATCAATGTCATCTTAAACCTCTGAACCCTGACTGGCAAAACCGACAAATCCCTTTTACCCAAAAGTCAAATCAATGGCTTATGGTCAGTCTCACTTTTAAACTTCCTACCTGCTAAATAGTAGTGAAACTTCTAACATGCCCATGTAAAGGCTAACGCCTCTTTTTTGATCATCACATGTCTTTCTTCAAATTCTATCATTATTCAATTGCAACAATATTGCTCCAACCGCACCCTTGCTGGCATCTGCCGACACCCTGTTCCTTTTGTTTAGACTAAAAGCACACAACACCGGTGCTTTAGATAGAGCTATCAACACTTTTTTAAGAGACTTTTCCTGATCTGGTCTTCAACACCACTTTGATTTACTTCCTGACACCTTGTAAATTGGTGTGCATAACTTCACTAATTCCCTGCTAAACTTGCTCAAATAATTCAACATCTCTGTGAACATTTTTGCCTCAGTGTTAATAACTGGTGAATTCAAGCCTAAAACCGCCTCAACTTTACATAGATCTGGTTTAGTAGCCAGTCACACTAGCTAAATAACCTAAAAGTCTGATCTAACTTCTACCACCAAACTCACCTTTTTTTAATGTCATGCCTACAAAACTGACTTTCTTCAGTATCTCCTTTAAGATCGATCAAGGCTCATCAGCATCTCTCCCATTATTTCATATATGGGGGATACCAGGATTATCATCTATCAAACATCCTACTTTCTTCATACAGCCTATAATCTTCTCCATTGCTCTCTAAAACAATTAAGGAGCTGACAAAATACCAAATGGTATTTGATTGGACCTAGATCTACCCCAAGGGTAATCTGTGTTGTCAATAACTTTGAACCCTTCTCAGTCTGAGCTTGCAAAAACCTTTAATTTGCATCTAACTTTGAAAACGTTCCTTCTGACAGTTCACTAAGCAAATCCGAAATCCTAAGTAAAGGATAAACCTTGCGTTTAACAGGTCTGCCCAGCCCTGACAAATCCTCAAACATTTATATCTTCCTTCATGCCTTGGGTGCTATAGTTAGCCCTGAGCACCACTCAATGGGTTCTTCAATCCACTCAATTGCCTTACTGGCTAACATACTATCTACCTTTTTGTTTTTCCACCCTTTTAATTTAGCTGCTACGGGTCTAGATGAATACAACCTGACTGTCTCTGTACTTTCCTTTAACTTTTTTCTGAAAAAGCTTGGTATAATGCCCAGACCTTCAAAAACTTTCTTGAACTCTCTTACTGGGTCAGAGTTAGATGTTAGAAGTGGCCCAACGCGTTGACTAAAGCTAACAGATTCAGCTGTTTCAACTCGGTTATGCCCAAGAAGTTGGCCTTTGATCCTCCTAAACGCATACACCTCAGTTTCTATGAACCAATATTTACGTTCCAACTGAAATCTCATTGTGCCAACTACCCTCACCTCATGCTCGTCTTAAACCAAAACTGTTTATGGCTCCTTTAACCGTTAGTTCAACCTACTGGCTGTTCCTTCAGTTACAGTTGACACTTCTGCACTGGTATCAAACATAAATTCGACATTTTTTCTACTAACTTTCAGAAGCTGCGCAATGCTTTGATCTAATTATTGGTCTTCACCATACCCATCTCTAGAGCCAGAAAATCTAACACCTCAGCCGTTACTACTGTCCTTACCATCATTATGTTTCCTGAAAATGGATTTTTCCACTTCCACAGTCACTGTACCTCTCATCATGCCTATTTATATCTCCCCTTCCATGCAGACTGTCCTTCTCATAACTAGGACACTTTTTACTTTTATACCTGTCCACACTGTCATCCCTGAACCTACTCCCCTTACCTCTAATATTACGAGGGCTTTCTTTGCCCCTTTACCTTTTCTGACTGTTATCCCGGACTGCCATACTTCTTATAGCTGCTGTCATGGCTGCCTCCTAGCCTACTGCAGCTATTTCAACTGCCATACCTCGCTTTTCTACCCTCATTTTTGCAGTACCAAGATACATGGCTTTGTTGCCCAGAAGACAAACATTTACCGGTGAAAAAACTCTGCATTCATGACCCCTACGCTTGCAATTGTAACAAACTCTATCTCCACTACCATCTCTACTACTTGCTCCATACCTCAATTTGCTACTATCTTTATACCTCCCATTGTCCCTGTTCTAACTATACTCAAAACTTCCTGCCCTATACCTACTAACATTACCTTCATCACTACTATTTCCGTAATACATCTTACTGTCTCTAGGACTATTTCTCAGAGAATATCTTCTTCCCTGGTTGTACTCTCCATCACTACATTTGAGGTACTGCATACAGCTGTCATACTCTGACACTTTTCCTACCTCCTTCTTAATCTCGCTTTTTAAATCTTTACTCTCCAGTCTCAAGAGCCTGACTGACCTATTTGCTATCTCACAAGCCCTCAATGCCTCATTCAACGTATTCCATATCAAATCAGCATTCTTTATCAAGTCTCTACTCACTTCTCTATTTTTCAACCTATTAACTGCCACTATTAGATCAAACTTTACTCTATCAACACTATTAGCTACCTTAGCATATCTGCTCACACTCTCAAATCACTACAAACAATCTTTATCTCATTTTGCAGTTGTCTGTCTGGCTGACTGTCAGGAACTTATGCCCCATTACAAACAAGCTCTCCTGTTTTCCACAGCATTTTTGTAAAATCTCCATGGCACCTTCATAAATGAAATCTACACCATCTAGAGTAACTCCACACTTCTCAACTCTTCTTTACCACTGTGGCCAATAGCTCTCGGTAGCAACACTAACTTAGCTCTACGTCTCATAATAGATAGTCTATCATGACCTTCACCTTAATAACTACTTTTCTTAACTATAAACTCAGTACAAAAACTCATCTTCTCTACAAATCTCTCCAACAAACCATCACCGTGTTCACCGAACACCAGCTTTGGAGAACTGAGCTCTGCCACGTCACAACACAATCTATTCTATGCTACCAACGTAATTTACTCTACACCTCTCCTTTCTCCTCTTATATTTAATTCTCACCTCCTTCACGGATAATAAGTTTAAATGACTCCCCCGTATTTCTCCAACACCTCACAACTTCGAAAACTTGCCACCCAAACAACCTACCTACGCCACACGTCGCCTCACCTTTACGCCAATTAAGGGCCACCATAAATCGTTAAATTTAACTTGTCAACAGTTTCCGCACTCTTTCGTAAACCATTACAGAAAACAATTAAAGCTTCATCAGCTGCATCATGTTGTATTAAGATGCCCTCATGACCTGAGACGTTACTATAGCCCCGGTCCCACCACCCTATTATACAACAATTTGTTTTACTTGTTCTGTAACTGGCTCTAGTACAGTTCTATGTTTATATCAAAAACTTTAGACAGATCTACTTGTCGCTGTTAAACAACTTTTACATGTGAATAATGAAAGTATACCAGCGAGCATAACCAAGCTAAAATAAAAAGAGAAAGACAACAATTAAATTGTTTTACACTAACAATCAATAGTGACAAAAACAACAAAAAATCTAAGCTTTAGTTTTATTTTGATGTTTGTTTATCACTATACTATCATTAAATCAAGTGCTAGAAATGCATATAGATGTCTGTGAAACAACTCAAGTGCTACAATAGCTAAACAATCATAGGAATATAAACTAGTCATATTATTGGAAACCTAAGCATGTGATAGAATAATTATTTGTTATTCTAAGTATTTAAATTTATTCATTTTAACTAAATTTAGATTTTTAAGCTTTCGAATGCTTTAGAAGTTGGTCACTCTTGAAGAACACAAAGCATTTTTAAACATAACAATCTTTGGTAGTGTCAATGATAGGAAGCAAACCTTATGTATCGGAGGGTCCAAAAGCAGTATTACAACTGAGTGATGCTCCAACAAAATGGGAGTCGATGCCTGCAATAACAGCATGCGATTCAGATAAACACGCAGAAAACTCTTCGATACAATGCGCGATCGCACAAGATGATGACCCTGAAGGTAGGATCAACTATTTTATATTAACTTTTTGTTGTAATAAAGTTGCATTACTACCTTCCATTTTCTGAACTCTTTACTCTAATGTAAGCTGTGTTTGTTTGTCTGTTCAAAGGCATAATTGGAGGTTTAGAAAAAGATCGCATCATACAGGGTTTGAACTCGCGCCTTTCAACATGACTAACCAACACTCTAACGCTTGTACCAATCAACCCCAATCATCTGTCTGTGAACGTTGGGGCATATAATTTTTGTCTATGCTTTATTGGCACATCTGACAACCTCTCATGTTGCACGGGACTGCCAGAATACTAGTAAAGAATAATAACTGAATAGTTTTAATAGAATAAATAGAGGTTTTGGTCAAACTTTTCTCACATACTAATAACAAAACAGAACATAAATTGTAAGAAACATCTCTTGACCGACCATTTTATTCATGACATTCAGAAGGTTCTGTCTAAATGTCATGAATATACAATCCTACCTGAATGTGTGTACAATCCTACCACTGTTTAAGCACTCTATATATACATATATAAATCTGAAAGTTTGTATGTATGTGTATTTCAGTTTGTTCAGCTATACTATGAAAATTTCGGAATGAAATGTTTGTTTCATGCTGAATTTGATCTCAGATCCTCTCGTTCACCAGGCAAATATCTTACCAATTAAGCTACGCAAGATACATCGAATTCTGAGGCGATGTGAGAGGTTATTTCGGTTAAAATAGGCATAGAATTTTGCATTATGCAACGCAACGTGACTAAAGCTTGCTCTCACGACTCATATTGATAAGTTTAACAATACAGATTGTAGCGTACTCAAATTTGTCTTTGGCAATGTGTCAGACTAATGGCAAGTGGCAAGTAACTACATTACTTGCAACCGTTTATAAACTGTTTTTTAATATCTGTGCAAAGCTGGGGATTTGGCTAGTAATTGTATAAACATATTATAGCCTACAGTAAACAAACAAAAGTTATTAAAAATGAAATATTAAAGATACCAACAACCATTTGCCTTGCTGCTATTTTAAATGACTTCAAATGACTTAAAACTCAAATTTTCAGTTTTTCTGTAAGTGAGATGGATGGCTTATGATAGATAGAGTTAGTTTACTGGAACAAATAAAATTTTCTTATAGCTGTTTCCAAAAACTTGTTAAAAAGTAAAGTTGTCAGCCCATGACAAGTCTTACCACCTTCAAGTTTGTTTTCATCTTCTGAAAATTACTACAGTGGACACCCGTAAGGCGACATTAATTTACTAATTACCACAGTGAACCTCATTTAAGCGACATTGATTTGTTCCGGTGTTGGCATCGCAAGGCTAAAAGGTCGTATAGAGGAGCATAGAAACCGGTAGTAATTATCTAATCCAAACACCCTCGGTAAAAACGTTAAGACCTTATATACGTACTGTACATATTAAAAATTACACGTAGTAACAAAATAATTTATTAACCTTAATAACTATAGTTACCTACAGTGACTTTAGTGTATTTAATGGTTATGATCTGCAATAAAATTTTTATTGCAATGAAATCGTTTTATTACTTCTTCCTTTAACGTTGTTATCAATCTTAGGACCCACGGCTAACAAATTAAAGTTATGTATTTAGTTATATAGTTATATACACATAATAAATTAAATTCATAGTAAATATTATATTAATTGCTAAAACGCACAAAAAATATTTATTTTCGCTTTCTTTTCACCAGTTTTCATTTCACCCATTGATTATCAAACATTTACGAAACACGAAGAATGCTGAATTGAGAGGGCGAGCATCATATATTTTTTAGGTGCTATGAGAGATTTTGGCAAATACCATATTGACATATTCATGATTCTAGCGTAGACAGTACACCGACCACCAAATTTGCATTTTGGAAAACCTTTTTTTTTGCTGTAAATATTTTGGCAAATATTTTGGCATTTTGGCGAAAAATTGTAATAATGGTGAAAAAACGCATTGTGTTCTATATCATGAGATGAAAAAACTGTAAAACATGATGCCATAATGCCGAGACTGCACTGTATTAGGAAAATTTGCTAACTATACATTATGTGTAGAGCCTAAAACTAAATTTAAAAGAAATGAGTAATACTAAATGTAACTAACTAATAACTATTTTTTATTTAAATAAATATAAACACATAAATAGATTGCTGCTACTAGTAACAATGAATGCAAAAATAACATCAAAGTAAATTGTTTTTTAGTTTTCAGAGCAATACAGAGTGATTCAAAATATTAACACTAATTTATTAGTCTGTACCAACCTAAAGATTCATTAGGGAGTTGTTCTACCATGACTTTGTACCAACCTAAAGATTGGCTAAATCAGTTATGAAGTTGATACTACCAAACAAATACAACTGCACTTTCAGGAATTCTACATGTATGTGTATATAAATAACATGTTATGTGGTAAAAGATATGTTTATAAACATGGCTTTTGATTTCTTTATTGCATAATTTTACAGTTCATATCTATTAGTAGTTACATGAGAAATTAAAACAAGGTTTTAGAGCTGATTTAATGCTTACTGTAATTACCCAAGTAGAATGCTCAATGAAGTATAACACGTACTCCCTTTACTTTTGATGTTGAAATTTGAGAAAAAGATGGAGCATCATACTTGGGTGATTACAGTAGTTATTTTTATTGGCAGCAAGAGAGATTTGCATTGGCAATATAACAATGTACTTTGGTTCTCTACTGCAACTGAAGCTTAGTGGTGGTTTTTGCGAAACGGAATGTTACAATTTAAAAGAAGTTTTTTAATTTGTATCTTTTGTTGAAAAACAAAACTTAAGCTAAAACCTAAATTTGAGAAAGAGACTTGTAGGTGATAGCTTCACAGAAGTGCATCTGTTTTTACATGTATTTAAACTTCACTCCGAAGAAATTGCGCTTTGCTTGAAGACTTTTTAGTCATAGATAAAACCTTGTGATTAGACACATTCATAGATGGTTATAATATTATGCCTATAAATTTTCATTAGTTTGTGAATATTTACATGATGTTTTTAGCCATAGCTGTCCTGATGAATGTGGAGGTCAACAGAGGTCACCTTCATGTAAAAGAAATTCTCCCGAAAGAGCGATGTAAGTATAGAAAATATTTAATATTAATTTTAGCTTAAGTTGGTTTACACATTTTTATGAAAACAAAATTTTTTGCTTTGTAGTCATTGACTATCATTGTGTATATTTGTTTATATTTTATATTATTTGAAAGCAGTTAAGTTTTGATAATAACTAGGAACACCAACCAGCTAATAGAAAGTGGTTATTTATCTCTGTTGCTATGACTACCCAATGGCAGACGCATTGACTTAATAAAGATTTGATAATGCTATCGCACTATGTATTTATATTCTACAATAAACTTGTAAGTTTATTTCTGGACATTTGAAATTTGGATTTTGTGGAAGGTGTCATAAAGGCATCTACTAAAGAAATACGAAAAAGATTTGACTAGACTTTATTATTGTTTTTATATTCTCAACGTTAAAAAAACAATATTTTGTTATTAATACAAGTAACTAAATTTGTATACAAAAACATTTAGATAGCGTTTCTGGGATTCAACAGTTTTAGTAAGTTAAAATGCTACTAATATAAACCTATATTACAAATTTAATGTACTAATATAAACCTATATTACAAACTTAATGTACTAATATAAACTTATATGGTAAACTTAATGTACTAGTATACACCCATATTACAAATTTAATGTACTAATATAAATATTAATAGAAATGTAGAAATACCAGAAATGAAGATTGAAACCAGCAAAGTTAATATGACATTGTATAGACAACTTCATCCTGATTGTGAAAGATTTTATTAATTTCCACTTAACAACATTGGTTTCTTGATGCTGGTTCATATTACAAATAGTAAACAACTATCTCTAATTATAATTTTCATAAAAAAGCTCAGAATAAGTTTCTCCTTTTAGTGTTCCAGTTTTCAGTAGAGAAGTATGACCTGATGGAGAGCTATGATGAGAATGGAGAATTAGTCATTTGTGATGCAGTCATCCTGTCATCTTCTGACAAGGTTTGTTTCCAACATAAGTTATGACTTGCTAAAACTTGTCCATGCTTAAACTGTTAGATTAGGTATGTTTATCTAGCTCCTCATCTTTTGACAGCCAGCTGTTTTGCCCTTATACAGATCTATCAGTAGAGAATAGCGTAGTTAGGAGAATAAAACTTATCCATGGTGTCAGGTACTTTTATCCAGAAATCATGGAATATGAAAAATTGTTATCGGTACAATACCATAGAATTGTTGTGTAGAATGAAGTAAGATCAGAATAAGTGATAAGAAAAGAACAAGAGCTCGGAACAACCAGCTCAACTCAACGTAATAAAAAAAACATACTCGACTTTACGTTGTGCTTAACGTAATGCGTACCGTCAAGTCTGACCCTGTGTAATGAAAAAGCAAGAAATGATAAATGCCACATATACCATTCTGAAAAACTTTCATATTGCACATGTACAATATAAAATATTCTACATGTACATCATTCCATGGTTTCAAAATCAGTGCTATCATATGTCATACAAATTATTGCTTTAACACTCTGGGGTTTTGCGTGCTCTGGTAAAGTGTGTTCAATCAGGTTCAGCATTGCTCACATTGCCACTATTATCTAGTTCAATATCCACAGGGTCCTTCTAACCTGCCAAAGTGTCTCTTTCTGAATAGAAGGTGATAGTTGGGAGATAATTTTTATTAGACCGTGATCTGGTGTGGCATATCCTTATATGCCTCGGGGTAAAGTCAACCATATCTGTAGTGGTAGATATTAATGCAGTAACCTTTTCGATAGTACTGATGGTAGTGCACTTTGCATTAGGCATCTTCCCAAATACCTTGTCTCCTATACACTGAACTGGTTGAGGTGAGTATCTTTCTGCTGTCTGAATGAGTTTCTAGCTATTTCTGGCCATGAATGACTTCCGTATTTGTACACTGATTGTACTACTACTTGTACACTGGGGTAATAACGCTATTCATCGTGGAAAAATTGTGTCAATACAACATTTCCTGTACAGAGCGTCCATTTTGAGCCACTATTTTTTCATATGTTTGAAGTTGCCATTACCCTGCTGATGGTAAGCACAGCTAAAGATATGGTCTATGTTTCACTTTGCCATGAATCTGCAAAAGGTTTCATTTTTGAAGCATGGTTTGTTGTTTGTCAGGAGTTCTTTTGGGATCCTCTTTTGCAAAATACCTGTTCGAATAGTTTGATAGCAGTTTTGGTAGTCTCGCTTTACATTTTTTATTGCAGAACCGACTGGGTCTGCGAGTATCAGGTATAGTGCCATGATAAGCCATGTCTGATGCCACCCTTATCCAGGTTTCATCTACAGACAGCTCACAATTCTCCCATCTCAACGGCGCCTTCATATATACACCGCTGTACACCGTATGCATGCCAAATCGCCTTATCCACATCTGACATTTTTTCACTACTTTGTCCACATCATCTTTTAGCATTGCATCACTCCAACTCAATCTAGAAAGATAAAATGTTCTCTCCACTCACAGGTGGAGAGTATCATGCAGCTAATGTAGAGCTTCTATTGAATATGAACTGACGCAGCCAGCCAAAAAAACAGCAACTGGAGGTTTTAGCCACTTTTTGAAAACTCTTTTCAACTTATCAAATCCTTGGACTCCCCATCAAACATTTACGGAACATGAAGAATGCTGAATTGATAGTGTGAGCATCATATCCTTTATCAGGTGCTATGGGAAAGATATCGGCAAATAGCATATTGCCGATAGGCAAAGATAGCCAAATAGGCATATTTATGATTCCTTGAACTGGACTAGTCCAAGCTCTACAGAAAATTCATATAGACCAACTTACTCGGAAATTATACTAAGTTTCCTCTTAGTCTACGTTTCACTTAAACCATTCACTTTTGGTTGCTTATTGTCATGAATCACAGAGTTTACTCATCTAAATACAGTTGCTGAGTCATCCATGATGCTCATTAACTTCAAGTTCCACTTGTTATCACAACACAAGCCTCTAACTACAGCTTCCAGTTCTGCGACATTTATGTGATTCTCATCATGCTTTCTTAACCAACAACTATCCTCAACAATTTGACCATCAACCCCTACTCCTATGCCAACAGCAAGGCGGCTCGCATCACACCATGTGACAGCTTTTTTAACAGGTACAGACATCCCACCACTAACGGGATCTCTTACTTCCAGTGCTGCCTTTTCTGAGAAAACATAGCTTTGACACAATCAAGGGTGAACTGTGGTCATCTCACTCACAATCATAAGTTTGCTTTTTCATGAAGCTACATGCTACTCATAGCTATTCACCCACTGAGTAAATGCCCTGGAAAACTACCAAAGACAGAAAACAACTCACGTTTTATTAGAACGGAGTCAATATCACTGATATTGTTGTCACGACCCCAGACCAATGAATCATTCTAATTTTTTCTTACATAAGAACCAAACATTTACGCACCACTGATTTGCTTGGGTTTTTTGTCACTAATCCATCACTTAACAGATGATTTTAACACTAACAACAAACACCTTATCTCCATTTACAATAATATTATCTACATGATGATCTGTGCCCTCAGCAGCCTTGAGATCTACTGATAACACTTACTGAGTACTTTTGACATGATTTCTGAAGCAACATTGAAGCTGAAACCCATTTTTGTCATTACATAGAGCTTACCCTTATAATAACTAACTGGTCCTACTCAACTAATCAGCCACACTCAATCCATGACTTGATCTCCTTCTCATAATCTGACTTACACTCGTTGCTAATCTTATACTTGCTACACTAATTTGTCAGAATAGACTCCTCTCCTTTCCACTTCCAAGAAACTTTTCAATGTTTGCCATCAAAACATGCTTTAAAATCAGCAATTTTACAGAGCAATTTCACAACTTCAAAATTGGACTTGAAGATGCCTCAGCAGCCACGACAAATGAAGTTTGCACACCTTGATCTATACTTCCAATATGAAAAATACTCAACTGACTCACAAAGACACCTTCTAAACCTTTCACTGTATCCATACCCTCAATAGCCGAGAACCCACAAACCAATGATGTTGACACCAAGCAACGCAATTTCACAGAGTCACTCCCTGTCTGTATGAACACATCAACTTTACCTTCACGAACAATAGTTTTATCATCTAACATTGTTAGAGTGTATGGCACAAAATCATGTTTACCACCAACAACCTTTTAGGTAATTCATTTTCTACTTTTGAGTTGTTTGTCTGATGTAAAAGAATCAATGCTAAACGCTCTGCACAACTCTGTTATTAGGCTCTCGAAATCCCTTTTACTTCAGCACTCGATTGCCAATAGACTGCAAAAACTGACTCAGAAAAGAACAATGGAAAAAACTTTGGCAAATCAATAACTCCTTAAAGCTTCGCAACTAATTCCAATTTTTCCAACCAAGCATGAGACTCACCGCTGCTATTCTGATGCTCCTAGCTCGTCACTATCTCAGAACACAGAATACCCTTCGCGAATACATGTTGACAAAATAACTTGTAGAATGAAGTAAGATCAAAATAAGTGATAAGAAAAGAACACAAGCACAGAACAACCAGCTCAACCCAACCTATTAGAAAAAACACACTCGACTTTACGTTGTGCTTAATGTAATGCATAGCATCAAGCCTGACTATGTATAATGAAAAAGCAGGAAGCGATAATTGTCTCATATACAATTGTGAAAAGTCTTCATATGTAGAATATAAAATATTCCACATGGTGCAACCTATGAACTGGCTCAACTAATGCAAGCGTTAAGAATTTTATTTTTCTTTTCCCTCGTTTGAGCCATAACTCAATCAAATTCAATTTGCTGTTTTTATCTAAACTAAAATTGTTAGTTAAAGCTGTATCAATGTTTTTCATTGGTAGATTTTTGTTGAACCAGAAGATGACGATGTAAGAGAAGATGAGATAGGCTATTTGCCTCATATACCTTACAGCAGAGTAAATCTGGAGGTCTGTATGAATGTTTATATGGTTATAATAGATATTACTCTTGCTTTATGTAAGAAAGAAGCTAGCCTCCTTTGTACAAAACTCTGAAATAGTTTTTAAGGCATGTTCTGATTGGAAAACCAGTTTTTTGTTATTGTTTCTGAGGAAAGTGGTGTCAGATTCATTAAAACTTAGTTTTTGTGTGAAAGAAAACATTTAATTGCAAATTGGTGCTTATTAAAAATTTACGCTATATTAATTGCTAGAAAATTCTGCATCTGATGATATATGGCTTGCGCGGCTTTTTGGCCAAATTAAGGCAGTAATTCATCACCACCAGCAAATGTGTTTTAAAATGGAAATGGTGTCATTTTTTTGACGGTACTGCATTTCTGTTAATAAACCAATCACATCTTTACTAACTCCTTATATATAATACTTTAGATATTCTCTGGTTTGCTTTAGATGAATTAACAAAGATAGAATTTCTGTCTACAATCTCTTAAAGAGATCATGTGTAAATAAAATAAGCAAATTACAACCTATCTTTATAAAGGTGATGCAATAAATAGTGTTAACTTTAGTTTTAAGTTAAAGACCTTTAATTGAAATGTTGAAATGCATCTGCAAGGCTCTCCTTTTTCTCCTAAAACAAATTTACTACCGATTTAAACTGGCGGCATCCTTGGTGCTATAATTTTGCAATAAAATTAAATAGCCTTACGGCCTCCCAGTCAATAGAATTTTGAACCATAAAATTACTTTTTTGTTTTTTTCTTAAGCAAACTTGCAATTATACGATTTGCATCTATCATTACCTTATAATACCTTACCATATTCTTACATTTACCATTTCTATAAATAATTAAGGTACATTCACTTTGGGGCCACGGTTATGTTTCAATTCACACTTCATACACTCGCTGCGCTAACTCAGCCAAGATAGTTGATCTGCATTTTTTTAACTATTTATAATTTAAATTATCTATCCTTTTATATTAAAAACAATGACATAATTTACTACTTGCTATACAGTTATTACTTCAAATGTCGCACGAATGACAAACGCTTTTAACAAAATAAACTTTTTCTATGCTAAAAAAGTAAAGCCTAGAAAAATATTGGCCCCAGTGCAGTGGTGATCTGTACTATCGATAGGTTTAGTTATTTAAAGAATAAAGTAGCAAAATAAATAAAAAGGTAATTATATCATCATTGTCATATGAGCAACCTAGTGTTGGCAATTATAGTAGCTAGAATATATATGTACCCACTTGATAGTTTGATGACATGCGCTGATTTCTTTACCTCCGCTAGGGAGAGCTTAACCGGGTTTTATTAATTTCAATCCTGTTTCCATCCATCCATAAGCGTTTCTATGATGCCGAATAGTACACTCACCTAAAACGCCTTCACATAAATTTTGCAAAGTGAAATGGTGTTGAATCCATTCAGATGTTACCATTTCAATGATTCGGAGTTATAGAAACTCTGAATCCATTCAAAACACAAAAACTTATTGTATATACCGCTCAGTTTTATTAGAAGGAAGCAGTTCATATCTTTAGGTTGTACTGTGAACACTTTTCATAAGTGGAGTTATTCACCAGAATAAAGTATATAGACAGCTAAACTCCATCTACCAAGTTTTGGCAGACAACTTTTACTGGGAACTGGGCACCACAAATTGAAAGGTTGAAGGTCAAGTTAAACTATATACTAGTGACATATAGAAACCTTAGAAGCATAAAATTAACTAGAGAGCTCAATATTTTGTCTACAAACATTTGTAATGTAAAACATCGAAACATTTGCAAAAATACACAATGATTTTTGATTAATGATAAATGATTAGTTTTCATAAAGCAATTTTAAAAATATAAAATATGCAGTATATTTAGTACATATACATATACATATATAGTACATATACATATGTATGTACAAATACAAATACACATACATATACATATACATGTACATGCACACATACATATACAATGCAAGTACATATACATATGCATGTACATGTACATGCATATGTATGTGTACATGTACTGTATATGTATATGTACACATACATATGCATACACAGTACATATACATATGCATGTACATATACATATGCATGTACATGCATATGTATATGTACTGTATATGTATATGTACACATACATATACAGTACATATACATATGCATGTACATATACATATGCATGTACATGTACATGCATATGTATGTGTACTGTATATGTATATGTACACATACATATACATATACAGTACATATGCATGTACATGTACATGTACATGCATATGTATATGTACATGTACTGTCATTGTCATTTGTTACATATTTGTCATTTACACAAACTCACATTTGTAACCAGTATTCTAAAGATACATAGGTAGACGGATAACACACTCTTATTTCACCTGCAGTACACTGATGATGTTGCAATGAAGCCATATTTTACTTACCTACGACCTGGCACAGTTAACCAGACATCAATTGATAGAAGACACTTCAAAGTTTTTGAGCAGAGACCAGGATTTTACAGACTGATGTCAATAATGAGACCAGGTATACATACCATCAGCATATTTCTATTACAGACACTATTTAATTCTTTGGTTTATTGTATGAGTAAATAAAGAATGGTAACTTCATTTAAAATTCCACGTTCAAGATGAACTACTACATACTAACAAGCAATATCTTTCCTATCAAAAAGTAAATGAAAGAAGTTTTATTTCTATGTCGGTTATCTAAATAAACAAGTTATCTAGAACATGCTTGTAATTATCTAAATACATGTAAATAATCTAAATACATCTAAATACATGTAGCTATCTAAACAAAAAAGCTATCTAGATAATACTTATAGTTATCTGAATAAAAACTTTGTCTAGATAATACTTGTAGTTGTCTAAATAAACAAGTTATATAGATAATACTTGTAGTTATCTAAATAAACAAGTTATCTAGATAATACAACTCGTAGTTATCTAAATAAACAATAACCTGCTCTTATTATCCTTGCATTGTTAAAGGTGGTAAAACAGTGCAGTTGGTTAAGTGTTGGTCAATCAAGCTAAAGGTTAAAAGTTGGAGTTCTGTAGACTGGATTATTTTATAAAACATTATTTACGGCCTATATTATTTCTTAATATGATATAACAAAAGCTGATATCCATAATATAGCAAATTCAAAAGCATGAAATATTTGGATAATAATATCCTAATAATAAAGAATGGATTATCGTATATACATTTAACTCATAGATGTAGAGAACTCTATGGTTGAAATTATCAACAGACAGCAGAAGGAATTGACCTTTGACATTAAATTGACCGTTAAATTGACATTGACCAGTTACTTAAATTGCTATACAAATATATTATATAGATATATTGTTATATATTTATACTGTGATATTAGATATTTGACAAGACCCTAGGAAATATAAAGGCTAACTGATAGTACAAATTTTTATAGCATTGAAACTAGGGGATAATATTACAGATTTGCGTTTGAATTATATTTTTGTGTAAGTTCGATGTATCAGGTTTTATTAGCATTTTTTAGTCATGAAAATGGGCAAAGATTCAGAGTATTTGCAAAATATTGACTGACAACAGCTGCTATATAATTATATACAACACTATTTTATTTGAGCAAAATTGCTCAATTTTTGAGCTAGATTATCCAAAGATTATTTGTTCAAATTTCTTATTTGAGAAAGAAGAGCACGCATTGATAGATTTTAAACAGAATACTTCAGAAAATAACTAAGCATACGGGCAATACTTTGAAGTTCTTTTTCGTTTGAAAGGAGAACTTCTGGCTTGCAACCTTCGCCAACGTAATTACAAACTGATTGGTATAATTCTATAACCACTGCTCCAAAGTTAGTGCTGGACATATAAATGTGGTGCAAGCTTTTTCAGCATTGGTGGAATCTGCTTCAACCTTACACTATAGTTATCTGCCATATTGGGTAATCAAAACATTTAGTATAGTGATAAAAAGTGCTTGAAGTACTTGTGAAATAATAAGTCCTATAATCCTTCATATAATGTGGTGATTAAATAGAAACAATGTATTAAAATGGCGTCAAACTGAAGCACTGGTCTTACATTCATTGGCTAATCGTTGGCATTGGCATCGCGAATCAAACTCAGGTTTTTATGAAACAATCACCATTCCATCACAGCTTGGAGTTTGCACTACAAGTGTTTTTTTCCTACAAACTGGATTTTTGTCCTTTTAACACTGAAGTCATCACTTAAAAACATAATATCATGAATGTATTGTAATACATGAGAACGTCTTAAATTTTAAAATGCTGTCAGTTAACCTTGAAAATGTAAAAAGCTTTACAGAATGATTAAATCCAATGTTTTCTAAAAAGTTTTTTGCTAATTGCTTGAGCTGCAGAGAAAAGCCATGTTAGTAAGTATTTCAGTTGCGTTTATTAAAATAACTCTATTAAAACCATATTTCCTACAATGCCATTGTAACAAAAATGTAGAGAGCTTTCTGTTATCCAGCAGTTAGCTTCAAAACAGCAAATCGTAGAAAAGCGATCACAACTTTTTGAATCCCAATATCCCTAGACTCTACTAACTTGTCAACTTATATTCTGCTGGTTTCAGGTCACTACCTGGCAATTATAAAGGTACATGACATGATTGTTTTGGGATTGTCACCCCTTGATGAAAGTTTACAGAGCTGGGAGATCAGTTATGATTTCTCAATTGATGTTCATGGTGAGGAATCCACATTTGATCGGTAACAATAGTGAAATAAATGGGCTTGTGGGTGCCTTATGTAGGTCAGGGTAGATTAAATACAAATGGGTTCCCGGTCATACATGTACATAATCTGGTGAGAGGGAGAGAGAGGGAGTGAGAGGGAGAGAGAGGGAAATAAGAGAGAGAGAGAGAGAGAGAGAGAGAGAGAGAGAGAGAGGGAGAGAGAGAGGGAGAGAGAGAGGTAGAGAGAGAGAGAGGTAGAGGTAGAGAGAGAGAGAGAGAGGGAGAGAGAGAGGTAGAGAGAGGTAGAGGTAGAGAGAGAAAGAGAGAGAGAGAGAGAGAGAGAGAGGTAGAGAGAGAGAGAGAGTGAGAGAGAGTGAGGGAAAGAGAGGGAGGGAAAGAGAGGGAGGGAGGGAGAAAGAGTGAAAGGGTGAGAGGGTGAGAGGGAGAGAGAGAGAGGGAGAGAGGAAGAGAGAGAGAGAGAGAGGGAGAGAGTGTCGAACAGACATGGCATAATAATTTATACAGGCTACTTTGCTGATCTATGCTAGTCTAATGGTTACAAATTGATGTCAGTATAACCAATCGTGTTAGAGCTAGGAAATCTTTGATTACTCTTCATCTGACCTGCATACTAACAGATTTAAATATATTTCAAAATTAGTGGTAACAGGTCAAAGATAAGCAGCAAAATTATTAATCTGGCTTGCTATCAGAAAAAACATTTTTATACCATTTTAATCATAATTCTTTTTGCCAGTTAAAATATTTGACCATAATACATGGAAAATATTTGAATAAAATAACTATGTATTATCTTCAGGTATGTGTTTTATGATGAACTTGGCTTACGGAATATGAAAGTGATGGAAACCTCAGTGTTACACCCGTATGAGCTTTTTGTTGAGTTTGGTACAGTAGTTTTAGACTTTTTTGAGTGCAGACTTTCTATTGTGTAGGATAGATATGCAGTGTTGAGTATTGCACTATAACTATCTCATAAAAACATTACATTCCAACCATTACTATAAAACTATTACATTCCAATCATTGCCATACAACCATTACATTAAACCCTTGTATTAAAACTATTACATCCAAACTATTGCATTATGGCATTGCATTAAAACTATTGCATTGAGACATTGCATCGAAACAAATTCCTACATTCAAACAGTTACATTAAAATTATTGCAACTAAAACTAAGGTAATTTCAGTCTGGTAGTAAACTTCACAGAATATTTCATTAAAGAAAATTTGTTTAGTCAAAATAAATTAACATTATAATTATAGCCTTTAATATTTCTGGTTTTATATAGAAAGGGATGCTAGGTTTTTTTCCTGTGCAGTTACTAAAGTTATAAAAAGCTATAAAGTGCAGCTTTTGATCAAATTTTTTTGAAATTATTATGTAGTGTATTTCATTTGGTTGCAGATTTGCTGCGACACAGATGCGAGCCTCTGGCATTCCACTGATGACGTATCTCTACTTAGTTTACTCATCATGCAGGAGAAGACAACTTCGCTTTTCCTGCAGCTGCTGTTTACTGCTTCCTCACAAAACATAATGCTTTTGATTGCTCACTGCTTCTTACAAGCTTTTGTAAATAATGCATTTTTCAAAATATAGGTTGATGTATTATCCAGCTTTATAATAATATATCAATTTAAATTTTTTATCTATTTTGGCTCTGTCATAACTTAGCAATCATGTCAGATGGGAATAATACATAAAAGACATGTTACAGACTGGTGCAACTGTTGTTTAGTGGTTAGTACCACGGACTGCAATACAGCAGGTGAGGGTTCAAACCTCACTACATGTTTCTAAAAAGAGCATATAGCATTAAAGGATTAATGATTAATGTGTAAGCACATGCGCTTACACGCATAATCAGAGGTGAACTTTCACAAAATTTTAGTAGATTTTTACAGAAAGCATCAGCATTTTTTGTTATTTGTAATTGTTTTTGATGTTTGAGGTGATCTGACTGCCAGGATGTTTCAAGATTAAAATCGATAAAACTTGATCTTGGTTAAATGCTCAGATAATGCGAAAGTGGGGTTATGACATCTATCCTTGCAGAGAGGCTGATAGATGCGTAACGTTGCAACTGGAATGCAATAACCGATATCCCCTGTTGCAACGATAACAAATAGGCGCTACTGATGTCATTTGCACCTATTTCTCTTTACAATGCTTGAACAGTGATCGAGTTTTTATCAGTTTTAATCTTGAAACATCGTGACTGTCAGATCACCTCAAGCAAAAAAAAACAATTACAAATTATACAAAAATTCTAATGCTTTCTGATAAAATCTACTAAAATTTTAAAACTAAACTTTTTAAAAATAAAAAGTTTATTTTTAAAATTCTACTGGTCGTGTTTCCAGTGTGGTGAGTGGTGACTCCGCCACCCGACCAAAAGCCATGTTAGTCAGTTTAGCCATACAATTTTTCTCACGCCTACAAAAGGGCTTGAGAAAAATATGTGAAGCAAAAAAGTACAAATAATTGTTACAACATAATTAATTATGAACTTTTGTTGGTTTATCACTTGACAGCATGGTGGTCAAAATATGCAGTTCATCTGAGAGGATGCTGATTAGTTACCACTAAAACTATGTGAGGTAACATGTGAGGTAACATGTGAGGTAACATGTGAAGGGTGTATTTCGGAACTTGATAAAAATAAAGTTCACAGAGGTACAATAAATGTCATGATGTGCTATAGTACATGTGACATGAGTCTGAGTCGACATAACAATAAATAATAAATAACAACATAACGACATAACAATAAATAATAAATAACAACAACATAACGACATAACAATAAATAATAAATAACAACATAACGACATAACAATGAATAATAAATAACAACAACATAACGACATAACAATAAATAATAAATAACAACTACATAACGACATAACAATGAATAACAAACAACAACAACATAACGACATAACTATAAATAATGAATAACAACAACATAACGACATAACAATGAATAACAAACAACAACAATATAACGACATAACAATAAATAATAAATAACAACATAACGACATAACAATGAATAATAAATAACAACAACATAACGACATAACAATGAATAATAAACAACAACAACATAAAGACATAACTATAAATAATGAATAACAACAACATAACGACATAACAATGAATAACAAACAACAACAACATAACGACATAACAATAAATAATAAATAACAACATAACGACATAACAATGAATAATAAACAACAACAACATAACGACATAACAATAAATAATAAATAACAGCATAACGACATAACAATGAATAATAAATAACAACAACATAACGACATAACAATAAATAATAAATAACAACTACATAACGACATAACAATGAATAACAAACAACAACAACATAACGACATAACTATAAATAATGAATAACAACAACATAACGACATAACAATGAATAACAAACAACAACAACATAACGACATAACAATAAATAATAAATAACAACATAACGACATAACAATGAATAATAAATAACAACAACATAACGACATAACAATAAATAATAAATAACAACTACATAACGACATAACAATGAATAACAAACAACAACAACATAACGACATAACTATAAATAATGAATAACAACAACATAACGTCATAACAATAAATAATAAATAAAAACATAACGACTTAACAATAAATAATAAATAACATTTACATTTTAATAAATGTAAGGTTAAAACCATAGAATTTGACATGTTTCAATTTTAAATGCATATCAATTACATAATGCTCAGCTTAGCAGGTTACATGAAAACTTACAGAGCTAGATAGTGAGCTTCATAGAGACAAGCTTACTATTTAGAGAAATATATAGAAATATATAAATATAAATATGGTCTCGCAGCTGTTATGGTTCCCATAACAGCTGCGAGACTCAGCAACAATCTTGCACAGCTAAACACTTATGAATATGAATATGTTCTTTACAAGCCCAGCGCAGTAAAACATCTGTGGCGGTAGGCCTGGCAGCTTTTGCTCACATAAAACTACATTGCTGATTATCGCATGAATATGGCTACTCGCCATGTCGTGTTAAAAATCTGACTTTCAGCTGTACAGTGCGTTTCGAAATTGTTTTGTCACCAATGCTTTGTTTGCCACCAATGTTTGCTCTTTGAGAAGTTGAACAGAACAGAACTCTGGTGCTGACCGGTGGCAACTACCAGTGGTGCTGGATGCATACATTTCTACTTCACTGCTGATAGCCTTGCGATTCTGCCACCAGTTTGTGGCGTAAATGGAAACCAGGCTTTAGTTTAAAAAATGGCAACAGTACTTGCAGAGGTTCAGTGAACACGTAAATGTTCGTAAGGTAACGACTGTGCAGGTAAAAAATGCGCTTGTTTTTTGTCACAGACCAACAATTTGCTCACGTGCTTATTTGACTCAAAGAAGATGAACACTTGAATCATTTGATGGAAGAAGACAAAGAAGTGAGTGACAAACAACACACTTTTCTAAGACCAAACATGTACAAGCAGCGCGCATGAGTTTTACCAGCATAAAATAAAGCTTGGACAGTCTCATGCATGCATGTGGTCTGCCTAGAACCTTCAGCTCTATTTATAGAAATGAAACTTGCAAACAGATACATGTTAGTAATAAGATATTGTGACACGATCATCGGAAAAGATCCATCAAAGATTTCAAATGGAGTCATTAGTTCGCTGTTTTTAATATTAAGCAGACAACTACAATAAAATTTAACTAAGCGTAATATTAACAAGGAAGTTACTTACATTCACACACTGAGTTGACTAAAAAAAACTATACCATAAAGATGTCAAAGCAGGCGCTTATACATGTATATACTTATAAACAAAACAAAACTTTTCCTAAGTTAAAGAGAACTATGAGATTTTCCTATGAGATAATAAAATTGATATTTTAAAGTTTCTTATATTTGATTGTTTCAACAATTACTGTCACATGATTTGGGATTTATCACCCCCTTTCATGTAGCGTGTTTTATGCTTCTTTCCACCTTTTTGGGTCTAGTTTCTTCAATTTAATGGTACGCCTTGCTTCATCTTTGTATCTCAGGCTAGGCCAGTCCTAATTCTTCTTTCGTTCGTTTTATTGTTGCTGACCTCATTATTGTTGCGTTTCTCCCGGGTAGCCCATACTGTCATTGGACCGGAGTATGGTTCCAAGCCTGGTGGAACCAATAGAAGAGTAACAACTAAATAAATATCTTTAGTTTGCCCTATACATATTTTACCTGCACTCACCTTAGTCAGTCGGTTTTGGTAACCATTAAAGAAACTCATATGTTCTTACAAACTTTATTTGAGATTTTTATATGGTATTGTACTTTTTAAGTATTTTTGACAAAGTGCTAGAAAGAAGGCAAAAGGTATGTGTATTTTATTTCTTCTGCCTTTTTCTTACAAACTAGAGATCATTGAACAGGGCCCGCCATGAATGCTTTCACACGTATCAACCACTTAATTGATGTAATTTGCTAAAAGAATGCCTGTGTAATGTCTTGGCTTGATCACTTATTATAACCAATTACTAGTTACATAATATTGCTGCTTATATTTAGTATTTAGCATAGTAATTTTATGTTTTTAGACTCCAGGTGCTGGTATTGGTGATTGTCAATGTAATAAAGTAATAAAGAAATGTCCAGTAACTGCTGTGTTAGATCCTGCGACCTACACGTAGAGGCGACCTGGGTCGGCTTACTCTACCGGTCTGCATTCACCCTCCACAGGGGCCGTGTAAGTATTGCTCGTAGACCAACACGCGGAGGCGACTAGGTCGACTTACACCACCGGCCAATCACAACTACCTACACCAGGAATTGCTCCCTGGGAGATATACTGCTCGTACGACAAGGTCGACCTGAGGTCGACGCGGGTCGACAGAGTATTTCTAACCCTACTCCCAAAGCGCAGTCCGAAGGACTTAAGCTTGGAGTACGCAAGAGCTCAGTGTGTTTCTGTATTGCGCAAAGAAATAGAAGAGTGTGGGTTCAAATGCAAAGCATGTATTGAACAACTTCTAGGCCGATAGACACGGCCTTATATATAACAAAATATGTAAATGAGGTTGGCTAGGGCCAACCTCCTCTAGGGGCGTGACTATATAAAATAACCAAGGGCACACAACTCTAATAATAATAACAACTAAAAAGGAGATGGTACGGCAAGTTTCCATCACATACGCCGCCCCTATAGACGGCTATCGGCTATATACAAAAAAAAACACACAAAAGAAAAAAAATACAAGAAATATATGAACACACCAACTAGCTACTACAAAACAGGCAAAAACAAAAAAAAAGAATATAATAATATGAGAAACCGCAATCACTAAACACCAAGGGAAATACGGATAAATCATGTCGACCGGGTCATCTGGGGTGTCGACATGCGGTTGGCTAGATCCTCCAGGCGACGAGCCGCCCGTCGGAGGTTGGAGGCCTCCTCTCGTAAAGCATCTACCGTGACCCGGGGTCGTACTTCCCCCAGCCGACTCTGGATGCTGCCGATTGTTGTTAACCTTCTAGGGGCTGGGACTGGTCGTTCCCGTTTAGGTGGACTGGACCACTTCTTTTTCGGGGGAGAAGGGAGAGGTGCCGGGGGTCCTCTTCGAGTAGGTGGCTTCTTAATCGGCCCGTAGGGTGTAGGCTTCTCAAAAGCCGGAGGATTGTTTAATTTCACCCTTTTGCTCCAGGTCGGATAACTATCTCGGTCGACCTCGTATATATTAATCCCCTTTCCACCGTGCGCCTTCCTTACTTCGGCATCCTTGATCCGAGCCTGATGTTTGGCAATCGTATCTCGAGATGTGGAATTTCTTCCACATTTGCAGAAAAAGCGGGTAAAGTGCTGGGCGATGTGGATCCTGCGCCGTCGCGGGGTAGAGAGTAGTTGCTGGCACAGTGGACAATTCGTACCTTTCTCTTGACAGAGTTTCGAGATTGCTTTAGCTGTCCCTGCCGCAATCCATTTGGTTGGTAGTGGAGTGGGTGGAACGCGATTATCCGAAGAATCTGTTTCTGAATCGTCTAGGGTTTCACCGGGCGCTGGGTGGAGCTCCAACGGTAGGATCTTCACTTCTGGCAACATGGGTAGAGCTCCGATGATCGGTGCCGACTCCTTTACAGTTTCTTGGGTGATCTCCATGTCGAGAAAAGGTATAGGTGTGTGTGCTTCGATGCGGTAACAAGTAGTGAGCGCGTTCTGTCCGGGATCCAAAATGGCCGCCTTCTGACCTTGAACCCCGAGGGCTTCTCCCGATTGGACGGTGCTGGTGTCGTAATCGGCCAAGTACGCGGGAGGCCTCCTGATTCGTTGAGGCCGTGGTACCTCTCTAACCCCGGTATCACTAGCCTGGGCTCCCATATTTTCTGTGGCTCTCTCTTCCTCGGGTAGCAACTCGTCGCCAGGGTCGGGGTCAACCCTCGAGGTAGGATTGTGCTCTCCTGGGGGAACCAAGGAGTCCCTCCTGGGAATCCGGAGTGTTTCTGACCTTCCTGGCGACTGAGGTATTCGCAACTCTGTTAGTTGGCTAGGCAGGGGTAACTCCGAAATAACTACTTCTGGATTGTCGTTTCCTCGTGCGATTTGCCTTCTGGGTCGGCCCCTCATGTTGGGACGGCGAGCAGGCTCGACTTCCACTGGGGCTCGTCCTTGTTGTACCGGACTGGGGCGACAGAGTCGCAATCTTCCCTCCGCTTGGATAGATCGTTGTCCATACTTCTCGATCTCATAAGTGTGGTTTTCGTGACTCTTCAACACGCGATAGGGCCCCAAGTACTTGGCCGCTAGCTTCGGGTTTTCCCCTCTTCTCCGCCGCTTGCTCAGCAACCACACGAGGTCACCTTCATTGAATAACGGAGGCTCTCTCGTGTCGGTTGACACGATTTCTTTTTGCCTATCTCTGAGGAGGGTATGGGCTTGTACCAACCGGTCGTGGACCGTCTGCACATACTCATGTATGCTTGTGAATGATTCTAGTCTATTCCCATACTGCAATTGGTCAGGAAGACGTAGTTCCCGACCTAACATCAGATAATTGGGAGTCTCTTTAGTTGCGGAATGTGGTAACCCTCGCAGCGTCCTCATGACTTGTGGTAATAGCTGGTCCCAATCTTCCTGCCCTCTACCCAGCAAGAGAGCTCGCAGGGAGTCACCCAATACGCGATTGTTTCTCTCGACCACCCCATTCCCTTCGGGGTGGTACGGGGTGGTCCGAGACTTCTCAACTCCCCACAAGTCGCATAGCTCCTGGAATAATGAAGATTCAAATTGGCTCCCCTGGTCGGTATGGATGATCTCGGGTAGCCCGAAGTAACTAAATACTCTTTCGTCCAGGATCTGGGCTACCGTAGGGGCTGTAGCGTCAGGGATGGCTAGCGCATCTGACCACCTAGTGAAGTGATCAGTGAGCACCAGCACCCAACTATTTCCACGAGGGGTCGGAGGCAGGGGTCCCACCAAATCTACGGCTAGGCGTTGCCACGGCCTCCCGGCGTACAGCCGTTGTCTATTCCCGGAAGTCCGCCCCTTTCCGGTTTTGGCCCTCTGGCAAACCTCGCAAGAGAGGACTGCTCTCCGGATATCTCCGGCCATACCTGGCCAATACCAGTCTAACTGGACGCGTTTCAAGGTCTTCTCCACCCCGCAGTGTGTTTGCTCGTGGGCTTTCCACAGGATCTCCTGTCTCAAGGTTTTCGGGCAGACCACCACTACCTTTTCTCGCCCATTCTGGGTAAGATGGAGAGTCAGCACGCCCGACTCGTCGAGCTGGAGTTGGTGAAACATCCGGGCCAATCGTTGCAGCTCGGGGCTGCCCACTCGTAGCACGGCTTCTTCTACTCCTTTCCGGTCTCTGACGGCTTGATAAATGACCCCTAGGTCGGTAGTGGCCCTTTGTTGTAGTGCCCGCACTTCGTCCAGCGGGGTCTGTACTACTGTCAGTTGTTCTGGGACCTCTTTGACCGTTCCTTCACTAGTTCCATCCAAGTTTTTGGTTTCGCCGGTCATCTTGACGACTGGTGACTGAAGATCCTGAGGTCTTTTGGGAGGGGAGTCCAACACTCTAGGTGTTCCTGCCCCGCCCGGCTGCTGCACCGGAACTGGTTTGGTTGGTGTGAGAATCGGGGGGCCATGCCCTAAAACCGGTCTGTTGCCAGGTAGTTGAGGCCATTCCTCCTCATCCAACTGGCAGGGGTTGGGACTGGATATTCCGGCGCCTCTTGGCGGCCGTACCGGAACTTGGTCCACTGGCACAGCAGTGGCCCGATTCGTTCCCGAGTTTATGAGGGAGTCGTATACTTGCGACCTCGTTGGCCCTTGGTCCCGCTTCTCAATAGCAGCACACTGCCGGCAGTCGACGCACTGTCGTCGACTCAATCCATCGGCGTTCCCGTGTTTATCGCCTTTTCGATGGATTATTCGGTACTTGTGCTCGGCCAGACTCTCCAGCCACCGGGCCACCTGGCAAGAGGGTTCCTTCCTCCGGTGTAACCAAACCAAGGAGGCATGGTCGGTTCGGATGGTGAACTCTCTGCCATATAGGTAGGGCCGGAAATGCCGGACAGCCTGCACCACTGCCAGTAGCTCCCTTCTGGTTACGCAGTAATTGCGTTCGGCGGAGGAGAGGGTCTTACTATAGTAGGCTATGGGTCGCTCCGTGCCCTGCTGGACCTGGGATAACACAGCCCCAGTCCCTACATTACTAGCATCAGTATCTAGTACATAGGGCAAGGAGGGGTCGGGATATGCCAGTACTGGGGCGTGTGTCAGCGACCATTTGAGCCTAAGAAAAGCTTCCTGCTCCTCTTCTCCCCATTTCCAGGGGACCCCTTCGCCGGTCAACAAGGTGAGAGGTTTGGCGACCGAGGCATAGTCCGGCACATATCTGTGATAGTACCCAGTGGTACCCAAGTATGACCTTAGCTGCGTCACATCTTGGGGTGCTGCCCATCCACTTATAGCCTGAATCTTTTCAGGGTCGGTAGCCACCCCTGTGCTGCTGACTACATGGCCCAGGTATTTGACTTGGGTCTGAAACAAGCTGCATTTGGAGGGCTTTAATTTCAGCCCGGCCTGCCTCAGTCGCTCCAACACCTCGGCCAACCTAGTGACATGACTGGAGAAGTCGGCTGACATGACGATGATGTCATCGAGGTACAGCAGCAGGGTTTTCCAGTGTAGCCCTTGGAGGACACGTTCCATCAGCCGCTGGAAGGTAGCTGGGGCGGAGGTCAGTCCAAAGGGGAGCACCTTCCACCTCCACAACCCACTGCGTGTGGCGAACGCCGACCGCTCCTGGGCCTCGGCGGAGAGGGGTACCTGCCAGTACCCGCTCATCATGTCCAAGGTACTGAAGAACCTACTGCCAGACAAGGCGTCCAAGCTCTCATCAATCCGGGGGAGGGGGTAGGCGTCCTGGCGAGTGACACTATTAAGTTTCCTGTAGTCTACACACAATCGCCACGCCCCGTCCTTCTTCCTCACCAAGACCACCGGAGAGCTCCAGGCCCCGTGAGCGGGCTCAATCATGCCTTGCTTTTCCAGGGCCGAAACCTGTCGTTCGATCTCGGCCTCCTTTTCGTGTCCTACACGGTATGGGTGTTGACGGATGGGTTGCGCCTCTGGAAGGAGGGGGATCTCGTGTTGTACCAGGGTGGTACGTCCCATGTCCTCGCTCCCTTGGCTGAACACATCCGCATAGCGGGTCAAGAGGTCTTTCATTCTTCGGTGCTCGGTAGGGGACGAGCAATGTGGTGCCGCCTGTTGGAGCAGGTCCAGCATGTGGGGTGGTACATTGGAGACAGAAGGGGGAGTTTCTTTGGAAACCTCGGCTTCTCCCTTCGCTGTCCAGGGGGCCCCTATTTCGTCCGGCCCGACCCCAGTGTATTGCCCCACGACCGTTCCTGCCGTCACGCTGACGGGATGGTCGGTGGGGTTCATACAACGGATGGCCACTCTCCCCTTCTCACCGGGTTGGTGTAGGCTGGCGGCCACCATATATCCATCCTTCGTTCCCTCAATTAACCCGACTGGTTGATAGGAGGACGACGTGAGACGTCCGGCAACCAGGACCTCGGTTCGAGGGGGAAGCGTTGTGGCTCGCATTATCTGCACGCTGCTTGTCAGAGGTCGACCCTCTCGGTCCGTGCACGTCAACTTCTGTCCATTTAACACCAACGTGGGTTGTTGGAAGTTCATCTCGCAGTGGTGGTCGACCAGGAAAGGCATGCCCAGGATGGCATCCTCCTTCAGGGCACACACCACGAGAGACACAGTAACCTGGACACTCCTGACTCTGACCGGGAGAGTGATAAGTCCGTGGAACTGCAGCCGGGTGCCATCTGCCATTCGCCCATAGTCCTCCCGGACCTCCAATTTGCTCTTGACGTCTTTGGGTAACCGCTCAAAGACATGTCGTCCCAACAAATTAGAGGTACACCCGGTGTCCACGAGGAACTGGACGGGCTGACCTCCGATGCGACCTGGCAAGAAGTAGCTGCTATTATGCGGCTTCCATGCTTCGTCTCCGTGGGCCCGTTTGGCTTTGCTAGTCTTCTGGGGGGCCTTCTTGGGAGGCCGAGACGGCTTAGGCCAGACGTAGGCTTCGTCCTTGGCTTCTGAGAGTGGGAGACCTGCACACTCAGGTAAGGGTTGATATGGGTTATGCAAGGGGACCGGTGGCGAGCAGGGGGGGAGCCTGCGTCGCCTAGTCCGTCGTGGCTGTTGCCACTGTCCTTGCGAGGGTAGATTTGATCCACAGTCAGTACTTCCCCCTACTGCTGTGGATGGTAACCGTTTCCCGGCCTCGTAACCTGAGGCTGTTGTCCATGGGGGGCTTGGGGACACCGGCGTTGGATGTGCCCTGCCTGGCCGCAACCCCAACAATTTGGTCCCCTTTTGTTCACTCCTCGTTGCCCCAACAGCTCCCCTCCCTTTAGTCCATCTGCTAACCCCTTTATAGCCATCAGGACGTCGTTCAAGGTGGCTGATGGGGGTTCCGAGTGGACGGGGGCGACTGTAGCGGGGGCAACTTCTTCCTCCTCCACCGTCATTACTAGGGGTCGGGCACCAGATCGAGGAAGAGTGGGCTGGATTTGCAGGAACTCGTTCCCCGCCTGCACTGCTTCTTCCAAGCTCTGTGCCTTCATCGCTAACAGGTGGCGTTGGAGGGGCGTATTTCCCAGTGTTAGGGAAAACGCCTCCAGGGCCATACTGGAATGGTAGGATTCTGGGAGGTCAGCGTATGCTATTTTCACCAGACGCTCCATCTCTGTGGCATGCTCTTGGAGACTCGTCTTGGGTTCTCTTTTCAGGTGGAGTTTACTCCTAGCCTCTCTCGGGGAGAGCCCGTACTTCATGCGTAAAGCCGAGAAGATGGAGGCAGGTGAGTCCCCTCGACTGCATCCTCTGGCTCCGTCCTTCAGAGTCTCCCGCAGGTGGAGGAGCGTGGCCTTCTCATTCCACTCATTTGCTTCCGCGACCTCTTCGAATTGGGAGATGAATAGTTCTACATCCTCACTCCCATCGAACTTCGGAGGCTTGAAGTTGGCTCCCCCTCGGGGTATCTGTAAGGCTCTAGTGATAGCCTCTGTCAGTTGACCAATCTGGTCGACCTGGTGCAACTCTGCCTCAGCCAGATTTCTGGTAGCACTCCGTCGGCTGCTTGGCATGGTTACAAAGCTTATCTTCGAAGTTCGTGGTCAATCCCACCGCTGCCACCAGTGTGTTAGATCCTGCGACCTACACGTAGAGGCGACCTGGGTCGGCTTACTCTACCGGTCTGCATTCACCCTCCACAGGGGCCGTGTAAGTATTGCTCGTAGACCAACACGCGGAGGCGACTAGGTCGACTTACACCACCGGCCAATCACAACTACCTACACCAGGAATTGCTCCCTGGGAGATATACTGCTCGTACGACAAGGTCGACCTGAGGTCGACGCGGGTCGACAGAGTATTTCTAACCCTACTCCCAAAGCGCAGTCCGAAGGACTTAAGCTTGGAGTACGCAAGAGCTCAGTGTGTTTCTGTATTGCGCAAAGAAATAGAAGAGTGTGGGTTCAAATGCAAAGCATGTATTGAACAACTTCTAGGCCGATAGACACGGCCTTATATATAACAAAATATGTAAATGAGGTTGGCTAGGGCCAACCTCCTCTAGGGGCGTGACTATATAAAATAACCAAGGGCACACAACTCTAATAATAATAACAACTAAAAAGGAGATGGTACGGCAAGTTTCCATCACACTGCATCATCATCAGTAAAGTTCTACGCCAAAAGTCCTAGCAATTTTAAAAGTTCAAACAAAATTGCTATACGCATCCTCACTGTGCTTGATATTCAAAAACTGACACAACAACACACTTTATACAATCATTTGCAGACGTACAAAGCTTTTTTGCACAGCTGAATGCATGGTGTTGCAAGGATAATAAAAAAATTTCTTGCGTAGAAATTTATTTCTGATCAACACTATTATACAGCATTTACTATGCTGTGAATGGTGGGATGTGAAGATGAGCACAGTACAACTGAGCCACTCAGCCAGTTTGCCATGGCTTGAAATAGTTGTACTTATAATTATTGCATATCATGATCTCTCATTTAATCATGATCTTCAAGTATTTTAGTAGTAATCAAACAATTATTCCATAGTGTGGCAAGGTGGCTATGTGGATTAGTGGTTGGTGCGCCTGTTTGCAAAACTGGTGTTCTTGAGTTCAATTCTAGTGTGAATTGGTTTTTATTTCTTATAACTTTATTGCTATAACTAGACATACGACACAACAACAAACATCTAAACTTACATATATTATACATATCTTTCGTTTTGTCGTGACATCATTTTATCGTTAGCGACCATCTCTATAGACAATTTTATCGTTAAAAACAAAAAGCTTTTGCAATGAATTTTTGAAAACAATGCTTTTGTTTGAAATCTTTTTATTATAGTATCAAAACAACACCAAAAAGTACTAGTAAATAAAAGAAAAACGATCAATTTCTACAAATATGGCGACTTTTTTGTGAATAAGCGCATGTGCAAACGACTTGATGGCGTCAAAAAAACGATGGATACTAGCTGTGCTACACGGCATTGCTTGGGATTAACTAAAAATCAGCTTATAAACAAAGAGAGGTGATGAGAGTTGCCTGCCACTTGCTAACAGCCTGGCACATGGGCTTTGGGCTACTTGTTTAGAAGGCAGTATGACTTGCTCAGTTACAGGTTAAAGTTCTTTTTTGGTCTACCTAAGGGCTAGCTAGGGAGCTGAACAACTATATAGAAAGCTAAGTTCATTTTTTTCTGCAGTCTGAGTATTTCATTTAAAATAGACTGCCTTCATTTGAGCTAGACTGGAGGCCATAGTAGAAAATCATTCAACATGTTAAACGTTTTTCATTTTAGCACCTTAATGGCTTCAGAAATTTAACATTTGCAATACAAAAATAAACGTAAGGTTTTGCTTGTTTCTGTTAAATTTCCTAATTCGATAGTGCGCTTCACAATCTAGACACCCTGTATGATTCACCGCCCCTGCCCAGAATGAATGCTAGTCGATCTGTTGATCTATGGTGGTCTGTGGTTCTTGTGTGGTCTGTCTGACTTGCCATAGTGTTATACATTTGATTAGGTGTCCATGAAGTCATTTTTTTTGTCAGCCTCTGAGCCAACAACATTAGGTTATTCAGCTCTGTTTTTCAAAGCTGACGCTGTCTTTCATTTGTATTAAGTTCCATCATTACGCCAGTGTCATATACATACATGTATATAATCAGAAATTAAACAGAAGGAGAATTACATACTATTTATCTATCTCCTGGATGTGTTATTAGAGTAAATGTTTTATAATAAACTTTTATTTTATGTGTTTTATTTTATATGTTACCAATGACTTCACATATGACCAACTGTATAATTAACATGCTTTCAATAACTATTTATGTCAATCAAGTTATTGTTTTATTGTAGTTTCACGGTGTTGACAAGCATAAATAATAAATTTGAACAGAATATACACTATGGCTCATCAACCGTATGTGACAGCATAACTTTGAACCAGGGGATCCGCTACAACAGATTTTAGTATATGTTTATTTATTATTTAAATTAACCAATATTTATTTACAAATTCATTTTGCAGATAAAAATTTTAAACAGTAAAGTGATATGCTTTTAAAAATTGCATCGAAAATTCTTTAAATTTTTTTACTGGTGTTCAAAATGTTTGAAGCAAAGTTATCTTTGCTTTCATTTGCAATGAAGCAATTCACTGATCTTCAGTTTGTTAGTGGCTGCCAGTTTCAGTTGAGCTGAGGAAGCTGAAGGAGGCCACAAATATGTCATTAAGTACAGAATACTGGTTGAATACTGGTCCACTAAAATTCTCCTGAAAAGAGAAAAAACTTTCCATGAAGGTTTTAACAAATTTATTGTAGCAACCAAGTTGTCAGACCAGAGTTTAGCGTTAATCATTAAACTGATAAGAAGTAAAGAGACAGGTTTAAAGAGCTGAATATGAAACCAAAAATAACAAACAGATGTGAACTAATACAATAAATAAAACCCAAAAAAAGTGGCACAAGCCTTTGTTCCTCAAATTCCGGGCAATGTTTTTGCAATTTTGATTATAAACACTGGTTTCTAGTCCGCAAAAATTTCCCATGGCATAAAACAAGTGAAGCTGCCTCAATATAAAGTACCTTAAATAAGTACGATGCTCCTGTTAAGAAGTATTTTTCGTAAGGTTCAAAACTATATCTGGGGTCAAGGCCAATTCTTTTCGCGCGAACAATTACATTGCTTCCGTTGAAAAAGTCTCGGTAGAGTAGGAGTGTCTCCGGATTCAAAGTTCTGAAAAATATATTCTGGGGAACAGTAACTTTTTTATACACACACTTCTATGCAAGATTTGTTATTATTAATTCAACGTATTTAGGATTGTTATTTTGTTTTCTCAGTTTGTATTAATTGTATTATTACAGAATCATCTTTTATTGTAATTGTAGCAAAACAGACTTAATTTAGCTATTACTTGTTAATTATTTCACATTTATATCTAAACCCTTTTATCGTTGTTTTATTTTTTAAATTTATTTGACCTGCGCAAAACATTTTCTTTACGATATGAAGTTTAAAAGTTACAGTTGTTTGACAAAGTTTGAAAACCTTTACGGTTGTTTTTATTTTTTTTTTAAATTATTTCAACTACACAAAAAACTTTTCTAATGATACATGATATGTAATTTAAAAATTAGAATGACAAATGTTGTTATATATGGTAAATTAAAATCAATTATTTGCGCAAAAAATTTTTTATTACTCGGGCAGTGCCGGGTAGTACAGCTAGTAATGATATATTATGTAATGCAGAGAGCATTGCTTCGCAAATCTCAAAAAGGGAAGATAACTCAGAGATCATTTCAAACACAACAGATTTTTAGCATTGCATAAAATAAACTAATGATGGCTGTGAAAGATTAGCAGTCTGTCATGTGAGTAAGTAAATTTTCTCATTATAATGTTTTAGCCAAATCGATTCAGGATCTGTAGTTCATTGAATGTCAGTAGATAAAATATTCTCATTTTATTTAATTTTATATCAATTTTTACAAAGGCTGCAATCCTCTCCGTAAATGAACTTTCAAGTTGAAAAACTGCACAAATGACAATATTGGCCAGGCTAGTTTATATTTGTCCCAATATATCAGCTTGCTTGCAAGATAACTAAATTGAATATGTGCTGTAAGTACTATCATTTTTTAAAAACGACTATAAGTTTCGATAAATGAAAGCTTTTTTTTCTGCAAAACTTTGTTGGAACACCTAAACAAAAACGAATATTTATCATTTCTAAAATACATAATTAAAAAATGTAAAGCTTGCAAAAGATGGCTTACTCTGATCCAACCAACACTTCAGCAACTGCCGGTCAGCTCCAAAGTACACTTAATCCTACAGCACCTTCTTTTATTCCTAGAGTAAATCAGCCTGAACCTGCTGCTGACAGAACAGTGTCTCAACCATGCTCTCAACTGACTGAAATCAAAACACCTGGCACCACTCTTCCTCGTATACAAGGAAGCAGGCCTGGAGACCAACAATTTTACCCAGATTTAGAAGACTGGAGAAACATTAGCTGCTTAACCCGTGTGACAAATTATACTATCGATAAAGTGGCCTCGCAGTCTATTCCAAACAAATTTCTGGCACATATATTTGTTTTGAGAAATGCCGACAATCATGAGCGTTTGTTACTAATACACATGGATAGTAAGGGAAATGCTATTATGAATAATGTAGATGGTTCAGTGGCCATTTTAGCAGAAAACAATTGCTTGGTTGCTCAACATTTTAATAGCGCTACAAAGTTTGGATGCGGTGAAATCAGAAGAGTTTCCTCAATGAACAACTATTCTGAAACACTGAAAAGCCCTCGATTAGCAGGTGTAAAGGTCACAAGTTCTACTCTCATACAAAGCAATCTTTTATCTTAATCTCTAACTTTAGCTTCAGATGAACGCAGCTTTTTCTATAGTAAAACATATTCTACACTTTTGGAAGTTGACTGATTAGTAGGCCTACAGGAGGTCAAGTGTAGGTCTACCAAGTGAAAGTCACAAGCACTTTACTGCTCATATTGTTTTGTCAATGAGATGGTTTTAAACAAGATCAGAGACTTTTAGTTATGAATTTTTAAGTATACTAGTAGTAAGCCCGATATTGCTTGGAGTTCATTTCAATTTCTAAAATGGACTTACACACATTTTCCCACGGCCAAACACGAGCGAAGCGAGTGTTTGGGAGCTTTATGATAAATGCATATGTGCACAAAACTCCTGAAAAGTATTTATCAATGGCCATACCCAAAACCCTTGTACCGAAATTCCATTAAAGAATTCAACCATTTTTCTGTGGAGTCGTTTAAGCATAATAATGATACAAAACACATATAAACCTATTTAAATATGTTACCAAGTCTTTGAAAAGTGTCGGCAATATCCTAAAACTTACCCATCTGATCGGATTATACATAACTACAATGATTAATTTGGCCTAAAATTGCCATTAAAACCTGATAAACCTTTTGAATCAAAATTAAGACCGGCCAATCAAACGCCCATAAAGCTGTGCGACGGATGCACACTTCACCAGTCTATGGCCGAAATTATCGCTGGAATATCGTTTCTTGCTCTCTGTCTCTCTCTCTCTCTCTCTCTCTCTCTCTCTCTCTCTCTCTCTCTCCCTCCCTCCCTCCCTCCCTCCCTCCCTCCCTCCCTCCCTCCCTCCCTCCCTCCATCCCTCCCTCTCTCTCTCGGAAGAGTATATAATAGTTCATATTGGAAAAAGTTCATTTCCTATTACAACGGTAAAACATTGAGAATAGTAACTTTAAGATCTTGAGATTATATTTTACTGAACTATACTTTTCCCTATTATTAGGGAAACTGAAAAATGTGCGCACCTTCAGTAAAATCCAATTTCAAGATTTTAAAGTTACTATTCATTGACTCACACAATCCAACTCTCAATATTTTACCATTGTAACAGGAAACAAACTTTTTCCAATATAAACTATACTCTTCCCTCTCTCCAGTTCGAAACATTAATGACTTACTTGTTAACAACTTTGCTAGGGAGCGCATCACTCGATTAGCTATCAATAACCAAATCCTACAAAGTAAAAGAGACGAGACTAGACTACAAGACCTTTAACAGAACACTGCACTTATCTAACAAAACTATTTCTATTTTTTTCTATATGAACTTTTTCTAAACACTTTATATGTCTCTTTTTTATATTTCTATTATAATATATTTCCTTTGTTATTAGTTTGTATACAAAATACTTTACATATACTTATATATAGGGCCTACATATAAATCTATTTACAACATTATTCTATATCATATACCACTATTCCATTTCTATTACTTTATATACAACTTTACATTCTCCATATACTTTCCATTCACAACATTCCTAACATTTTTTTACACTTACACTTCTAAAATAAAACTTTTTCACCTTTATATATCTATTTATATTACACTACCAAATACAACTGTAATATCAACAATTAACCAGTTACTCATATACTTGTTTTCAACCCTACTTTACCTCCAAAATAAATTGTTCGTTGCACCTTTTTGGAGCCGTGCTCCCTCAAATTTATTTTATATCATCTCGAACAACTCTCATTTACACTATACTCTGTCAATTCCTGCTGATAACTACTTTTTCAACAACCATCAGTACAGTTTCTTTTTTTCTATAATCACTTTGGTCGTGGGCTGTATGACAGGGGTATTTCTAGTACATAGAGTGTATCAAAAAGCAATATTATTTTCAATCGTATGCAATTGTTTTTGATGTTTGAGGCAATCTTATTGTCAAAATTCCTTTAAATAAGAATGAATAAAACTGGATTCTTTTCAGTATACTAGTAGTGAACCCGACTGCTGAAGATTTATTTCATTGGGAATCCCAACTACTGAACAACTTTCACACAAAATACTAAAAATATGGTCATTGAAGGCAATTGTCTTTAGTGATAATTTATCAAATGTTACCAAGATATATTAATTGTCTTTAGTGATAATTTATCAAATGCTACGAAGATATATTAATCCCACGACCAAACACGAGCGAAGCGATTGGTTTGGGAGATTTATGATAAATGCACATGTGCACACAACTCCCGAAAAATTATCCGTTAACGGCCGTCACCAAACCCTTGTAACAAAATCTTATCAACAAATTTAACTATTTTTCTGTAAAGTTGTTTAAGTATAATAATGATACAAAACACATATAAACCTATTTAAATATGTTACCAAGCCTTTGAAAGGTTACCGCAAATTCCTAAAACTAACCCATCTGATCGGATTATACATAAATAGACAGATATATTTGGCCAGAAATCGTTATTAAAACTTTCTAATCCTCACTTTTGTTAAAGTTAAGACCGGAAATTAAAACGCCGAGCGACAGAGAATAGAACGATTAAGTCGTGCGCATTTCACGAAAGAAATAGCATGCACATTTCACCAGTCTATAGCATTGTCGAATTGCCGGAGGTTTCTGTAATTAACGTAGGAGTACTGAAATCGTTTCATTTTTGCCGATTTCAAAGTAACTGACATTTTGGAAACTTTTAAGTACTTTGGAATTCTAACTGATGTCCAACGCAGTGTAAGTAAAAGAAATGACGATGATATTTTTTCTAGCGGTTTTTATGAGATTATTACAATAATTAATTATAAGTTTGGATGACTACAGAACGATGACTACGTAGTACAGATTTTATAAAAATCTATATAAATATCACAACTTCGTGATATTGTTAGCTATGACATTTTGAAATGTAAACAAAATTGTGCATTAGTTTTATATTATTACTATATTAATAATATTGGTTACTCTAATAATGTCAGTGCATTTTACTTGTAATACTGGCCAATATTGCATTTCTCTTATTGCGGGGGTAGAGATAAAAACATAATCTTTTCCTTTCATTATTGCTATTTGTTGTATATAATAACACCCACACCCAGTACATTACAGCTACCATTGCAGTTATCCTATTGCACTGCAGTGCCATTTGACTGCTAATATTGATTTTTCAACCATCAGTACCCTTTCTTTTTTTCCAATATCACTTTGGTCGTGGGCTGTATGACAGTGGAATTTCTAATTTATTAAATGTTACGAAGATATGAAAAGGTGACATAAATATACCATACTTATGTTACATGCAGAAACAAAACTGAGCGTTTTTGAAACAAAAATATTCGCATCGTTTGCTGGGCCAGTTGCGTTATGATTGTTGTTTTCGATGGAACGAACATCTTCTGGCTGTTTAATAATTTCCACATCGTTTTCTAACCACAATTTTTTTCTGCTCTTCTGAACCTCTAGCCTCCAAACTATTTTGTGGCTGAGCAAAACCTTTATTCATTGCATTTCGCACAAATGGTAAACTTTTAGCCCCTTGGACGCTACGCGCAACTTTTAGCCAATAACTATTGCTCATACACCATTGTAAATGTAAACCGTTTTTACATACATCAAAGCCGCGTTAACTTAAAAACTACTATTGACCTAATACAGTTATTAACTACTTCAATGGTGTTGTTTTCAAAGTGTTAACAAAAAGATGAAAACCTTTCAAGTTGGAAAACGAACTTTGATATGAACAGAAACAATGAAAGAATTTATTGTTATTGATGAAACCGAGTCATTATTAGTAGGATTTGGAAGATTTTGTATCAATTCTGCTGATCACTTGATATTATCGGCTGGTAAAAATCAAAGAATGCCAAATGGCCATCAAATGGAGGTGGGTTGAGTTCAATGAAAAGGTGGAGCTCTGTTTTTCAACATTTTTTCTATAGTTTTGGTCAACTAGAGATGGCATTCAATTTAAGGTTCTACGGCAGATTATTTCTTCAGTTGTTAGAGTGTAAAATCAAGGCTCACAAAAGCAATCTTTGTGTCGCACTTTATTACCGATTATATTATTTCTTCACTGTGACGATTCTGTGCAAGATAATAAAATTAAAGTTTTATAAGTAGATATCTATTGTGTTTGCGTCACCATTTCTTTTTGATAAACTAATAGTAATTCATAAATTTTTACACCAATTTTGAATAATTACATTTAAAGTTATACTACGATTAGAAATTGTCATACATCGAAATTGTATAATAATAACCCAAACATCAATCAGTTGCTTTATTTGCAAGAGCGAGGACTTCTTGAATATTGGAAACTGCCTTGAAGTTCCAATCATATTTGATATGATGATTACCAGCTTTTGCGGCAAAAGAGAGAATAATGGCTTTCCAGTAAATATCCCAATATCCATTAAAGTTTATGAGAATTTTCTTTTCTTTCCTACTAAATGTTACTAAAGCCTCGCTTGTATATTCGAATCCTCGTCGAAATAATGTTTGAAGTTCTCCATCTGCATTTT
Source organism: Watersipora subatra (assembly GCF_963576615.1). Lineage (NCBI taxonomy): Eukaryota > Metazoa > Bryozoa > Gymnolaemata > Cheilostomatida > Watersiporidae > Watersipora > Watersipora subatra. The sequence goes on from NC_088718.1 coordinate 14,401,355, forward strand.
TTGTGACATCACCAACCAGTTTCTTTTGATACATAACATCTCTTTCTATTGTTGTCTTATCAACTAAAGTTCCTATTTTCATATTCCAGAATAAAACAGGTGATTCGTGTGAAAATGTCAGCTTCTCATATAAAAACAACGTAGAACTGGAAGAGATGTTTTTGAAGCGGAAGTCAGGACTGGCTTGGAGACTACTTCGTTCTCCCAAGAGAACAACTTCATTGGTTGTCGAATCCTTAATGAAGTAATAATGTTTATACATTCTTGGGATGGTTGCTGCTAGTTCAATGGTTGCCCCTGTCATCGCTTTAAGCGCGTGTCTGTCTTCGTCCAAGTCTTGTGATGGTATGTCTGTTTCAGACGGTAGTTCTATTTTTCTTAGAAGAGGAGGTTTGCAGATGATATCATAAAGAGCTCGATGAACATTATATCCTGTCATAGAAATGGTATTTGGAGGTTGGTATTGAAGAGAAAGGTCATGGTAGAACCTCAAAGCGGCAACAATAAGCAGTGCTCTGTCTACATGTCCAGATCCAGTTTCGACAAACTGTATCAAAATTCTTTTAAAATCAAAAAGAGCACTGATGATGTTTGATCGCAAATTTTGTCTGACTATCGATGTGCAGGGAAAATAAATATTAGGCGGATTATTTTCGGGATGTCGAATTTTGTAAATTTTTTCATCAGATTCATTATACATTTTATGCGAGGCAACACTTCCAATTTTACCGCATCCAAACTTTTTAACCACACTAAGATTTTTCACAGTCATGCAATTATTTGCTGTTAAAACTTTTACTGAACCATCCAAGTTACTCATGATAGCATTTCCGTGAAAATCAACACGTATTATGAACAGCGGCACATGATTTTCAGCATTTCTCAAAACAAATATATGTGCAAGAAAACTATTTGAAATAGACTGCGAGGCCACTTTATCAATAGTATAATTTGTCACACGGGTTAAGCAGCTAATGTCTCTCCAGTCTTCTAAATCTGGGTAAAATTGTCGGTCTCCAGGCCTGCTTCCTTGTATACGAGGAAGAGTGGTGCCAAGTGTTCTGATTCCAGTCAGTTGAGAACATGGTTGAGACACTGTTCTGTCAGCAGCAGGTTCAGGCTGATTTACTCTAGGGATAAAAGAAGGTGCTGTAGGATTAAGTGTACTTCTGAGCTGACCGGCAGCCGCTGAAGTGTTGGTTGGATCAGAGTCAGACATCTTTTGCATGCTTTACATTTTTAATGATGTATTTTAGAAATGATAAAAATTCTTTGTTGTTTAGGAATGAAAATATCTTAAAAATTCTACATGTGTTTTCAGCAAAGTTCTGCAGACAAAAAGTGTTTTAACTTATTAAAATGCATAACCTTTTTACAAAAATGATAATATTTACATATGGTATTTAGTTATTTTACAATCAAACTGTTGTTTTTGCACAAATATGAACTAGCATGGCTTATATTGTTGTTTTCACAAAGTTTTTTTAAGCTTGAAAGTGCATTTTCAGAAAATGTCTTTAAAAAGTTGTTATGAAATTAAAAAGGAATTCATTTATTGAACTATGTTTAGAGTTGGTCAAAAGAATTTGTTGAAACCCAGCAAATGACAAAGGATTTATATTTGACTAGCTGCATAACCAGTCCAATGGAACATATTCACATACAGAGACAGGTTCATTGAGAATTGTCTTTCATACTGTAAAACAACTCCAAATATGCAGTCTACTGAAACTGTTGCACTGATCAGACTACGCATACACTTATGCAGTCACACATGTCAATAATTTTGGGGATAACAATGGAACTCTGCAGTGTTTTACAGCTAGTCTAAAATGCATCAGTATCAAACCTTTCAAACTGCAGTTGTCCTATTTTTGTCCAGAGAACTGATAATGAAATTGACATTGCTAGGCAAACTGAAGTTTTTCAAACTAGCAGTATTACCTGTCTACGGAACAGATTCACGTACAGAAAAAGGTTTATTGAGAGTTGTTTTTCATGCTGTAAAACGGTTTTAAATATGCAGTGTACTGAAGTTGTTTTGAATATGCAGTCATACATGTCAACAATGTTGGGAAGAACTATTAGAATCTGCAATGTGTTGTACAGCTAGTCTACAATGCATCAGTCTCAAACCACTCAAATTGGAGTTGTCCTATTTTTGTACAGAGAACTGATAATGAAATTGACATTGTTAGGCAAACTGAAGTCCTTCAAGCTGGCAGTATTGAAAAATTTTGCATCTTTTAAGGAATTATATAAAATATTTCGCTTTGCACTGCTGAGCTGTCGTTAGCATTTATTGAACAAAGACTTCTACATGCTTAAAACACTAATCATAGCTCACCAGTTCTTTGTCTATAGCTTGTGTTTTGACATGGTATATAAAACAGTGCTGCAGTAAATTATGTGGTTGTGTTAAGAGAATTGTTTTTATGAATAGTTTAGATGGTTCAGTGGCCATTTAGCTGCAAATAATTGTTTGGATGCTCAACATCTTAATAGCGTTACAAAGTTTGGATGCGGTGAAATCAGAAAAGTTGCCTCAATTAACAACTATTCTGAAACACTGGGAAGTTCTCCATTAGTGGGTGTAAAGGTCACAAGTTCTAGTCTCATACCAAGCAATCTTTTATCTTAATCTATAATTCTTTGAACTCATTTCAACTCCAAAGATGAACTTAGACGCATTTTTTATAGAGTGTATCAGAAAGCATCGGTATTTTTCAATCATGTGCAATTTTTTTATGTTTAAGGCAATCTTATTGCCAAAAGGTTTTTAAATAAAAATGGATAAAACTGGATTTTTTTTAGTATACTAGTAGTGAGCCTGACATTGCTGAAGACTTATTTCATTGGTAACCCCAATTACTAAACAGCTTTCACAGAAAATACTAAAACTGTGGTTATTGAAAGCAATTGTCCTTTATGATAATTTATCAAGTGCTACAAAGATATATTAATGAAAAGATGACATAAATATACCATACTTATGTTACACGCAGAAACAAAACTTAGCGTTTTTGAAACAAAAATATTCGCATCGTTTGCTGGGCCAGTTGCGTTATGATTGTTGTTTTCGATGGAACGAACATCTTCTGGCTGTTTAATAATTTCCACATCGTTTTCTAACCACAATTTTTTTCTGCTCTGCTGAACCTCTAGCCTCCAAACTATTTTGTGGCTGAGCAAAACCTTTATTCATTGCATTTCGCACAAATGGTAAACTTTTAGCCCCTTGGACGCTACGCACAACTTTTAGACTAAAACTATTGCTCATACACCATTGTAAATGTAAACCGTTTTTACATACATCAAAGCCGCGTTAAACTAAAAACTACTATTGACCTAATACAGTTATTAACTACTTCAATGGTGCTGTTTTCAAAGCATTAACAAAAAGTTGAAAACCTTTCAAGTTGGAAAACAAACTTTGATACGAACAGAAACAATGAAAGAATTTATTGTTATTGACGAAACCTAGTCATTATTAGTAGGATTTAGAAGATTTTGTATCAATTCTGCTGATCACTTGATATTATCGGCTTGTAAAAATTAGAGAATGCTAAATATCCATCAAATGGAGGTGGGTTGAGTTCAATGAAAGGGTGGAGCTCTGTTTTTCAACATTTTTCCTGTAGTTTTGGTCAAATAGAGGTGGCGTTCAATTTAAGGTTTTACGGTATATTATTTCTTCAGTTGTTAGAGTGTGAAATTAAGGCCCACAAAAGCAAGCTTCTTAACATTAATAAAGTTTGCTGAAAATGCCGCCATTGTTTTAGTAAAGATTTAAAGTACTAGCTTTCCAAATAAGTTACTAAAATGCATTAAGAACTATTTTATTACTCGTGCACTGCTGGGTCTTTGGCTAGTATTAATTACACCGTTGATAAAGTGTAGAGATTTTTCTCTGGCCTGATCTCATAAGGGTCTTATCTTTTTTTTAGGTTTTCCCTCACACAAGATCTCATCGTCACGCAACACAACTTTTATTATAGCAAAGTTTACTCTATAAATTTGGAAAGTGCAGTTGTTAGAGTGCAGAGATCAAAACCCACAAAAGCAATCTTTTTGTTGCACTTTATTACTGAGTATATTATTTCTTCCCTGTGACGATTTCAAGCAAGATAACAACATCAGAGTTTCATAAAGAGATAAATTTTGTGTTTGCATCACTATTTCTTTTTGATAAACTAATAGTAATTCAAAACTTCTTACATAAATTTTGAATAATTTCATTTAAAGTCATACGACGATTAGAAATTGTCATACATTAAAATTGTATAATAATAACCCAAACATCAATCAGTTGCTTTATTTGCAAGAGCGAGGACTTCTTGAATATTGGAAACTGCCTTGAAGCTCCAATCATATTTGATTTGCATATTACCAGCTTTTGCGGCAAAAGAGAGAATAATGGCTTTCCAGTAAATATCCCAATATCCATTAAAGTTTATGAAAATTTTCTTCTCTTTCCTACTAAATGTTACTAAAGCCTCGCTTGTATAATCAAATCCCCGTCGAAATATTGTTTGAAGTTCTCCATCTGCATTTTTTGCGACATCACCAACCAGTTTCTTTTGGTACAAAACATCTCTTTCTATTGTTGTGTTATCAACTAAAGTTCCTATCTTCATATTCCAGAATAAAACAGGTGATTCGTGCGAGAATGTCAGCTTCTCATATAAAAACAACGTAGAACTGGAAGAGATGTTTTTGAAGCGGAAGTCAGGACTGGCTTGGAGGCTATTTCGTTCTCCCAGGAGAACAACTTCATTGGTTGTCGAATCCTTAATGAAGTAATAATGTTTGTACATTCTTGGAATAGTTGCTGCTAGTTCAATGGTTGCCCCTGTCATCGCTTTGAGCGAGTGTCTGTTTTCATCCAAATCCTGTGATGGTATGTCTGTTTCAGACGGTAGTTCTATTTTTCTTAGCAGAGGAGCTCTGCAGATGATATCATAAAGAGCTCGATGAACATCATGTCCTGTCATAGAAATGGTATGTGGAGGTTGGTATTGAAGAGAAAGTTCATGGTAGAACCTCAAAGCGGCAACAATAATCAGTGCTCTGTCTACATGTTCAGCTCTGGCTTCAACAAACTGTATCAAAATTCTTTTAAAGTCAAAAAGAGCACTGATGATGTTTGATCGCAAATTTTGTCTGACTGCTGATGTGCAAGGAAAATAAATATTAGGTGAATTATTTTCAGGATGTCGGATTTTGTAAATTCTTTCATCAGATTCATTATATATTTTATGCGAGGCAACACTTCCAATTTTACCGCATCCAAACTTTGTAACCACACTAAGATTTTTCACAGTCATGCAATTATTTGCTGTTAAAACTTTTACTGAACCATCCAAGTTACTCATGATAGCATTTCCGTGAAAATCAACACGTATTATGAACAGCGGCACATGATTTTCAGCATTTCTCAAAACAAATATATGTGCAAGGAAACGATTTGGAATAAACTGCGAGGCCACTTTATCAATAGTATAATTTGTCACACGGGTTAAGCAGCTAATGTCTCTCCAGTCTTCTAAATCTGGGTAAAATTGTCGGTCTCCAGGCCTGCTCCCTTGTATACGAGGAAGAGTGGTGCCAAGTGTTCTGATTTCACTCAGTTGAGGACATGATTGTGACACTGTGCTATCAACAGCAGGTTCTGGTTGAGTCACTCTAGGGATAAAAGAAGGTGCTGTAGGATTAAGTGTACTTCTGAGCTGACCGGCAGCCGCTGAAGTGTTTGTTGGATTAGAGTCAGCCATCTTTTGCAAGCTTTACATTTTTTAATTATGTATTTTAGAAATGATAAACATTCTTTGTTGCTTAGGAATGAAAATATCTCAAAAATTCTACGTGTGCTTTCAGCAAAGTTCTGCAGACAAAAAGTGTTTTAACTTATTAAAATGCATAACCTTTTTACAAAAACAATAATATTTACATACTTTATTTAGTTAGTTTACAATCAAACTGACATCTTTGCACAAATATTAACAAGCCTGGCTTATATTGTCGTTTTCACAGTTTTTTAAAACTTGAAAGTGCATTTACGGGGAATGTCTTTAAAAATTGCTATGAAATTAGGAAGCGATTAATATATTGGTCTATGTTTAGTGTTGGTCAAAAGGTTTATATTTGATTTATAGGTTTTTAATATTTTACTATTGATTTATAAATTTGCTTTTAAAAACTTATTATATTTTCTAGAGTTTTCAACCAACCTCAGATCCTGAATCGGCTTGGCTAAAACATTATAATGAAAAACATTTATTCACTGCCATGATAGACTGCTAACAATCTTTCACAGCCATCAGCTGTTTGATTTATGTATATAATGATACAAAAATGTTGTATTTGAAATGATTTCTAAGTTAACTTCCCTTTTTGAGATGTGCCAAGCAATGTTATCTGCATTAAATATCATTATATTAGTTCTTAAATGCTTTGAATGAAACAGTGTTCAGTTTTGTCAAGTCACTGTAACATGGTGTGAGTTGTAAAATGAGCCAAATAAGATTAAAGTTAGATATAGAAGGTATATTACTTTCCCAACGACTGAATCTCAAAGCAATTAATTTGTATAGTAAATGTCAAAGAGAAGTTAGTGCATTCAATGTCTGCTGGCCATCAATATGCTTGCAAGCAGTATAGCAGCTGAAGGATGTAGATTGACTTTATTAAGGCATGTTTAGGGTAAAAAGGTTTGAAAGGTTTATAACTCAATTAAGTCTATTGACTGTAATTCTGTGGAGTTAACAGAAGGTTGGAGCAAAAAAACTGGAAAATGTATTGAATAAGTTCCTTGACTACAGCAATCCTGGATTGGGTATCATTATGAGTCAATTTAAATTTCATAAGTATTGCAAAAATGTAAAACCTACAGACAAAAATAAAATTAAAATTAATTGATAATTAATTGATAAAATTAATTGATGAAATTAAGAAGACTGATTGAGGGTTGAACATAGGAAAACAGGGCAACAGCAAATTTTAGTATAAGTAAATACTAAAATGACTGCTATGACTAGCAGTCATTTCCACTTTCAGGCTCTTCAGCAGATATATGATCTAGAATGTTATCATAGAAGTTGTTAGTGCCAGCAGACGCATCAGGATAGATATGCTAATTTTCCAATATTTTCCATGCAATCGACAATTTCTTTAAAAAAAATTAATTTTTTAATTCAATTTCAAATTCAAATATTTTTTAAGCTGATTGGATAGTACGATACATAATTATGTTTTCACAGAAACGAATTAATTATTTCCATAATTATAAATGTACTTTTTTTGGAAACTTTTTTGATAATCTAGTGCATAATTAGGTTTTATGCAAATTTTATATGAATATTCTAGCTAATTTTATTTTTAGACCAATTTATTTATTAATGCTTAGTTCTGATTATATAAATTGGGTAATTTAAGCATTAAAACTATTAATATTTAAACAAGTTTGGTAATTTAATGTTTAATTAAATTTAAGCAAAAAAATTTTGTTAACTCAGTTGCTAATAAAAGTTCAATAATCCAGAAAAAATTAATTTAATTACTGCGATTTGAAATTACCAATAAACTATTAGTTTAGTTGCAATTTCTGTCGCTGCCTCAACTTTGATAACAAAATAGTGGTTAGCCACGATATTAATTTAAATAATTTTGTAGTATGCTAAATGGCTAATGCTTGTAAGCGGTTTATTGTTTTCACCATTTCAGTTTTAAGCCTATCAGTAAATCTACTTACCATTTCTAAAAGAACCTTTTCAAATGTGTGTTTGCAGGTGTTTGCCAGTGTTTGAAAGTGGAAAATAGAGCTTTACAAGGCAAGCGGAGTGTTATCTTTAAAATTCCTACTCTAAGCTGTACGTTTCTATATTTTGCGTTTTTATAATTAAATTTTATTGCAAAGTATACTCAAAACTTTTTTGGGATAACGTTTTAATTGAAATTCTGATGCGATCTTGTGTGAGTTCATAAGCACTTTGCACGCTTGTGAGGCAAAAAAATATGCTTCAACATACAGTATCCTGATGAATATTGCCATTAGCCACTACATTGTTACATCTGTTCACCGTTCAGCAGCATTACCTAGAATTTTTACACACACATCAAAAGACACACATATAATTATTCTAGAACTACAAACCAGAAAGTGATTGCATATACAAACCTATCAGAATTGGCGCTGTATGCAAATTTAGCAACGATTTGCGTTTGATTTGAGCTTTCAAAGAGTTGTGAAAATTAATTAAGTTATTATATTATACTATAACATTATTGGTTTCTGTAGGAAAAGTCTATTAGTTTAGCACTCTTGGAGTTCTTGCTGAGTCAAATTGGCCTAATCCGTGCTGACCGATGATAGTTGCCGGCGTTGAGTCATAAGCTAAGGTTTTGCTTAACTCATAGTGTGACGTTTCTCTAGCTTCTGTAGAAGGCAGCCAGACTTGAAATACTCCTTTTAATTATTAAGTTGTCAACTACCATGGGATTACTTACTAGAGATTACAGGTTAGTTGCATTTGCTGTTTTATTTTATTATACCATGTTATATTGTTGCTTGTCACATTTCAGTTGATGTTCAGTACTTTTACTTGCTATCATACTGTAACTTTTCATATTTTGTTGCATTCATATTTATTGTGCTTAACAAGTTGGTTTAAAATGGTATTGAAATGTTATTTCGGGTTTCACGGTACTCAATAAAGATTGTGACCTGCATAATAACCTGTGAAATCACCTCACGTAGAATCCTATGCATTAAATCAAGTTAAGATTTTTAATCAAAACTCTTCAGTATCAACTTGTAGACAATTTTGTTCTCTTCCAAATCTTGACTATATTAATAGCAGTGTCTGTTTGTCCGTCTTTCTGAAGCCACGGTAAGAGCCTTTTGACAAAAATATTGACACGCAGGGAAATTAATCTAGTGGAGCCAGATCCAAAGGCAAGCATGCTACCACTATATCACTCGGGCGCCTTACTGGTTTACGGGATAGTTCTCCACTGATTACTCATGACCATCTCTCACAGTGCACAAGCCTATATATGACTATATGATATATAGACTATATGTGGCATATAATACATGTAGAAAGACAATAAATTTTTGAGCTATTGCAAATGGGAGTTTTTTTAAATGTTGTAGACTTTCCATTAGAGATTATATAAAAACAGTAGACAAGGCCTATTTGTTTAAAACCTAGATCAATATAAAAGCCTATTGGTTGTGTAACTTTCTCATACATGGCTCTGGCTAACATAGGCTCTGGCAAACCTAATTAACGGATTGCCTTAGTACCAGAACAATGATCAGGAATCACAAAGGTAACAAATCTGCCCAAGTTTTGGCAAAATGAATCTATAATATTAGGTTATCATTTGTTCATAAAGGCTGACAATTTTTTTTTCTACTCTGAAAACAGGGCAGAATGAGGTGGTTTCAAATTTTTTTATTTCCGATTCAAGATAGATGAAAATAAAAGCTGCAAACAGTGACCTGCAATGACCTAAACACATTTTTACTTTCATAATTCTCCCGTATCAGCCTAGATATTGCTAATAACTATATTTTTATGTTAAATAATGGGTGTCTGCATTTTGGTCAAACTGCAAAAAATGATAATGGTGTTCTTTTACACTCAGATTCATGACATTAAAAGATAATGAACATAGCTTTTGTTTTTTAATTCTTGTGCATAATTCTTTGCTGATTCTGAAGTAATTTAAATTAAAGTTTATTACAAAAATGCTCAACATTACTTCAGTCAGAATGAACAAAATCCGTAAAAAATTGAAAAAATAAAAAAAGAATGAATAAATTCTGTAGCAAAAAATTAAAAAGTTAAACTATCAGAATTACGCCACTTTTTAACAATAGGATAATTTACTGGAAATAACTATCTGCGCATTAAAAGTCGCCGTAGAAATAACTATATTTGGAACCAAATCTATTTCTACATTGCATTTTATAATTGAAATAACTTGTTATCAGCTAAAAGAAGTGCTTGAAACTAGACTAACCTATCAGAACAAAAGTATTGAATTTCACAAAATATGGAAATAACTAGATTTGGAAACGAGCTTTCATATATAACACATGCATAAACACACATCTTTTTTACAACCATCAGTTGTTAGGTAACATAACTGTACATACTTTACAACTGTGTTCTTGTGTGAGTACGATTTTTATAAATATCCTATTACTAATATTTGCAGAAGAATGCTATTTTTAAAAACTTTCTACATGCCTTATAGAATAACAAACCACATTTATGACCTATAATTTATTTTTAAGTATTTGGCTTGAACAGAAAAATTTTAACAAGCAAGAATTTTTCCAAGTTGTTTATGATACACGGCTGTGATTGAAATTCAAATCGTATATATATCCCAAAGTTTTTTGTCTGTAGTTTGTTTTCTGTTTCCTCAGCTACAGCTTTTGAAATTTTGTAATTAAAATTCAACATTTTGCTGGACTTCAACTCACAAAGAGTGCAAACACAGTTTGATAATCCAGCGCTTTAACCATGAGACCACCGAAGCTTTTACAACTGCTCACTCTCACTACATAACGTATACATCCACGTCCACTTTTTCACCAAAATGACGTATTAATTTAAACTCTATGAACTCTTTTAGCTCTATGAAATGCGAGGCTTTTTGTCCTCTCTGTATTCAGGCTAACTTGCGTTTGGCAAAACGATATAAACAATGGATTATCTCGAAATTAAAATTTGGCGATTAAATTCTATTAACTCATTGAAACACGATGCTTGAACTTCTACTTCTGGCTTTCCGTAAGGTTTAATTGCTAAATCACGGTGAAGGTCAATACTTTCAGTCGGACAATTTTATTATTTTCTGCAAGAATGACCTTTACATTCTTTCACCGTTCAGTCCGACAAAGGCAGTACAATATCTCATTTTTACAGTTGTACCAGTATTGAGAGGGACCAGTATCGTCGTATTCAGACTTTTGATGGATAGCTGCTGGTGGAACAGTAACTTTTTTATACACACACTTCTATGTAAGAATTGTTATTATTAATTCAACATGGAATTTTTATTTTGGTTTTACAGTTCGTATTATTACCGAATAATCTCTTATTGTAATCGTAGCAAAACAGACTTAATTGAGCTATGACTTGCTAATTATTTCACATTTACATCTAAACTCTTTTATAGTCATTTCCTCATGATATGAAGTTTAAAAGTTGTTTGACAAAGTTTGAAAACCTTTACAGTTGTTTTTATTTTCTCTCTTAATTTATTTTAACTACACAAAACATTTGTCTCATGATATGTAGTTTGAAAGTTAAAATCACAAATGTTGGTATATGTAAAATGCAAATCAAATTTCTGTTCAAAGACTTTTTTATTACCTGAGCCATGCTGGGTAGCACAGCTAGTGAACCCATAATATCAAGTGATCAGTAGAAAAGTGTCCACAAAATAATATTAATAATGAATTGTTTACATTTATAACAATCAATTCTCTCGTTGTACATCTCAAAAGCTTGTCGCCTTTTTTAGTTAAAACTTTGAAAGCAACACCCTAGAAATAATTAATAAAGGTCTCAAGCTAATAGTAGTTTCTTGTTTACCGTGGTCTTTCTACTTCGAAGAACATGCATTTAAAGAATGGTTTGCAAATTTTGGGGCAAAGGTTGCGTCTAGCAAACAAGCTTTTACGTGTTGCATTTGTGTTAAATGCAGCGCTTGAAGGTTTTGCTCTGCCAAAAATTGTTTGATGTTAATATCAACTAGTTCAGCAATGCAAAAGAAGAGTTGAGGCCAAAAAACTTTGTGGAAGGTATTAGACAATCAGATGTTTGTTCTATCAAAAGCAACAATCAGAACGCAGCTATCCGAGTAAAGGATGGAAATAGTTTTGTTTTAAAAACGTTAGTTTTTGTTTCTGCATGTAACATAAGTTTGGTTCGTTCATGTCACTTGTTGGGAAATATATTTGTATAATTTGACAAATTATCATTATATAACTTATAAATATGCAGATTTATAGCATGTTATTTAATAGCATCCTTGCGGCTATCTTAACAAGGTTTACAATGGATCGATGCTCATAAATCCACTTCTATTGCACATAAAAAGCTAGTTTTGCCTGCAAGCTTTAGCAAACATATCAATGAGTGAAATGAGTTTTTATGCAACATTGTTAAATATGGTTATAAAATAAAAATGTTTTCAAATTCAGAATGAAATAAAAATTCAAAATTCTAGCAAATTGAAGGACACAGGCTATAATATCATCACAGGTTAATTGCAAGCAATGAATATCAACTAGTAGAGATATTTTTCGGACTCTTGATGCATATTAATTAAATGATCTTTGACAAGTTGGAGATTGACATAAAAAGGTTTAATATCGCTCCACCAGAAAAAGAGAGCAAAATACAGGCGACATTCGTTTTGCTCATAATAGGGCTAAATTTATCTTCCGAAAATTCTGATGAGCCATTTGAAAAATACACCGCCAGCCTCGATTTGAAGACTGCCTCCAATTGACTGCCACTATAGAGGATAGGTTGGAAAATAGAGCGCCATGGTGTTCAGTTAGAGGTTTCACGGTATGTTGAGATATCAAATTTGGTCTGAATTAGCCTATCAAACAATTGCACTCCAACTGTTCTGTACGCACTGCACCTAGTAGTAGATACTATCATCTAGTAGTAGATCTATACTAACAGCTAGTAGCAGATACTAACAGCTAGTAGTAGATACTAACAGCTAGTAATAAATACAAACAGCTAGTAGTAGATACTAACAGCTGGTAGTGGATACTAACATCTAGCAGTCTATACTAACTGCTAGTAGTGGATATTAACAGCTAGTAGTAGGTACTAATATCTAGTTTTAGATACTAGCAGCTAGTAGTCGATACTAACAGCTAGTAGTAGATACTAACAGCTAGTACTAGATTCTAGCAACTAGTACTAGATACTAACATGCAGTAGTCGATACTAACAGCTAGTACTAAATACTAGCAACTAGTACTAGATACTAACAGCTAGTAGTAGATACTAACATCTAGTAGTCGATACTAACAGCTAGCAGTAGGTACTAACAGTTAGTAGTAGATACTAACATTTAGTAGTCGACACTAACAGCTAGTAGTAGGTACTGAAAGCTAATAATGGATACTAACAGCTAATAGTAGATACATGTTTTAACAGCCAGTAGCAGGTACTAGCTTCTGTTAGTAACTAACCAGTTACTAAGATTGTCGACATTTATGCCTAGGCTTATATTGTCCCTTTCCTACTTTCACTCATTACATAGGGTATTGCCACATTAGTGCTTTTGAAATTTGATTACATTGTAGTTTAGCAGAGATATTCTACTTTGATTAAAGAGAGGCCTAGGCGTGCTACTGTTGTACACAATGTTCAACCAGAGCATTGCAAAGTTAAATGCAACGCGTAAAAGTTTTGCTTTGCCAAAAATTGTTTGAATGCTAATATCGACTAGTTCTGCAGTGCAGAAGAAGAGTTGAGGCCAAAAGATATTGTGGAAAGCATTAGACAACTAGAAGATGTTTGAAAGCAGCAATCAGAACGCAGCTATCCGAGAATATGATGGAAATATTTTTGTCTTGATAACGTTAATTTTTGTTTCTTCATCCCACGACCAAACGAGCGAAGCGAAGTTTGAGAGTTTTTATGATAAATGCATGTGCACACAACTTACGAAAATTATTCATCAACAACGTCGGAAACCCTTGTATCGAAATCTCATCAACAAATTTAACCATTTTTTGGCAGAGTCTTTAAAGTATAATAACGATACAAAACACATATAAACCTATTTAACTATGTTACCAAGTCTTTGAAAGGTTACCGCAATATCTTAAAACTAACCCATCTAATCGGATTATATATAAATAGACAGATTAATTCGGCCAAAATTCGTCACAAAACGCTTGAAAAGCTTGGTTTAATAATAGTTAAGACCGGCCTACGATACGCCAATAAAGCCGTGCGACAGATAATAGAACTATTTAGCAGTGCGCATTTCACGAGAAAAACGTGCTCATTTCACCAGTCTATGGCATTGTTTAATTGCCGAAGGTTTGTGTAATTAACATAGACTGTTTGAGGTGTAGACCGATTTACAGGTACGAAAATGTGGTACACAGTTTATCAGCCTACGTTTTTGTCCAATTACCGAAGGTTTTTTAAATTATTAGAACATTAACCAGATTTCTTTACATCTTATCTACAAGCTAGGGCGGAACTACAATGCCCCTTTATGACAAGAATATTTCTTTATTTCACTCCAGTTTTTATAAAACTTTTAGACGCGTGAATGCCAACGCTTGCTTTCTGTTATATATCGCTGTCAAAACTATTCTACATTCACAACACAACCAACTTTCAAACTGTATATTACACGGCAGCTTGCCGTTTTACTTTTTATATTGCATTTCAGAGATATAATAAACATATTTCTTTATTGTTGTTGTTAGTTAAATTACGTACAGTAGGTTAGGTTGTACAGCCATGCCACTCTTAGCCGTACAGGCATTCCTCTCGATCTAGCATGGAGTTTGACAATACACAAGAGTCAAGGTCTTACCACGGCTGAAGCTATCATTGATATAGGCCACCACGGAATGACCGCTGGAATATCGTTTGTTGCTCTCTCTCTCTCTTCCTCTCTCTCTCTCGAGTTCGAAACATCAATGACTTACTTGTTAACAACTTCGCTAGGGAGCGCATCACTCGATTAGCTATCAATAACCAAATCCTACAACGTAAAAGAAAGGAGACTAGACTGCGCGACTTTTAACAGATACTGTATACTTATAACAGATATTGTAATATCAATAATTAACCAATTACTCTTATACCTGGTTTCAACCCAACTTTACCTCCAAAATAAATTGTTAGTTGCACCTTTTTAGAGTCGTGCTACCTCAAATTTATTTTATATCTCAAACAAGTCTCATTTACACTATACTCTGTCAATTCCTGCTGAGAACTACTTTTTCAACAACCAACATTCTTTTTTCCACTATCACTTTGGACGTGGGCTGTATGACAGGGGAATTTCTAGTGTAATATAAGTATGATTCATTTATGTCACTTGTTCATGAATATATATTTGTATCATTTGATAGATTATTGCTATATAACTTTTAAATATGCAGATTTTTAGCGTATTATTTAATAGCATCCTTGCGGCTATCTTAACATGGCTTACAATGGATCGATGCTCATAAATCCACGTCTATTGTACATAAAAAGATAGTTTTGGCTGCAAACTGTAGCAAACATATTAATGAGTGCAAGGAGATATTGTGCAACATTGTTAGATATAGATATAAAATAAAATAAGTCTTCAAATTTAGAATATAATAAAAATTGAAAATGCCAACAAATTGCAAAGAAGGACACATGCTATAATATCATCACAAGTAAATTGCAAGCAATAGATATCAACTGGTAGAGGTATTTCTCATTTTCTCAATGCATATTTGTTAAAAGAACTTTGACAAGTTTGAGGTAAGTTGAGGTAAGTTGAGGTAAGTTGAGGTAAGTTGAGGTAAGTTGAGGTAAGTTTGAGGTAAGTTGAGGTAAGTTAGCAGATTTGTGGCATCTAAGAGCTTTAAAATTACTACACCAGAAAAAGAGGGCAAAATATAAGCGACATTCGCTTCGCCCGTAAAAGGGCTAAATTTATCTTTCGAAAATTCTGACGAGCCATTTGAAAAATAGACCGCTGGCCTCTATTTGAATGCCGCCTCAAATTGACCGCCCCTATAGAAAAAAGGTTAAAAAATAGAACACCATGGCGTTCAATTAGGTGTTTTACGGTAGATAACAATGCAAGCCCACTTCGAACAATGCTATGGTCAATTGGCAATTTTAGAACTTTTGTGTTCCATAAAAATTAGCAATTATCTAACTGATTAGAAACTAAAGAATGCACTTGCAGTTGCATTAAGAAGATTTGTTATTGCAAAAGCAGTTTAACAATTGCAGTTGAAGATGAACTTACACAAGTTTTTGTAGATTTGATCAAAAAGCATCCTTCATTTTTTTTGTGACGTCATTCTATCGTTGTCGACCATTTTTGTAGACAACTTTTATCGTTAAAAACACGAAGCTTCTGCAATGAATTTTTGAAAGCGCTGCTTTTGTTTGCAATTTTTTTATTATAGTATCAGAACAACACCAAAAAATGCTATTAAATAAGAGAATTACAATTGTTTTCTACAGAAATGGTGGCTTTTTCGTGAACGAGCGCGTGTGCAAATGGTTTGATGTCGTTAAAAAAATAATGGTATTTCTAATATCTGTAGTACAGTATTTTGCAATATTTGCATTTATTTTTGATGTTTGAGGTGATTTGTTTGCCAGGATGTTTCAAAATTGCAAAAGGTAGAATTTGAGCATGATAAAAATTCAGATTAATCCAAAAGACAATTATAATGTCTGTAATTGCAAAATGACTGACAAAATGGAGAGGCGTATCAACTTGGATGCAATAGCCGATATCGACTAGAGCAATGATAACAACTAATGATTTCATTTTGCGTGTCAGTTGTTTTTTTAGTTTAAATGAACTTGTTTAAATAGTTCTAAAAGTTTGTTCCTCTTATCTAGGGAACATTCTGGCAATCAAATTTTCTCAAACATCATAAACAATCGCAAATGATAGATAAATACCGATACATTTTAATGAAATCTACAAAAGTTTGTGTAACTTCATTTTTAACTCCAGCCTGAAGACCGATTTCATGCACCCTATGAGCTACTTTTGAAACTCATGCGAGATAAATTGTGGTCCATCGTCTATTCTCAGCGTGTCAGTTTGACCAGTTTGCAGAGGTTTCAAGACATCTGCACTGAGATCAAACTATTGCTTGTCTAGGAACTTTGTCATAGAAACTCTTTGTGGTGGATCAGGTTGTGAAACAGTCATGCAATCTAAACGCTGATGACAATTATAGTTCTCAGCCTACTTATCAATACCTGGCCACCATGCTTTACTCCTGAGTTGCTGTTTGGTTTTAGATATACCTTGATGACTGAGTAATTAGCTACTCAAGATAGTTGACGCATCGACATTACCTTTTAGAACTTGCCAAAGCCCTACCCTCTAAAGTATAAATATGTACAAACTTCTGTATGTATAGTTACATTAATTCTTGTGCCCATTTCATACAAAACAACCTACAACATTCTCAGGATGTGTTTATAAGTGTTCTCGCTAGCTAGCGATTGTCTGCATTGCATCAGGGTTTACACTGCACCAGCAAGCACCATCTTTAATATGTGATCAAGTAGGCTATCTTCTGCAATGCACCAAGTTAGCTTGTTTTCTTTGAGCACTCTCTGCATTGGCAAGAAAAACTGTGTCTTTCTGCTTTTCAAAACCCAAAAGTGGTAAACTTTATCTTTTCAAACCGGTAGAAAAATTGGAGTTGCGATCTCTTTGACCAGACAAACCAACCTTTTTTAACCTTTTCAAAAAATTTCATTTCATTACATATTAAATTTATTATTGAGTATACAGTAACATAATTTGCATTGATACATTTTTGCCTCCTCTCTGCTCTACTCGCTGCATGTATAAGCTCAAGTCACATTACTCCAAAGGTATGTACGTAACAAAATCTTTTTTTTAGCCATGGCCAAAATAAAATTTCATTTTTTATGGCCATTAAATGGTCAGGTGAGGGGCCGCTTTTGCAAACTTCATTGCTTAGTCTTTCTTGTTGAATTAGGTTAAAAAGATTTTAACCTAATTGACACTAAAGGCTGTAGCAAAAGCGAAGACAGAAACTGACAAGTGCTAAAAAATATGTGTGATAAAAAGTTGAAATTCAGTAAAATATTTAAAAATAGCTTAACTTAAAAAAAGCTTAGCTTCAAGTGTGCGTTTAATAATCTAAACTTATTTGAAGCGAATTCAAAATTTATGTATACAAATGTATGTTTTGAAGGTAAAAACTCCTTTCGAACGTACTGTGTTTGGCACACGCATTATAATGTTGCATTTTATTGCAAATTATAACCTCTAAATACAATACAGTTACTGCAGCTAACTAAAGTTATCACACTATTTTATTATTAATTTTCAATATGGGCAACAATTTTATAAAATTTTGATGATTTTTATCAGGTGATGCTTACATTGTATAATTACAATAACTACTATATCCTTACACACAGTTTCATGTTTTATCATGCGATGCCAACCCTTTAGCGAATCAACATCGTATCCTGTAGGTGCACTGTAGTCGCCATAAAGAGGCAGCAAAAACAATTCATTACTCAGTTTTTATGTAGAAACAAGGAGGCTCTTTGTCGGCCTTTCCTCTTTGTGATTCTCTATCATCTTCCTTTGTGTGCTCGCTATCATGGCTGCTTTTTAGTGGTACTGCTGCAGTGTAGTCTCAAGGAGCGAGTACCCTCATTTTTATGGGCATGCTATGACACAGACTCTATCTAAACACAGCACTTTCAAGTATTGCTGACCTGT
The DNA here is from genome assembly GCF_963576615.1 of Watersipora subatra. Taxonomy (NCBI): domain Eukaryota; kingdom Metazoa; phylum Bryozoa; class Gymnolaemata; order Cheilostomatida; family Watersiporidae; genus Watersipora; species Watersipora subatra. Next base: position 14,419,877 of record NC_088718.1, read on the forward strand.
TATACTTCTGCCAGGTGCCATGTCTATATAGCAAAATTGTTGAGCAATTTACACAAACTCCTTCAAATAAAACAGAAATAATATAGATATATATATATATTAATATTAGCTCATAAATATACATTAATAAGTGTGTATCTGCAGTACTACATGTGATGTCATAATGACATATACAGAGATGCTGATGCAAGACGTATAACCCTATACATCTTTGCATCCTCACATAAACATCTCCTTTAGTTGTGATATAAAATAAAACAGCTAATCTTGGAAAAACTTGTATCATATCTTAGGAGTAGTCTTTTATAGCACAGCCTAGCAAATAGTGCTGTCAACCTGCTGAGTAGATTGTCGTATGTGATGTTATTGTAAGCTGAGAACTTTTTTTAATTATTGTTCTATAATTGCGTGCAGCTTGACCAACAGACTCACTCATTGCAAATTAAATCAAAACCAATATTTTAGCATGATTGAATTTTTTCCATAATTTTGTGAAATAACAATCTTTTAAATAATAATGAGTAAGTTAAAACACATTTTCACATTTTTTTGGTCAAAAACCTATTCCACAACTTGTCTTCTTTAGCGTAGCAATTTAGAAAGAAACAGCTTTCAGTAAATGTGCTTCATTAAGATCAAAATCATCTAAACTTTACAACATTAGATGATTTTGATCTGAGTATTTCAGACAATGATGATGATGATAATGGTAAAGAAAAAAATCCTGAGCAAGAACCTGTATCCAAAAGTGAGCCTGAAAATGACATCGTTGAAGAGGAAAAATCCATACAAAGTTTTTAAGAAATATATGGTGTGCCATCAATGAAATAAAAAAAAATGATAAAAAGAACACAAAAATGACTATTGATTATTTTGAAGATCGGTTTAATGCTAGACACACCAGATGGAACGGTGATGTAAGTCAATCTCCTATTCAGATGGTAATGAAGTATTTCAACAAAAAGTTATTTGAGACCCTGAAAAATGAAACAAACCTTTATAATGTGCTGGCAACTAAATCATCAATCAAAACAAATTTATTTAAGGTTAGCATTTTTTGTGATGAATATTCATGTAGAAAATTTAAGGTTTAAAAACAATTATGTTCTGGAATGCAGAAGTGTGCATCAATATGATTGCCAATACAGAGCCATTGAGGAGGTTTTTTAAAGCGAGGCAAAATTTGTCCGCTGTTTCTGACAGCAACCAGAAAAGATTCTAAAAAGAGGGTTCTCAGCTGTTGATGAAAAACTTATCTCATTCACTGGATGAATGTCAGCTCAGTAGGTTTGGAGGCAAAGCCTAATCTAGTTGGTATCAAACAGAAGGTTATTTGTGGTAAATCTGGACAAGCGCTGGACTTCGCATTGTGCCAAAATGCCAGTACTGGTATATTTGAAGGACACGAATGCCTTGGAGGCATTATGATAAAAAAAACTTGCAAACATTTCCTAAAAATTTAAACTACAACTGTATTTGATCATTAATTGCTGGTTTGCTTGTTTTCAGAGAGTTGAACTTAAAGGGTATTCTTCATGTTAGGACAGCTGAAAAAAGAGGTGCATTTCATGAAGTCGAGAGGCATACCTGTGTGTACACTGGTTGGATAATGGAGTTGTTTCATTAGCATATACATTTTTCTAGCATTGATACAATAGACCAGGTGAAACACTGAAGTGAATCCATCAAAGCACATACCAATATTGATCATCCACATGCTGTGAAGGTATATAATAAATACATGGGGGCTTTAGACAAGTTTGACTTCCTAATAAAATAATACACAGCAAAAGCAAAAAACCAGTTTGAATGATTCATTGACTTCAGTGATTCTTGATTCTGACTTTGCGGAACGCTTAATTTTTGAATTAGACAATAGTACACAAAAGGCCAAAGTGTTGCACTAGCAAGTGATTTTAAACCAACATTGGTGGAACACCTGTACAGTCTAAACTTGCAACTCCCAGACTAGTTAGAAGACTATGTCTATCAGCAGACACCATAAATATTTAAATGCCTCCTCAAAATAAGTGAGCTGCAGCTGTGAGAACAGTTGGAGACATATGATATGACAGAGTGGCAACCTGACTAGTGAAAATTGATAGAGAACCTCAAAGGTAGAACATTGAAGGCTGTTCAAGGTCTAGAATCAAGTGCAACAATTATAAGGTAGATCTATGTCTCCACAAAAACTGCACTTGCTGAAAGACATTTCACATCAAAGCTTGACTGATATTATGATGCATCATATTTTGTAAGTAAGTAAATTTAGATGTCTAATAAAAAGTTACTCGCTGAAAAATTTGGTTGAATGCCAACAAAATAGACTTGGAAGTTAGATAAGTTATCATATTAGGTTGGTGGGTCTGAGCACCCGGAATTGTGAACATCCCATAATTCCTACAACTCCTATTGTGACAGTTGAGGATAAAAGTTAGTGCAAAACATTTACCTATAGAACTATAATAATAATAATAATAACTAGGAAAAGTATCGATTAGCCGAGGTATCTTTCAGGGGGACATTCCTTCTCCTTTGATGTTTGTGATGTCAATGACACCCCTCACAACTGTACTGCACAAAGTTAAACTAGCGTACCATCTCAAAAACAAATGTGCAGTTAACCATCTACTGTATATGGACGACCTGAAACTGTATGGGAAGAACAAGAATGAGATAGAGACACTGATACACACGATGAGAATCTTCAGTGATGATATCGGTATGGAGCTTGGATTAGATAAGTGTGCTACCATCACCATGATAAAAGGAAAACTAACTGGCAGAGGAAGTATCATGCTACCAAATGAAACAGAAATCCATGAACTAGAAGATAATGAAAGCTACAAATATTTAGGAGCTATGGAGGCAGATGACATAAAACAATCTGAAATGAAAGCTAAGATCAAGAAGGAATACATTCACAGGCTCATGAAAGCGCTGAAATTAAAGCTGACTGCAGGAAATCTTATTACCGCTATCAATACATGGGCTGTGTCCTTGTACAGATACGGAGCAGGTATTATTCAGTGGACGAAGGTTGAGTTACAGCAACTCGACAGAAGGATGGGAAACTGATGACAATACAGAAAGGTTTTCATCCAAAATCTGATGTAGATATAGTATATGTTGAAAGAGACCAAGGAGGAAGAGGATTAGTGAGTGTTGAGGAAACTGTGAATTACGAAAGTCATAGTCTGCAAAAGTACACAGAAGGCAGCCTAGTCAAATTTATAAGAACAGCGGGTAAGATCATAAATACCAACAGTGAAGATGGAAGACAAGAGTATAGAAACCATCAGAAAACTGAACAAAAACAAAACTGGCATGATAAGCCAATGAACGGACAACATCTAAAACAGACAGAGAATCAAGCAGCAAAGGAGACATGACAATGCATGAAGAGGGGCTGTCTCAAACGAGAGACTGAGAGCCTGATCATTGCTGCCCATGACCAAGCATTAAGAACCAACTATAGGAAGGCCAATAGAAAAGTCAACAAATGATCCGAAATGCAGATTGTGCAAGCGGAAAGATGAAACAGTGTCCCACATAGTCAGCGAATGCAGTAAGAATAGACAGACAGAATATAAAGGACGGCATGACAAAGTTGCAAGTGCAGTGCACTGGAACATATGCATAAAACATGAGTTGCCCCACACAGAAAAATGGTACGACCACCGTGCAGAAGCTGTATTGGAGAATGAGAAAGTGAAGCTGCTATAGGACTTCAACGTGCAGACAGACAAGGTTATTGAAGCTAGAAGACCAGACCTGATACTAATAAACAAAGAAACCAAACAGTGTCAGGTCATAGACATAGCAATACCTGGAGACACAAGGGTAGTACAGAAGGAAGATGAGAAGATTGCTAAATACAAAGAGCTTGGGTTTGAGATAAACAGACTGTGGAAGGTGAAGACCAAAGTGATACCAATAGTAATTGGTGCACTCGGAACAATATCAATAAGGCATATAGCATACTTGGCCGAGGTGGGAGGGAACATGTCTTTTGAGGCTATACAGAAGACAGCCATCTTAGGAACAGCTCACATTTTGTGGAAGGTCCTCTCTTAGTGGAGTTGAGGAAGATGTTGGATCCTTTGGCCTTTTGTTAAGACCCAGACTCAACACGGACTAAAACCAGTCACCTACCACCACACGACTGTGAAGAAAAACTTTTACAATAATAATAGTAATCTAATTGTTCTAGATGTTTCTATTTATTAGGAAGATTACTCGTCATTTTCATCATCGTCTGTTTACTTATTTATAGCTGTTTCCAACTTTAGAAGCTTCTCATAAAACATCCTCATTTCTACAACAAAACAGAAAAGTATGCTGCGTTTTGTAGTCAGAGGGTCTAATTAAAAAGAGTGTGGAGAGCAGCTGTTTACTTTAATTATAAACGTAATTTAGTTTTATCTAAGAAAATATAACACTTTTTATTGAATAAATGTGAAAATAGCTTGTGGGAGAAAAGCTAGAAACTGTGGGATTTTTGATTGTAAACTTTTGTTAGCTTGAATCAAATCTTAACCAAAAGAACACCTCAAAATATGGCACCAGCCAAAAAATTTCAGCCGCATGAGGTATTTACTCCTATTTGCAACAATCATTCCTTGACCTAAAACTGAATCAGAGATCGGCTATATCATTATGAATTAACTTAAAACATTATAAAAAATACAAGTATTTATTATAGTACTATAATTGTGATATTCTATTTTAGCAATAATTTTGATGCTAGAGGAATAAAAATAAGGTGTGAATACAAACAACATATGCGATGCAAGCTTCAAGCTATGATATGATTGGTTGTTCAGATGGAAAACCCACGATTAGTCAATGTGTGAGGACTAATCAAAAACATTTCTAATGGCCGCCTTCTTGAAACATTCTACGAAGGGCAAAAAAAGCTCCGTATTCCTCATCATCCCTTAAAAATGGTAGGCCTAGCGTAGGTTCATAACTATATCAAAGCAAATTAGCGGCCTTTAGAGTGTTAGTAGCATCTTAATATTTAGTTGGTCAGCACTTATTGTCAACCACAGGGTAAACTGGGTGGCTAATAAATAGATTGTACATGTATTTTTTAGAATACTTTTGGTTGCAGACAGAATGCCTACATAACTTGCTTCTTTATTATGTATAGTACATATGGGCTGACATAATAGAGGAAGTGAGTTCATGTCATAAATTATAATGAAGATGAAGCAATTACTATGTTGTCCCACAATTATCATCACTGATGTATTTATATGCCCGCATTAACTTTTGAGTGGTGGTTACGGAATCACGCCAACTAGGATCTGGTTAGAATTGCCCTGAAGTTTATTCAAACATCAATCTGAAATGTTGCCTGCTACTGTTTATGCAATAATATTTTGTGTCATTAGTTAGCCTTTAATCTAGTTTGTAATGTAGAAGCAAAAACAATTTACTTTGTGCCAACAACTCAATTGATGTATCAATGATAGTATATATAAAATCGTGGAAATTGGGGCAAAAATCTCACGCATTTTCATTTTTTTTGGGGTGATTGCGTGAGTCTCACACCCAATGCGTGAGAGTTGGCAAGTATGCTACTGTACGTAATTTAACTAACAACATCGATAATGAAATATGTTTATTATATCTCTGAAATGCAATATTAAAAGTAAAATGGCAAGCTGCCGTGTAATATACATAGTTTGAAAGTTATGTTGAAAAGTTGAAAGTTGGTTGTGTTGAATGTAGAATGGTTTTGACAGCGATATGTAACAGAAAGCAACCATTAGCATTAACGCGTCTGGAAATTTTCTGCAAACTGAAGTAAAATAAAGAAATATTCTTGTCACAAAGGGGCATTGTAGTTCGGCCCTAGCTTGTAGACAAGATGTAAAGAAATCTGGTTAATGTTCTAGATAATTTAATGAAACCTTCGGTGATTGGACAAAAAACACAGGCTGATAAACTGTGTACCACATTTTCGTACCTGTAAATCGGTCTACGCCTCAAACGGTCTACGTTAATTAAAGAAACCTTCGGCAATTAGACAATGCAATCATTATATACTTCGATGTTGTAAATTCTAATGAGTGTTCTTATAATAAAATATTATAATAATTTATTTATAAAATCAAATAATTAATTCGAATAATAAAATCGGCAAAAAAGAAACGATAACTTCTCAGTACTTTTACGTTAATTACAGAAACCTTCGGCAATTAGACAATGCTATAGACTGGTGAAATGTGCACATTTTTCTTGTAAAATGCGCATGACTTAATAGTTCTACTATTTGTCGGACAGCCTTATTCGTTTCGTTGGCCGGTCTTAATTTTGATTAAAAAAAGCTTGTCAAGTTTTTATCGCAATTTTTTGCCAAATTAATCTGTCTATTTATGTATAATCCGATCAGATAGGTTAGTTTTAGGATTTTGCGTTGCGGTAACCTTTCAAAGACTTGTTAACATATTTAAATAGGTTTATAAGTGTTTTGTATCATTATTATACTTAAACGACTCTACACGAAATTGGTTAAATTTGTTGATGAGATTTCGGTACAAGAGTTTGCAACTGTCATTAATGAATAATTTTTGTGAGTTGTGTGCACATGTGCATTTATCATAAATCTCCCAACCAATCGCTTCGCTCGTGTTTAGTCGTGGGAATATAACATATATATTGTATATTTTATATATTATTATATATATATCTATATGTAATTGTTATAGCTTCAATAAATGGACTTGTGTAAGTGCGTAGATTAATAGATAAAGTCAAGCAATGTTGTCTTCAATAAAATAAAAAATCTATATGCTATAAAAAATCAATGCTATAAAAAATCTCAAGAACTCTTACACAATAATATAAAACTTACTATTTCGTCACAATGTCACTCAAAATTTAATCAGACCTCAATCTGTAATGTTAGCAGTTACTATTAATACACAAATATTTTATGTGGTTTGTAGGCCTTTAAACTACATGTAGTTTGTAAAGTGAAAGCTAGAACAATTTAATAAACACTATAAACTTATAGATATCAAAGAATAGAAGCGTACCTGTTTCTGACTGTTCTCTTCTTTGTCTATCCTCTTGCAACTGTAATCTCAGCTCTGCGATATGAAAATACCCCATAAAACATTGTATGCAAATCAGAAAGATATAATGTTACTTTAATATAACTACATGGCATTACTGCTGTTTATGGGTCAACAGACTGCAAATCTTTCTGTTCACTCTCATAACTTTAAAATGTTAATTAAAACTAGGATTTGATTAAAATTACGCAAAACTTTAGTCAAACATCAATCTGAAATTTTGCCTGCTACTGTTTATGCAATAATATTTTGTGTCATTAATTAACCTTTAATCTAGTTTGTAATATAGAAGCAAAAACAACTTATTTTGTACCAACAACTCTTAAAATTCAGCAAATGTCGGTGTACTAACCTCTTGCCAGCTGTTCATTTCTTCGCCTCTCTTCTTGCAACTGTAAATTTGTCTCTACAATAACAAAAACATAGTTAAACTCTATAAAGGCCTATACATATCTGTAGGATACTGTATTTCAATAAGCTATTATTGGTCATCTGGGCTGATTAACTATTATCTAATTGGTTTTTTTTGTTCTTCCGTGCTTGCCCGTTATTGCATCTAACTTCCGATTTTACTCTAACTAAAATTCATGACAGCAACCGATAAATCGTACTTTATTAAGTTATGGCTTACCCTACACGGGTACCAACTAGCTCAACAAACTCGTGCTGAGAATAAAGAACAGGTTTTTGACCTAATCACAAATTTTAGATAAAATTTATGTATGCTGGTTACTAGAATCTCAAATTTTTAGCTGCTTTTATTTGTTTTGGATTTTTATTCTGCTTTTGCCTGATTGTTTTGACTGTACCTTAAATTTTTGGTTAATATTTGGTGAATATATAACTAGATGGTATGCAATAGATGCTCTTATTATGTGAACTTTCTGTAACATAAATTCCACTTACCCATAGACATATTAATATTAATAAACCTAGATTGGCCAATAATAGCCATTCCCATTGGTTGCCTTGTCAGACTTGAATAGCATGACGTTACATCATTGTATTGTACCTAATGCTTGGCTGCACTGTTGTTTACAATGGAGCTAATGAGGAGAAGGTGACAAAATCACATTTATTTTCACATAAAAACCTTGGATACATAACCCAGTAAGCCAAAGCAATTATGTGATAATATCTGATAACCACCATAGATTAAAACTATGAAAGTTATGAAATGTTGCACACAAATCATGAGCCATCAGGGCTTTATTTGCCATCTCCTCTTCTATCCCCCTTCTCTTTTTTGCCTTCACTCTTTTCCCAAGAAGAAATTGAAAGGGCAAAAGAGAGAAGAGGGAAAGGAAAGGGGGGGGGGCAAATAGCCCACTCACCCGAAGAGCCAGACCCTGGCTAGGTAAATAGACTAATATCATGCTGAACTAAACATGACTAAATATGATGAGTATGCAGGTATGTCTTAAGTCAAAAATGAGACAGAATGATTATTTTACAACGGGCTATGTATCTCGGTCACTAAAGCTGAAGTGTAATGATTGTATCACTAGCATCGTAGATGCTACTAACTATGATGTCAACCAAGCAACGAATTCTCTAATCACAGTTAAGAATCGTGGTGGCTTGACTTTGTCTTCGCCTCTGGTGGTTGAGGTTTGCAACCACAGTGAGAAAGTGATGAGAGTGTTGCTTAGTAGTGCTGGGTTGGTGACAAACTTTCACAGGCTAGCACTAATTTTCACCATGGAGAGGTTGCTGAGGTTCAACATCACGCTATTGCTTAAGTGTAATCTTCATGCTAGTAGCCTAGCTCGTGAGATAGCAAAGAGATATATTTTGATTAGGGGACATTATGAAGCTAAAAATAAAGCTGGCATGGGTAGCTCGTCTGGTCTTGACCCACCGGGTCAGAGGTGCCCTAGTTGGGCCACCCGGCCCTCGGGTTTTCTTATACAAAGACACGGGTAGGTTTATGGCTAAATGAGAGCAATTGTATATCACTTTTTAAGTGCGATTGAAATAGAGTCGCGTATAGTCTTAGCGCAGAAGGACCAGGCGAAATAAAACAAGGTGAGTTCAGACTATACTTTTACGTCTGCAACAATAGTCTTTAGACTATAGGTTTCACAATGTTTTTCGGCATGAAATAATCAACATGTCGGTGGTCTTGAAGTTTATGAAGAAGCCGGTCAAGAAAGGGAAATACCAAGTTATTTGTACAATATGCGAAAGCAAGTTAAGTTATAAAGAAGGGTCATCCTCAATACTATTGAGGCATTTACAAAGACGGCATCCTGAGGAACTTGAAAGCGCGTCTAAGAACCTTCAATCCAGCAAATTTATTTTGTTTTTAGTTTCTTTCACTATTACCAGAAGTTTTAGGGAAGTGATGGATTTTTGCTTTCCACTATGCTGGGTTATCCATTTCTATATTTGCAAAGTATTTCTTAACTAATCTCTTCTTGTTAATTATAATAGCAGTTGAAAATAAAATCTGTAATAAAAACACGAGCCAAATCATGCCATTAATCTATCACCCATTGAATAGCATTGATCTACCAATGTCTAGCCATAAATTGTAGATTGCATCTACAAACCAAGCCACAAAATATAAAGATTGGTGTGATAGTGAGTTCTTTTACCTTAGGTTATTGACGTCACAACATTAGGCTGTAATAGAAATATCTCTTAACCTCAAATGAATTAAAAAAATCGTCCATATGCTGACCTAGTCTGACTCGATCTTGGCCCTCATTACTGACTCTGAGTCTGGCTTGACCCTGCATTTCTTGGTCTCATTCCAGCTCTAGCTAAGCAAACCACTGATTCCTTTTCTCTTTTCCCCTTCCCCTTCTTAGGAGAAGGGGAAGGGGAAAAGAGAGAAGGGGGATAGGAAAGAGGGTGGCAAATAAAGCCCTGATGGCTCATGATTTGTGTGCAACATTTCATAACTATTATAGTTTTAATCTATGGTGGTTACCAGATATTACCACAGAATCGCTTTGGTTCACTGGATTATGTATCCAAGAAGGTTTTTATGTGAAAATAATGTGATTTTGTCACCTTCCCCTCATTAGCTCCATTGTAAACAACAGTGCAGCCAAGCATTAGGTACAATACAATGACGTAACGTCATGCTATTTAAGTCTGACAGGCTTTTTCCCTATTGGCCAATCTAGGTTTATATATATATATATATATGCACTTACCTTATTAAATCTAAGTTTTTTGCCTAAGTGTAAAAAATTCCATATAACCATAAATCGTCAAATTGGTGCGTGTTCGAAAATTCAATTTAAGTATACATGTAGCTAGCTTTAAAAATCTTAATTTACCTTCTCCCTAAACCTGGACAAAAAATAAGGTATTATTCACACACATGAGGTACACTTATTCAGAAATACGTAAAGGTTGTCGAGTGGTGAAGGGGTCAGAGTGTTGTCTACCTATCTGAGTACAACAAATTAAAGTCTCCTTGAAGTCAAACTTTGATTCTATTATCTAACCCTGGTTTTGAAAAATAGATGGACACACAGACAAACATTGCTCTTACTATAATAAATAACACTAAATACATATTTTTGTTTTAATTTTTTCGGATATATACAATGTTTTTTGTTCTTCTATAGAGCTTGCCGTCTGAAAACTAAAACAATCAATTTCAATTGATGTTGAAGATGTGCCTTTCTTTTACCTTAGTGTGAAATTACCTTAATCATTAACTCTAAACCAAGTACAAGTAATAAGAAACAGAGAAAAGTCGTCGATGCAAAGCAATGACGACTATAGTTAATAGTTATCATAGTTAACGCGAAGTAATTAAATAAAAATAATTGGGTTTAGTTTTTTTGTTTGAAGGACAAAAGGAATGAGTTTGAGACGATCTTGAAACGGATTAGGCAATGTACAGGCATTTTACTATTTTTTTCAATGTAAAATCTCTTTAACAGAAATATTTTCTCAATAGATTATTTGCGTTTTAGTAACCTCAGCTATATAACGATCAAGCATACAAATGTTATACTTACTTGAAATTAGTAGAGCCTCTATAAAGTCAACATCATTTTATACAGCTATCGTGATTTTAGTAGTTTTAATATCGTTGAAAACTTGTATAATTACCGTATTTATATACACACAATTTTTAATATTGCATCACAGCTGTTTATGGTAGGTATGTTACTATAATTGCAAATTTTTCATTCGTTTTCGTAGCTTTAAAATGTTAATAAAACCTAGCATTTGGCTGAAACTACACAAAATCTTATTCAAATTTCAAATGGTAATGGCATGTGCTTCTGTTAATGCAATAATACTTGGTTCTGTCGGTTGAACTTCAAACTAGTTTGTAATTTAAAAGCTAAAACAATGTAGTATGCACCGACAAGTGACAGGTGACAAGTGGCAAGTGACAGGTGACAAGTGACAGGTGTCAGTTGGCAAGTGACAGGTGACAAATGACAAGTGGCAGGTGACAAATGACAATTGGCAAGTGACAGCTTATGGAAATCAGCAAATAGCAATTTAATAACCTGCGCTTTGCCGTTCATTTCTTCTCCTTTCTTCCTGAATCTGTTGTGTCATCTCTACAATAATACAGAAACAGTAAAACTCTATATCTATATTAGTAGGATACTACATACCAGCAGCCATCTTACTCCTTAATTGCACATGACTGTTACCATATATGGCTATAAAGATGAGACAACTCCTAAGCTGTTTTAGACTTGCTCTATAAAAATCCTAATTAAATTAGAACAACCTAAAACTAGTACTCAATGACATTTCAAAAATTCTAGAAAACAATATTCTTGACTTGAATTGGAATTTTTATTAAATTATAAATATGCTGTTCAGTAGAGCTATGATTTTGTAGCTGTTCTTTAGTGCTTTGAAATTTTATGTTGCTTTTGTCTAGTTGTCTTGACTAAAGTAATTCCTTGCTATTTCACCACTCATCTTTTACTGCTTCAGAACTTTTTAGGGTGAAAACTAAGCAATAAAAATTGAAAAAACTAATAAAATAAAAAGAAGTAAAATACATCAAGTCTGTCAACTTTTCTCATGCTCTGGTTCAGTGTGATCCGTTTTAGAAGATCATTGTGGTAGCAGCCATCTTGGTTTGCAGTTTTCCTGTTACATTTTAAAAAGTTCGAAAGCACAATGGGCTTGTGAAGTTTGCTTAGAATGCCTGGAGGACAAACCAGCAAATATCCAAACAAAGACAAGTTATATAAAGGTTATATATCTGTGGCATCAGTTCTGTTTCTGGTAGATGACTTACAACTACCCTAAATTTTTCTGCTGATTTTTATGACTTGAAAATGTTGATAAAGCCTGGTATTTTGTCAGAAGTACGCTAAAGATTATTCAAACCCTATTATGTAATGCTATCTCCTATTGTTAATGTTAATGCATTAAATCACTGTTAATATGATAGTATTTTGTCTTATGAGTTAAGCTTTAAACCATAGCTGTCACATAAAACTTTTATCGTATTTTCTAGGTAAGTCAGACACGCTGACTCCAATGTTGTACTAAAAATAAAGATTGGTCCACTAACCTTCAAAGTCATAAAGGCTTTTTTTAAAACGTTTCAATATCTGTCTTGAAAACAACACAATCGACATAATAAGCTCCGCCCATAAATATGTGACGTAGCCTAGCTTTTTAGGAACAAAGGTTGGGGAGGTCTAGTCCGATTTAGAATAATAGAGATGGGTATCCTGAAACCCATTATTATTTAAATTCAGCCTGTAAAATAATCTCAGTCTTTCATGTAAGGTAGATAAACTATTTAAAATTGCTCATAGCTTATTACATGATGTTTAATAGGCTAAACGTCGAAAGAAGTTAGCTCAAGAAAGCGCGATTTTATCACAAGCTAGCATTATTATCGCGCTTTTTTGAGCTCATTTTTAATATGCAATGTTAAATAGCTAACCTACCTTTCAGAAAATACTGAGATTATTTCGAAGGCTGAATTTAGATAATACTGGCTTTTAAGACACCCATCTCTATTATTCTAAATCAGACTAAACACCCATAACTTTCATTCCTAAAAAGCTAGGTTACGTCACGTATTTATGGGCAGAGCTTGTTGTGTCGATCTTATTGTTTTCGAGACCGATATTAAAACGCAGTGAAAAAGACCTCATTACTCTGAAATTTAGTGAACCAATCTTTATTTTGAGTACAAAATTGGAATCAGTGTGTCTGATATATCTAGTAAATACAATAAAAGTTGTACGTGACAGTTATGGTTTAAAGTAGTCAGTAATTTAGAAGCTAGATCAATTTAATACATCGAATCAGCTTTTAGAAATTCGCAAGTAGCAATAAACTAACCTGTTTTTTGCTGTTCGCTTTTTTGCCTCTCTTCTTGCAATTGTAATTTTAGTTCTATAATATTAAAAAACACTGTGAAACGCTATACCCATATCAGTAGAATACTGTGAATCAACAGCCATGTTACTGGTGTATTGCCTATGGTACCACTATTGTAAAAGATCATGAAAGTGAAACAACTCCGTAACCACTTTAGATTTGTTCGATTAAAAGCCTACTTTCCATAGGGTGACTCACATGTCGAGCTACAGAATACTGAGTATTGGCCTGAATCAAGATGCCTATTCCATGTCAGATTACCATCAAGAACTACTGCATAATTCAAGTTGCTAGAGAACTGCTCGAGAGAACTCATTTGCTCCCTACAAGCCTGAACTGGCAAAGGCCAAAGAAAAGCATAGTCATTCGATGTCTAAAACCTCATCGACCAACCTTTAATGCTCTGAGCTGCCACTATAGTCAGCCTGTATATGGTGGTAGAAGATCACTAAGTGGATGAAGAACCGCCACTCTCTCGCTTGGGCTTCACAGCCCGAGATGCAGAAGTACAAGAGAAAGGGGAGCCAAGCTACCTGGAAAGTTTGTTCCAGACAGGGAAAAAACTGCAAAGAGCCGGGACAAACTGAATGTATGGCCAGGCTACTAACGCGCCATTAGACCGCAGTCAGCATGATGGGGGACGTGGGCTGAACCTTCAAAATGAAACATTCAATTTTACTAAAGGAAGAGACATGGTCTATCCGTTAACCTCTCACAATTGGCTTGAAACAGGAGATGTTGAGGCAGAGTGCTAGGTACAGGATTTGCTTAACAAGAGACTCATTGATATTGCTTGAGGTGCTTGAAGTTCCTCCATGGTGTTGGTTTGTGAGAAACACAGGAAATTGCAGCTCTGTGTTGACTACCGCGGGCTAAATGCAGTCACAGAGTAAAATATCTAACCCTTTCTCTGAATCAATGATGTTCTTGATGACCTCTCCAAGCTCCTCATCACACCAGATCTGTTCGAAGGCTATTGGCAAGGGCTTTTAAAGCCTGATAAGCAAGAAAAGTTGGTATTTGCAACTCGTTTTGGCTTATGAAGGTGAAAGACCTTTTTATTTGGGCTCAGTTCTTCTCCAGCCACTTTCCAAAAGCTGATGAAGCAGGATTTGCATGGCCTTCATTGGCAAAAGCTGCTACTCTACCTGAGAGACATTCATAGTCATTGCACAAGATTTTGACACAAACTTGCACAGTCTAGAGATGTTCACTGATTAAGAGAAGCACGACTCAAACTCAAGCGAGCCAAATGCAAACTTTTACAGACACAAGTGCCATACTTAGGTCGCATGGTAAGTAAAGAAGGTGTAGCTACTGACACTGAGAAAATATGGGCAATCTGAGAATGGCTGACTCTTAGCAGCTTAAGAAACTGCAAGGCTTTTGTCAAATACTGTCATCAGTACATCTCGACCTTTACCACCATGGCATGGCCCTTTCAAAAGCTGATAGAAAAAAAGACAGTTCGGCATAAGGAAAGAAGAAACAGGCTGCATTTGATGATTTGAAAAAACATTATTCTCTTGCAATCGTCATGGGATAGTGTGCACCTTGTGCAGTGTGTGCTCATTGATTTAAAAGACAAAAGACCAACCTAAAAGGAACCTGTCATGAAAAACCAGCCTTTGTTGAATAGACTCAAGAGAAGCCTAACAGTCATGTCACACGTTGTCAGCACAGCGTGCAAATTGGCCAGATATTTGAGTCGGCTTGCTGCCTTTAAGGTGGTATTTGTGAAACCGTGTGATATGACTCAGATAGAGACTCGAAGTGGCATTAGCAAAGCACTGGCACAGATGCAGGCCATTGGCTAAGGACCCGTGGCCACTATGTACTGAGCAATTTCATAAGAAAAGTGCTGACCAGGGATAAACTGGAGCTGAAGTCAGGAGCTCTGGTGATTAGACAAGATCAGGCAATTTTGGAGTATATGCTTGAATAAGGTATTATAAGCCCAGCATTTACCCTATGACCAGTTCAGATGGTGTGCAGTCTGCCGGCCATTTGTTAGAGAGATTACTTTGTGCCTTTGTAGCAAGCGCATACGTTGGCCTTTCTGAAGGTGGGCAAGATGACCAATTGTCTCTATTTGATCTGGTACTGGCTTGGACCAAAAACAGACTGATGAGACTGGTCAGGAGTCGTGAGGTACTTCATGTCTCAAAACACGGTTGAACGAAAACAGCTGAATGAAGGTGAAGGTTGCACCCTAAATGCCCCTGGCAAAATGTAGTAGCAAACTTGGTAAAGTCAAGTATATACAAGTATATATATAGTATATATATATATATAGTATATATATATATAGTATACAAGTATATATATATATAAACAAGTATATACAAGTATTAACCGACCACTCCACCCATTGACAGAATATTTCGACTCTTTCAGAGACCATGGTGCCAGCGGTAGCTAGAACCCTTGACAAGCAAGGTTCTGCTACATGGGTTTGCCAGAACAGATCCACACAAATCAAGGAACACAGTTCGAGAGTCAACTGATGACAGATCTGTGTCAACTCTGCAGCATGGAAAAGCTACACACTGCTCAATAGTGCCACCATACAAATGGAGTAGTAGAGCGCAACAATCAGCATATGAGTGACTTGCTCATGGCATTGCTGCTAAACCGATGCCTGGAGGAATGGGATGCGTTGCTTACCAAACCGATGAGAGCATACTGTAGTATGCCAATATCCGCTGCGGAAGAGACGGCAAACATGCTCACACTCAGATGAAAGCTAAGCCTTTTGAATCAGCTGGAGTACCAACCTCCTATACCTACAAAGTCTTAGCTGACACGAGTACACGGTGAAGCTACACAAGAGACTGAAGGAGTCTCACAATATTCTTTGCCAAGAATAGATATAGAACCAGGAGGACTAAAAAAAGCCACTTTTCTACATTTCTAGATACTGAGACTGAATGATAAATAAATGGTGAAGGAGAGGAGACAACTATAAACTGCAAGCACGATTTGTGAGGCTATACCAGGTTATAAAAAACTAGCCCAAACCAACATATCTGGTGGTGGGTATAGTCAGTTTTAAATCCAAAATGAATGAGCTATGAACAATTATCACAGCTCTCCTTAGGAGCCAGCACAGGAACCAGCTACCATAGAGCCTAGAAGAGGCCCCGACATAAAAGGGCTAGGACAATAACAAGGGAACCATAAGTATGGCTACCGGAATTAGTGTTGCCCATTCCAAAACTGGATGCTCAGAGACCACAGGAACCTGCACCTAGAATGAAAGTTCTTTGACAAAAGCAGGCAAAAAATGACACTTCAGGACAACCAGTTCAGCCCAAAGGCTCAGAAGAACTGGCTCCATTATTCACTTGGCGCAATCCTTAGCTGGCTTCTAAAACCAGACAACCAGAAAGTCAGTTTGATCTGGCGAGAAGTTGTGCTTTAAAGTTGCACGAGCCAATCTTGTACGAATTCAGCGGAGTGATATCAAAGCAAATGAAAAGTGCTAAGCTCGACAACCATCTTTAGAAAATTTATTTTCATTACAGAGCACTACAGAGCAAGTCACACACCAAGCCTTTTATGATATCCATCACTAGTCAAGCCTTTTGTAGATTTCTTACCCTGCTGATAGGAAATTCTAGCAAGGTAAACTTAATTGTTCTTTGGAAAAGATGCTGAGTCAGCTGGGGTCCTTAGAAGCAAAAAAGAAAGGGCGCTTGAGAGGCTTTACAGATTCAGGCAAAGAGCCTCTGGTCGTACGTCAGATCTCAGTCATGGCAAACTCAGACAAAGCGGTAGTGTCCTTAGCTAAGGAGAAAATTGGGCCTGGGTAGTGCATTGACTATTGCTGACTCCAGAAACATTCTGCTTTTGTTTTTAAAGCAAAGGATGCTCACATTGAGTCATATATGATTGACACTCAAACCCACAGAAATTGGGATACTGAAACCCTTGTGCTCTACAAAAGGTCATGCCTTCAATTAGGATTTACGAGAACCATTACTGACTGGAGGAGGTAGAGAAGGCTAAACACTCTACCCCAGCTTTAGTCTCCTAGGTCAGTGTTGAGATCATGCTGGAGAAGCTGACTTCTACCAAACTGCTAGCTACCACTAAGTCATAATGGTTATGGCTTACTCAGATTGATGAACTCTGTGCCAAGGAGGCCACGGTAAAAATGGATCCATTTGTTGTTTAGGTTACATGGGACATTGTAGCCGCTACTTTAAAAGACCGGCAAAACTAGTGTGGCCTTTGCATCTACGAGACTAGCAGCCGACAGGGCCAACACTACATGTTCCAGCATTTTGCCATCATTCTGTGTTTCTGTACATGACAGCATCTTTCAAGAAACAAGGTAATGTATGGCTGGTGCACAGAGATAGCCGACGCAAAGACGTGATATACTACAGGGACCGCCCTGAATGGTTCCAATTCCTGTAGGTGCGTTGTTGACCCTGAGGTATTTTTATGCAGCTGTGTACTTCTGCCCTGACCACGGCCCACCAAATCTGAAAGGATCAGCCAGTGCGGCCAGTTCGGAAAATCAAGTAGGGGAACATGGAGAAAAGGGCAAAGAAGCGACCTTGGAAGGACTCGTCAGCACCATCAAGCAAGGAGCCAAAACAGCCTCCAAAGCCCAAGCCACAAGAAGCTAAAGCCAAACAGATGACTCCATTGAGTTTGCTGTCAGAGCTGGATACCTCCGCGTTTTTCCTCACCCTAATACTGAAATGCTGACCGACCATTTGGTTAATATTTGACCGACAATAAGGGAAGGCCTAGCAACTGTGGGCTGATAATCAGCATTGAACTGAGGTGGGAAGTAATTTAAAGTACTGCAATAAGTGATCAAAAAAGTTTCCTCAAGTTGCTCCATTGTTTTAATTCAAAGAAAAGAATTACATTTTTTGTCATCACTATTACCACTTTGGCTTTTCTTTTTGTTTCCATATACAAAAAACAAAGTATGAAAAACGTTTAATTTTACCAGAGCACTGCCAGGTCAAATTATGTTGATTACGAGGGTGATTCAATCAGTAAAAACACTATTGGCTTTCCAGTTCTTATATGTTTTAATATTGTCAGCAGCAGCGCTGTTGTGTAAGCATTCCTAGCTTGGAAGTACTAATCATACCGCTACTATGAATTTATTCAAAGTATATATCTAAATGCAAAATTTGCTTACTCAAGTTTTATGCCTGCTGTAAGAAGATCAGTATGCTGAGGAGAGTAGATATTAATTTGTTAATGTAGTTTTTCTATGAATATAAAATGTGTGGCTACCAAAGTTTCCATATTAAAATTAGAATATGGATACCTAAAACAATGTGGCTAACAGAAATTCTTTTAAAATCTGTCAAGTAGAGACATTAATACGAGCACCTGTTACTTGTTGCCAGCTCTTTCCTTCTGGAGACTTCCAGTTCTGTGTAATCTCTTTAAAATCTGCAAAAAGAGCATTAGTTGTAGTAAAAACTGGAAAAGTTATTGAAAATAAAATAACTAGAGCAATAACTAGTTGACCCTTAAAGATCAGTGGTAAGACAACTCCAAGGGGTTATTTGCTGCTTTTAAATCGCTTTATTCTTCATGTCGAAAACTTGCGCAATTTCAGCTTATCGGCTATTTTCTGTGCTGGCTCAATAAATAATTTTATACTAATAAAAAATAATTTTCTTGAGTCATGTTAAAACTTTCCCACTTGTAAGTCTATCTCAGACTTTTCTAAGGTCTACCACAAAAATATTTTAATTAATGACTGGAATTTTCGGAATCTGGGGTATTGGATGAAAATTTGACTGAGTAGCAATTATTTGCACCGGCGTTTTGCACTAAAAATGATAATACAGATAATTTCGTAAATCTTCCATTTCGATTGCCATGCAGCCTAATCACGTTACAACATTATTCCTAATATAGAAATTATGTTGCTGCTAGCTGAAATCCTGGTGCTCAATAAATAATAAATAATAAATTAATTACCCATTGGATCTGACTAACTTAAGCTAGTAACTAGTACAATAAGAGCCATGTGCTCCATCTGAAGCTTGTTACGTTATATTACACCTAATGATCTATCATGCAATCTTAATTTTTAGTAAGATAATTGAAACCAATAATATTTTTGCAATTATATATTTTATTATGTGCACAATTATTTCAATATATTATGTTGGGTAGCCGCTTGTCCAGGCGAATAGACTCGCCTGTCTGCACACTTAGAAATTGTGAGTTTAAATCCAAAGTATATATATAGATATCTATATATATATATATATATATATATATATATATATATATATATATATATATATATATATATATATATATATATATATATATATATATATATATATATATATATATATATATATATGTATGTCGGGAGGCCAATGTCTGAGCCTCCCCGATCTAGCACTTCAAAGTTCTGGAAGAACATCTGGGAGAAAGAGACTACTCATAACACCACTGCAAATTGGCTGAAGAGGCTTAAAGAGAGCCATCAACACACTGTGGCTCAGCAAGGACTCACCATCAGCGAAGAGAACATCAAGTGCAGAGTGCAGCGTATGAAGAACTGGGCAGCACCTGACCATGACATGATTCAAGCCTTCTGGTTAAAGAAATTGACATCACTTCACACTAGAATGGCTAAGCAGATGGAATGCCTAATAGAACAAGGTGACCATCCAGAATGGCTGACCAAAGGACGAACTGTACTTCTGATAAAAGATCCAAAGCAGGGGCCGATTCCCAAGAGCTATCGACCAATAACGTGCTTGCCCACCACCTGGAAACTGCTCTCAGGAATAGTTGCAGACAAACTGGAAGAGCACATGAGTCACTATATGACCAGTGCTCAGAAAGGAATTGGGCGCAACACCCGAGGAGCCAAACATCAGTTACTGGTGGATTGGACGGTCTGTCAAGACAGCAGGAGAAGGCAAACCAATCTTGCCATGGCTTGGATTGACTACAAAAAGGCCTATGACTCAATTCCCCATAGTTGGATATTTGAGTGCCTCAGTATGTACAATGTTCACCCTGCTCTTGTGGCATTCATCAAGATGTCAATGACCAAATGGAAAACGGAACTGGAGGCTAATGGCAAAAAGCTGGCGAGTGTAAAAATCAAGCGAGGCATCTATCAAGGTGACTCCTTATCACCGCTGCTCTTCTGCATATGCCTAAACCCTCAAAGCAATATGCTGGAGGAGACTCAATATGGGTACCAGTTTAAGAGTGGCACCAAGATAAACCACCTCTTCTACATGGATGACATCAAGCTGTACGCTAACAAAGAAAGGGACATTGATTCGCTAATACACCTCACTCAGGTATACAGCAAGGACATCAGAATGACCTTCGGTATTGAGAAATGTGGAAGGCTAATTCTTAAGAAAGGCCATTCTATGCTCACAGATGGCCCAAGAATGCCAAATGGTACCATCAAAGATATAGAAGAAGGGTACAAGTACTTGGGGATTATGCAAAGCAACATCAACCACGAAGCCGAGGTACGTCACAAAGCCATTACCGAATACAAGAAACGCCTTTGGCAGGTCTTACGGAGCCAGCTCAATGCCAAAAACCAAGTCATGGCAATAAATATCTACACACTGCCAGCAATAAGATATCCAGCAGGCATAATAAAGTGGACTGAGGAAGCCATCAAAGAGACAGATATAGCAACTCGTAAACTGCTGACCATGCATGGAGCACTCCACCCAAAATCTGATACTACTAGATTGTATCTCGATAGGAAAGATGATGGTAGGGGACTCAAAAGTGTGCAGCAGACAGTGAAAGAGGAGGAGCAAAGCATCAAAGCCTATGCAGCCTCTATGGCCACTTCAGATAAGTTGCTAGCTGAATTTCAATCGGCTGCTCTTACAACGGACCTACACCCTGATGATGAGGAAATTGACTGGCACACAAAACCTCTTCATGGTGCTTACCACCGACAAATATCTAAGGTTGGCGATCTTCAACAGACATGCATGTGGCTGAACAAAGGAAACCTAATGGCCAATACAGAGTCGCTAATCGTGGCAGCCCAGGAGCAAGTGCTCCCAACAAGGCAACTCCAAACAAAAATCTATCACACTAGAGACGATTCTAGATGCAGACTGTACAAAGATGCACCTCAGACCATCCAACACATCATCAGTGGATGCAAGCAGCTAGCAGGAAACGCATACACTGAGCGGCATAATCATGTCGCAGGTGTTGTGTATAGAAGTCTATGTGATGAGTATGGCCTTAATAAACCACAACACTGGTGGGAAGCTCCTGGTAAGGTCAATGAAAATGACCGCGCTAAGATCCTTTGAGACTTCTACATCCGAACTGACAAGCATGTCCTAGCAAACCAACCAGATATAGCGGTGGTGGACAAGGAGAACAAGAGGGCTACTATAATAGATATAGCAGTACCCAACGACTACAATATAGCAAGCAAAGAAAAAGATAAGGTAGAGAAATATCTCCCTCTTGGAGAAGAGATTGAAAAATGCTGGGATGTAAGAACAACTGTAATTCTAGTAGTCATTGGGGCACTGGGCGCAATAAAACCGGCGCATATAATGCGGCTTGCCCAGATACCGACAGCAATCAACTCAGGTGAGTTGCAGAAAAGTGCGCTATTGGGAACAGCTAAGATCTTGAGGCGAGTGCTCAAACTCCCAGGTCTCTGGTAGGAGACCCGAGTTAGAGCAGACTTTACCACCCATACGGTGTATTCGGGGTGAGGAAACACTTTTTTTTAGACATATATATATATATACAGTGAAACTCAGATAACTCGCCCTCAGATATTTCGAACACATGGTTAATTGAACGGATTTGTTTGGTTCGTTCTCACGCAATGATAAAGTGCTTTAAATAACTCGACCTCAACTTCATTAACTCGAACAGTTTTTTTGCCCAACGGCTACCGAGACGGTTGTTATCATTTTAGAATATCGCTTTATTCCAAGCCATAGAGATAAACAACAACTTTTAGTAGTTCTTAGGCGTCATTATTACCACTAACGGAAAATTATTTTCGTTAATGACTTTTCTAAAGGTTTGCAAAAAATCAAATTTTACCAAACATCCGCTTGGAGATAGCCCTCCGCCAGCATGAAGAACCCAGGTAACCTGCAGATAAACTTTAAGAAAAATCAGCAAAACTGGTTTTTGTTAAAACGCTCAAAACGTTTCAACCGCGATCAGGTTTTGCCTGAAATTTTAATCTGAAACCGTCCTGGCAGTCACATCACCTAAAACAAACAAACGAATCTCAAGTAATAAAAGGAAAATATTTATACTTTTTGATAAAAATTGTTAAAACATTACATGAGAGGTCTCTTAACTTGCAACAAGCAATTAATGCTTTTGATTTATATATAGTTTGTATATGTACTGATAAACACAATAAAACATGAACTTGTAACAGTGTTCTCATAACTTGAACGCTCTGATAACTCGAACACTTTCCCTCGGTCCCGCGAAGGTCGAGTTAGCCGAGTTTCACTGTATATATATAGATATATATATATACATATATATAGATATATATTTATATATATATATATATATATATATATATATATATATATATATATATATATATATATATATATATATATATATATATATATATATATATATATATGATGATGACTGTGCAGTTACATGTACATTAACAATAGCCGCAGACACATATGCATGTAGATGTAGACATATCCGTAGACATATAGATGTCTATGCCTGTAGATCCAATGTGAGTGATTGTATCAGTGGCAAAATGGGGGATTTGTGTCAGAAGATTTTCACTGATCTGAAGGCAGCTTACGATGCTTGGAAGGCTAAGCGTCATTTTTTCTTTAGGATAACTTGTTTAGGTTCTAACGTACTATAGACTGAAAATACTTTTCTTCTTAAAAAATTTTTCGAAACAAAGTACTAAAAACCTGACTAACTTATGCTATAATCTATTATAATTTGTTATTTGTCAGGCAGCTGAGTGACGTTGTATTTATTTTATTGAATTCTTACTTTTAGACATTTCTAAATTTTCCCTTATTAGTTGTAGGACTTTTTCTTCTTTCTTCTAGTTCTGCCAACCTTTGTTGTACTTTCCCATCTGGATCTGATATAATATTGCTGGTTGATTGAGTATCTACAGTAAAATAACAACAAATTATTTAACAAAATAGCCTAAAGAGTTATCTGTGAACAATGGTAGCTCACCAACACCTTACTAATTTTTTCAAGGGGGAAAAACATGTGAGGCCATGGCACTTAGTGCTATGAATAATGCTGCTGTCAAAGGGTTAAGAAAAAAGTGAAAAGTTTTTTTCAAAACAAAAGAAATAGCTAGAGAACTAGCTACTAACCTTCACTATACTCTATTAGTTATTAGGTCAGTGCATGCGGATGGTTGTATTTACGCAATTAAAATCTTACTTTGAGATATTTTAACACTTTCCTTTGTTAGTTGTTGAATTTTTCTTTCCATTTCTTCTAACCTCTGTTGTACTTTCTCATTTGGATCTAATATAATATTCCTGGTTGATCGAGTATCTAAAACAACCACATACTGTCTAACTTAGTAACTTGGTGAGCTATCTGTAAATAATGGTGGGTCACCAACACCTCACCGATCTTTTCAAAGTACAGAAACTAGGCTACAACCAAGCTTCTAAATACCAAATTAATTCACTCCATGTATGTTTGTTATGTTAAAATTGTCATATGTTAGAGCAAATATTCTATCTTGTAACATATCTCACAGCCAGCATGCCCAATATGTAATGAGCTTCTTATAAAACAGTCTGCCTAGAGGTTTATAGTAGCAAAGCCATTTACCGACAGATACATGAACGTGTATGCGTAAAGACTGATAAAGGTTTCTATAGATAATTTTACCTGTCCGAACTGGCGGTTGCTGTAGTGAAGGAACACTAGTGTCTTCACTTTCACGTTTCAATTGTGGAACAATTTCATCAATATCTACAAATACTTAAACAGTCAGGCATCCAATCACATGGATAAAAAAAATTTTTGTGAATCACGAAGTGGGTGCCTCTGCTAAAGTACTAAACTGAATACAAAACTTTCTGTAAGTTTTCTTTAAGGCGGTTTTTGTTTATCTCTTAATAAACAAAAACCAATTATAATAATAATAATAGTTTAAAACGCCAATGGTAGATAAGCCTTAACAGGAGTTCATTAGTAGGAACATGGTGCCGGGCGCTTCACCGAACCGCCACTGCTTCAAAAAATATTGAATAGAGTGGATGACAACTGAAAAAAACGGGGCTAATACTCAAAGATCCCAGAAAAGAAAATGTACCATCTAATTATAGACCAATAAAATGTAGATGAAGTCTCCTTTACTATTGTCACAGACTTACATTGTAGATAATATTTAAAACAGAAATATGTAATTAATTTTGGTGCAGCCCGCTACTGATTGATTCACAAACCTACTCTGTTCGTGTTTCTACAACAGTGTTATAATATTTTTAGTTTTAATTCAAAGAACTTTCTTGTTGGACTCCTGGTAATTTATGTTAGGTGGTTATGTTCTGCTATCAACAATTATATTTTTATGATCAAAATTTATTTGCTATTCGATCTTACAGTTTTTCCAAAGCTTCACTTCCGAGTTTGTTGTATATTCATATATCCTTAGCTGTACAACCCGGCGTTGCCCGGGTGATTTAAAGTATTTGGACATAAAATCTATTTGTATTTAACATATAACAGCATTTGCCATTCTAGCTTTCAAACCCATATCATGAAAGAGGTGTTTTGTGGCCTTTTGTGTAGTTCAAATAAATTAAGAGAGAAAATAAAAACAACTGTGAAGGTTATTAAGCATAGACAACATAGACATAGGTTATTAAGTATATAGACATAGGTTATTAGCATAGACATAGGTTATTAAGTATATAGACATAGGTTATTAGCATAGACATAGGTTATTAAGTATATAGACATAGGTTATTAGCATAGACATAGGTTATTAAGTATATAGACATAGGTTATTAGCATAGACATAGGTTATTAAGTATATAGACATAGGTTATTAGCATAGACATAGGTTATTAAGTATATAGACATAGGTTATTAGCATAGACATAGGTTATTAGCATAGACATAGGTTATTAGCATAGACATAGGTTATTAGCATAGACATAGGTTATTAGCATAGACATAGGTTATTAGCATAGACATAGGTTATTAGCATAGACATAGGTTATTAGCATAGACATAGGTTATTAGCATAGACATAGGTTATTAGCATAGACATAGGTTATTAGCATAGACATAGGTTATTAGCATAGACATAGGTTATTAGCATAGACATAGGTTATTAGCATAGACATAGGTTATTAGCATAGACATAGGTTATTAGCATAGACATATTAAGTCAAACAACTGTACCTTTAAAACTTCATATCATGAGGAAAAAGTTTTGTGCAGGACAACTAAGTTAAAAATAAATAAAACAACTGTAAAGGTTTTCAAACAACTGTAGATTTAAAATTTCATAACTTGAAAGAAGTGTTTTGTTGAAATAAATTAGCAGAAAAAATAAATTATTAAAATAAATTAGAAGGAAATATAAAAATGTAAATGTGTTTAAATGTAAATGTGAAATCATTAGCAAGTAAAGGCTAAATATAGTTTATTTCGCTATGATTAGAATAAAAATGATTTGGTATACAATTATATGATTTCAGTTTGTTTATGTGTTGGCATGCAAAAATTGGCATGTTTGTTAATATCATAGGCTATAGATGTACATAGAGTGGTATAAAAATCCATAGTCTTTACTAGTCAGTAGCCTAATGCAATCACTTCTTGGTAAAAATCATCATCATCCCACGACCAAACGAGCGGATGCATGTTTGAGAGTTTTTATAATAAATGCATGTGCACACAACTTACGAAAATTATTCATCCACAATGAGACGAACCCTTGTCTCGAAATCTCATCAACAAATTTAACCATCGTTTTGTAGAGTCATTAAAGTATAATAACGATACAAAACACATATAAGCCTATTTAAATATATTACCAAGTCTTTGTATACCGTCGGCATTATCATAAAACTTACCCATTTGATCGGATTATACACAAATAGACAAATTAATTTGGATGAAATTCTTCACAAAAAACTTGACAAGCTTGGTTTAATAAAAGTTAAGACCGGAAATTGAAACGCCGAGCGACAACGAATAGAACGATTAAGTCGTGCGCATTTCCCGGAAAAATAACGTGCACATTTCACCAGTCTATAGCATTGTCGAATTGCCGAAGGTTTCTGTAATTAACGTAGGAGTACTGAAATCATTTCATATCATGAAAGTTTCATTTTTGCCGATTTCAAAGTAACTGACATTTTAGACAATCTTGAGTGCTTTGGTATTCTAACCGATGTCCAACGCAGTATAAGTAAAGGAAATGACGATGATTTTTTTTCCAACGATCCTTATGAGGTTATTACAATATTTAATTATAAGTTTGGATGACTACAGCACAATTACTACGTAGTACAGATTTTTTAAAAATCTATATAAATATCACAACTTCTTGATATTGCTAGCTATGACGTTTTGAAATGTAATCAAAATTGTGCATTGGTTTTATATTATTGCTATATTAATAATATTGGTTATTCTAATAATATCAGTGCATTTTACTTCTAATATTGGCCAATATAGTATTTCTCCTATTGCAGGGGGAGAGATATAAACATATAATCTTTTCCTTTCGTTATTGCTATTTGTTGTATATAATAACACCCACTACATTACAGCTACCATTGCAGTTATCCTATTGCACTGAAGTGCCATTTGACTGCTAATATTGCATTTCTCAACCATCAGTACCCTTTCTTTTTTTCCAATATCTCTTTGGTCGTGGGCTGTATGACAGTGGAAATTCTAGTTTATTATTAAGTTTTTTTCCTAACTGTTTTAATCAGTTTTATGTTATGTTAACACTTCTAACAATAAAATAAAATGGCGAGTATTTATACAATATGAACTGTAGCCGAGGCAGTTGTAATTCCATGTCAGAAAACACGATTTTGGTACTCGACATAAACTGGTTTAGTGACCTTGAGCCAAGTATTATTAGTCATACTCTGTTTTTAAGAGGGTTCTAATAATATGTTTTTAAAAGGGTTCTAATAATATGTTTTAAAAGGGTTCTAATAATATGTTTTTAAAAGGGTTCTAATAATATGTTTTTAAAAGGGTTCTAATAATATGTTTTTAAAAGGGTTCTAATAATATGTTTTTAAAAGGGTTCTAATAATATGTTTTTAAAAGGGTTCTAATAATATGTTGTTTGGGTTAGCTAGAACAATTAATAACAGTACAAAAGTCAAAATAAAAGGCTGTGTTTTTAGTGAGAAAAATGTGGCACTGAGACACTCAATGCAACGAGTGATGTACCAGTCAAATGGTTAATTCGCAGGGCTATAATCAAAGACAAGTTGATCACGCTACTTTACAAAATAGGTTGTTATAGTCCAATCACAGGGCCCACAACTACACATGATTGATATAGATAGACTAGAGTAAGCCTCTTGTGACTAACAAGTCCTATCTACTATGAAATAAGCTTTATTAGGCAATGTTAGGTTGTAGCCTTGATAATGCAATTATGACTCAACAAAACAATGGAAAATAAACCAGCAATCGACAAAATATAGATTTCAGTTTAAAAAACTTGCTGTTAAGCTGTCTGTTCTTTGACACAAATAACGCAAGAGGATGGTTTTAACATGCAGTAATTTTGCCATCTTTTATCAGTGAAAATATGCTGACATTTTAGGGCAACCATGACACGTAGAGATTAAGCCAGTTATCTAACAGACCTCAGTCAATGCATAATTATAATATATTGATGGGAATTTTGCAATTCGCTTGCTAATTTCTATACGCCAGGAATATTACTCTTCTAAATATAAGCGCCTGGAAAAACCTGATGATTACACATGGTACAGAAAGCGTGCCTTTGAAACCCCTCCCCCCTCCCCCCCCATTTTCAATTACAACCTATAAAAGCTTTGTCGCGTTTGTAGTATCATGTTGAGGCATATGTAGAAGATAATATAGTTTTTCATGCAAGCAGACCAAATAACATTAAAGTGATGTTAGTGAACCCAGTTTTTAATCCAATTTTTAATTATCTCCTAACAGGTTTGGAAGAGTTTAAGGTTTTGGGCATTGGCTGATAATTCATAATGGTATTTGTGTAGACCACTTGTCAGCATGTATTCAGCAGATATAATCTTGTTTTGAAAGAGGCTTGTGAAACAAAAAGGCCACTATTTAATTAAACCAAGATAACAATGAGCACATTCGAGATAAAACAGCTAGTTCTCTTAAACATTGATGCTATTATTGTTTAAGGGACAGAAATGAGCTGCGCAAACTGTGTATTATAAGACCTCAATAGCTGACCCTGACCTGTGATAATTTATCATATAGATAGACTGCTCTGAGGATCGACAAATTGTACCTTTCCATGACGGATGATAAAATATTTATGCTGATACTTACAACCACTGTCTACTTTTCGTTCGGCTAACGGATTTTGATGCTGCTGTGATTGATTGTCTGTGACTTGCTGGAGACTTCTAGCAGAATTGCCTGAGGTTTCTGAAGAAACATGACCAGACGCTAATTGTGTTGAGGCAGTGCTATCACTTTTAACCTCAGCTGAGAGGTTTTGCTGCTGTGGTGATTGTGGGAGACTTCTAGCAGAATTGCCTGAGGTTTCTGAAGAAACATGTCCAGACGCTAATTGTGTTGAGGCAGTGCTATCACTTTTAACCTCAGCTGAGAGGTTTTGCTGCTGTGGTGATTGTGGGAGACTTCTAGCAGAATTGCCTGAGGTTTCTGAAGAAACATGACCAGACGCTAATTGTGTTGAGGCAGTGCTATCACTTTTAACCTCAGCTGACAGGTTTTGCTGCTGTGGTGATTGTGGGAGACTTCTAGCAGAATTGCCTGAGGTTTCTGAAGAAACATGTCCAGATGCTAATTGTGTTGAGACAGCGCTATCACTTTTAACCTCAGCGGAGAGGTACTGCTGCTGGGGTGATTGTGGAAAATTTCTGGCACTCCCGTCAGAAGTTTCTGTAGAAACATGTCTAGATGCTAATTGTGTTGAGGCAGCGCTATCATCTTTAACCTCAGCTAAAAGGTACTGCTGCTGTGATGATTTATTTCTAGTGACTTGTGGGAAACTTCTGGCAGAATCAACAGAAGTTTCTGGAGAAACGTATTTAGGTGCTACCTGTGGTAGGGCAGCGCTTTCTCTTTGTAGTTCAGCAAAAGGCTCTTGTTGCTGTAGCGATTGATTTCTTATGATTTGCTTATCACTTTGGACCGAATCGACAGAAGTTTCTAAAGAAACATATTCAAGTGAGGACTGTGACTTGGCATTCGAATCTTCTGAGGAGAGATCAATGGAACTATCAACTGTACTCTCTGAAGCTAGAACTCTTTTAACAGAATCTGGAGACTTCTATAATTTAATTAACAATTTTAGTAGCCAAACTAGTATTAACTAATATCTCACTCTCTGTAAACTGACAAATATTTAATTTAGATTATTCCTGCATTGTAACGTAAGAACAAACTATTACCGGTATAGAATAAAAAGCTGTTTAACCAGTCACAAATTTCTAAGTTACTTTAGCCAATCTTTTGTTATTGAAATAATTATTATGTATGTTTAATTAGAAAGATTTTTCGGTAGTAATTGTAACTACTACAGCCCGACCACTGGATATAATAATGCAAAAGTACAATACAAGTACCAAATACCACTTTGTAGATCGATAGTTGGACTAACTTGGGATTAAATTCAACTAGTTACATAAACGCAAGCTAACAGCTACTGTACTGAAGAGGATGTTCTACTGACACATAATTATTTGTAGCTAGCAACCTTATGCACAAAACATACAAGTGTGGCCCATCAACCACATTTGCACACTGCTAAAGAACCAAAACTACAAATGCATCATCTACCATAAAACCTTTAATTGAACACCATGGCGCTCTATTTTTCAACCCTTTCTCTAAGGTGACGGTCAATTGAAGGGGGGTTCAAACAGTGGCTGGTGGTCCATTTTTCAAATAGCTCGTCAGAAAATTCGGAAGATAAATTTAGCCCTATTGCGAGCGGAGCGAATGTCGCCTATATTTTGCCCTCTTTTTCAGGTGGGTCGATATTAGACCCTTTGAATGCAATAAATATGCTAACTTATTTCTAACGTGTCAAAGATCTCTTAATAAATATGCATCAAGAAACCCAGAATTATCTCTACCAGTTGATATCTATTGCTTGCAATTGACCTGCGATGATACAATATTATCGCCTGTGTCCTTCTTTGCAATTTGTTAGCCTTTTCAATTTTTATTTTCTTTTAAAGTTGAAGACATCTTTTTATTTTATATCTATATTTAACAGTCTTGTATAAAAGCTCATTGCACTCACTGATAGGTTTGCTACAGTTTGCAGCCAAAACTAGCTTTGTATGTGCAATAGAAGTGAAGTTATGAGCATCGATCCATTGTAAACCGTGTTAAGATGGCTGTTAAATGCTATTAAATAACATGCTATAAATCTGCATATTTATAAGTGATACAACAATAATCTATCAAATGATACAAATATATATTCATAACGAACCACACTTATATTACACGCAAAAACAAAAATTAACGTTTTGAAAACAAGAAAATATTTCCATCGTACGCTTGGATAGCTGCGTTCTGATTGTTGCTTTCGATGGAACGGACATCTTCTAGTTGTCCAATACCTTCCACAATATCTTCTGGTTTCAATTCTTCCTCTGTACTGCTGAACCAGTCGATATTAGCGTTCAAACAATTTTTCGGCCGAGCAAAACTTTCACATACCGCATTTACCACTACTGCAGTGCTAAAGGTTTGCTTGCTAAATGTATAACCTTTCGTCCAAAACTTGAGAACCGGTTTTTATATGCATGCCCTTCGAAGTGTTAGGACCGCGTTAAACAAAGAACTGCTACTAGCTTGAGACAGCTGTTAATTATTGCTACGATGTTGCTTTCAAAATTTTAACGAAAAAAACGAAAAGCTTTGGAATTGGATAATGAGAGAATTAACTGTTATTGGTATAATCGATTCATTATTAATACGATTTTACGGACACTTTTCTACAGATCAGTTGATAATATGGGCTCGAAAAGATCCAATAATGTCAAAGTGGTGGTCAAATGGAAGTAGCGTTCAATTGCAGGGTGGTTGTCTATTTTTCAACCCTTCTTTCAGGGTGGTGGTCAATTGGAGGTGGCGTTCAAATACAGGTGGCGCGCAATTAGAGGTTTCATTGTATATTAAATATATTTTAAATATTTATGAGAAAACCCATTTATACAACAGCAAAGAAAGAACACTTGTCATTGATCTGTAGAGTAGCTCACATGTAAACATGCAAAACGATTAAAAATAGGTTTAGTATGCAAATGAATACAGATGACAATAGAAGTTCGTGTGGTAAATCGTTATCACAGAAAGTTACTTCGGTATATAGTTTTAGTGTGAAATTGTTATCACACTTTGCAGTTGTTACATTGTTAAGGTAGGTAGTTATCATCTGCTTTTTAGTGAGAGGACAACTCTACACAATAAATTATTATAAACAACATATTGATTTGCTGTGATATGAGATGACACATTGTAAAGCTATTTTTTCAGGGTAAATATTCAGTTGTTACCTGTTCAAAAGAATGTTCCTCACGAGGCTTCTGACAGTTCCGACAAAGGTTAGCTTTGAACTCATTAGAAGTGAAATTTGAGCATGTCTCCCAATCCACAAAGCTAAAAGACAAAAGTATTCTTCAGAATACAAAAATAAACCCTAAAATATTGAAGCTTTGATCAAGAATATTTTATGAAAGCACTTTTTAACAATGTTAAATATGTGAACATTTACTGCATATGCAGAGCTAATGAATACTAATTTAATGTTACGAGAAGGTAATGAATGAAATGGTTCAGAACATTTTATGAGAAGTGATAAAAAATTTTAATTTTTTGTGATAGTTGTATTGCAGCGAGCATTCAATTTGAAAATACCTTTTCAGAACAAACAGAAATATGAGAACATGACAAAAACCAAAATACTGAAAATAATGTGGAAACAATAAAGAAAAAAAGTAAGTGGGAATTTGGGATGCTCTGAAAAAGTTTTGAAAAAAGCTTTAATATAGTTATTGAGTGAGCATGACATGGTTTAGTTTAAAACACATATGACATGATGAGGTATTTAGTTTAGTTTAGAACACATATGAAATGGTGAGGTACTTAGTTTAGCTGTAGAACACATATGATATGGTTTAGTTTAGAGCACATATGAAATGGTGAAGTACTTAGTTTAGCTGTAGAACGCATATGACATGATGAGGTATTCAGTTTAGCTGTAGAACACATATGACATGGTGAGGTATTTATTTTAGCTATACATATAGAACGCATATGACATGGTGAGGTATTTATTTTAGCTATACATGTGGAACACATATGACATGGTGAAGGTATTTAGTTTGGCTGTAGAACTCGCATGCCATGGTGAGGTATTTAGTTTAACTGTAGAACACATATGACATGGTGAGGTATTTAATTTTACACAAATTAAATTATATACACAAATTATATAGCATGTTTAGGCATATAGTTTTGAAGCATAGGAAAAATGTCTCTGCACATAAAAACTGCTTACTTCAAATAAAAGGCTGCAAAATAAGACAAACATTGCACATTGCTTACAAGTTGTTACTAAATTTACAAATAAATAATAACATTAATGCAAAAATATTTTTAAAAGTTTGAATCATTGCATAGGATCCTGTATGCTGTTATGTGTTCTTCTTTATATAAATTCATGTAGCACAAGTCGTTACCCAGTTGTGTTGATTAGAAGGGCATAATGAACATGCAATGATAACTTTTACTTATGGTTACTTCAGGTCAAGATAAAAAAAATATAACTTAACACTTTTACTATAATAGGAGCCGTGTCCGCCTGTACGAAGCAACGCTAGGAGCTTTAAGAAAAAATTGCACTGCAAGGTAATTGAACCCGAATATTTGTTTTCTTAGTTAGGCGGACTACCATCCGCACTCTTTGCCAACTTCGCAACATTGTAGAATAATGGCGCGGATACTTATTTCACTTGATGCCCTCACGGTACACGCCTACACAGCACTGCTAGTGTACTAGTTGACATAAAGAGATAGTAGAACATTAAAAAGTACTAACTATTGATTTCCAACTGCTAACCAATGCTAAATAAAAGTTTCAGATTGTTAAATTATGCTACGAAAGGTAAATTTCTCGCTGAGGTTAGTTTAACATTTAAATTACAGTAATGTGTTTAGAGAAATGGCACCAATACAATGCCTAAATCCAAAGATTGTACAAAACCCTGAAAACAAAGCGAGTATATTACATTGTACAGAGCTACTCGTTGACTTCCAACTCCTGTATTCAATAGGTTCGGCCAGTTGCTAAAGTTTATAAAAAATGTAGCAGAAGATATGTTTAAAAATATCATACTTTCATTTGACCAAACGTACAATGCACCAAAGCCTCGATATACCACATTTTTGGGACGATGTAAAAAGCGTTCATTGCCATTGTTGTATTTCTTTCTTTAAATAATACTCGTTCCAAAATTGCGCTGTTTTTGTTATCAACTCATCACTTTAAGGGTATCAACTTTTCGCTCAACTTTATGTCTCGCTGTACTTTTTTGTTAAACCAGAGCAAGAAAGTTCATGACTTAATCTTTCTGGTTTCAAAAGGTACCAATTTATTGACAGCAATGGAAAATCTTTGATTGAATTAAAAATATCTATTTTTGAAGCCTCAATGAGCCACAATCTTGCATTAGACCACAAAGTAAGGCATATAGACTAGCCAAGGCTAGCAATTCCTATAAGATAGTTCTATGTCTTTCACCTAAGACTTAATAATGGTTCATGCTGAATAATTCAATGCAAGCTAGAGCACATCTAGTAATAGTAAGGTACTATGTTTTAATGTTTGATATATGTATCTAATATTCATTGCCGATCTCTTCATGATGCTAAAACTCTAAAACTAAAATACCGCTGCTATGTGAATATATATTGCTAACATACTTGGAAGGTTTCTCTGCCATGCTGAAGTAACTGCCTGCAAACTAAATGCTTTCTTTACTAGCAAGAACTTGAGTAGGACTGCGTGTTCCTTCCGCCGCATAGCCTGGTTCACTGGATGCTGTATTTCACAGTAACCCTTATCAGTTCGTATGAAACCTCCCTCTGATTGTGCCAACAGAAAATGGGGTCCATGATAGTCTATAACGTTTATCTTTTTTCTTACCTAGTCATTATTATTGCGGTGCTATATCACTCTTTTATTTGTTATGCTGAGAGTAATTAGCCATCTAAAGGTCATATTCTCAGCTCACTTTAATCATTCATAAGCTTACTGTTTGCTCGGCCTCAGTTTGTCCGATTACAGTTTTAATATCCCACAACTGCCATGGACTGACCCTTTTTCACACTTTTAAAGTTATGCATCACAATATGATTAAAGGACATACAACAAAAACTTAATTCCTGCTTTTGTTAACTTATCATGCCAGTATTAACCTGTATTCAATCAATGGTATCAAATATATTGCAGGGTTATCAACTGAACGCCTCTATAGGTATTTCACCCCGACTAAAATAAATATGTACTTAACACTATTTTTTCGACAATTTATGGCTGTAGTCTGACTTGGTTGAGATTTTCTTGCATAGCCCTTTAATATGTTATCTAAAGTTTCTAAAGTTTTTCAGCAACCACTTACACAACTCTACTTTCAATATTGGAAAGAGGTGCTCAGGCTATCATTTCATTACTTCTCCAAGTGTTTGTTATTGACTATGTGTGCTGTCCAAATGTCTGTTTACTTTTCAACATAAAATCGGTATTTTCCATTTGACAGTGTAATAGCAACTTCTCCATCATTATGGTTCATTAGATTACCTCTAAGTATTGGCTATGCAGATAAGTATGGCAAAAGCTTGGGTTGGGGTTGTTTTCAATATCAATCGGATAGCCTGCAGGGCCATGAAGGTTTTCACTGAAACAACTACAATGCTTTCATGGCGACAATATACAAATTGCTGGTTAGAAACAATTGTCCTTATGCAAACAAAGGTCAATTTTTGTGTTTCTAATTAATTAAATGTTTAGGAGGCTAGTTTGCAAGAAACAGACAGTGTTTTGATACCAACAACTTTTGCACATCTGGCGGAAAGCACTAAGCATATACGTGTGATGGTGAACAAAATTGACAGAAGAAACAGAAGCACATTGCATTTACACAGACTAACAGGCAGACACAACAACAAAGTAGAATTTCTTATAATAGAGAAACTCGTTTACAACCTAAAAGGTTACTATTCAGACAAATAAATGTAAAGCAATTGTTTAAAACGAAGACAAACCATAGACCTAGTAACTATACTTATAGTTAATTTTAGTATAGTTAATAGAGACAATAAATGACTGTTCCTCAAACCGGCTTTATGTAGAAATCGGCGCTACCTCCCTCAAGTAGAATAGCTCCTGTGCATTTAGAGGCTATGTAGCTTAAAGCTAGACAGTCATTATCTGGTTTACAATATGATGCACACTATATTTGGCTTCGTGAGTCATAAAGTTTCCCATCAAGATGGCAGCCATTTTTGTCAAAAGCAAAATGTAAAATGGTTTCATCTACAAGTAAAGATGCAGTTGGTGACTGCAGTGAGTTGTAGTTTATAATAGTTAAAATTTCTGAATACATTGCAACAATGTTAAACATTTCTTAATACATTGCATCAATGTTAAACATTTCTGAATACATTCCAACAATGTTAAACATTTCTGAATACATTGCAACAATGTTAAACATTTCTTAATACATTGCATCAATGTTAAACATTTCTGAATACATTCCAACAATGTTAAACATTTCTGAATACATTGCAATAATGTTAAACATTTCTGAATACATTGCAACAATGTTAAACATTTCTGAATACATTGCAACAATGTTAAACATTTCTGAATACATTGCAACAATGTTAAACATTTCTGAATACAATGCAACAATGTTAAACAATTCTGAATACATTGCAACAATGTTAAACATTTCTGAATACATTCCAACAATGTTAAACATTTTTGAAGCAATAATGAAGCAACAAACTTAATTAATTTCTATATTTTTACTGTTAATTCGAATGATATTATGTTACCAACCTCTTATGAAGGACCATCATAAACAATACTTATCAAAAAAATTTTGTACTCTTTGAATTTCAATATCTTAATGAAACGTTAAGGTTTGAGGTAACAGAAGTTGTCAGATCCTGTAAGAGGACAAACATCGCAGTAAAAAACTGACAGACAGAGCAGGTGTTTGTTGATATAATACGACAGATACTCTAGTTTGCATCATCAGTATCAGATTCTATGAACTTTAGCAATGAAAGCAAAAGTATATATATTTAAGCCATATTAAATGTGCACTACTTGAAGCTGTTACGGGCTGGAACGATTGAGTTGGTAAAACACTGATAGACAGTGTGAGGAAAGTCAATGTCTCAATAATGTTGGGGAACCGATGGGAATGAGATAAGACATTTAAACCTTGCATTTGTTTTACAAAAATCACTCATTCTGACAAAACCCTAAATGTTCTAATGTTACCAAAAATGGAGTGTATAGAAAAAAATATTTGCTACTCAAAAATAAATTTTTCTGATAAATTTGGTGTATAGGTAAAAAATCGACTGCTCAAAAATCTTTTTAAACCTGTCTTACCTACAGGCGACCTTGTTCAACCTGGTCTATACTGGCCTGTGTAGTTGCTGGGCTCAAATGCATGGCTTTTGGTTCTTGTTTGACTACCAACTAATAGTGAGGCGCTACGTGTGTTCCAACTGTCCTTATTCCAATGCCGAACACTTTACTAGAAAACAGATAAAAAGATATTATTTCGTGGCTACAATCACATACATATTGCGTGGCGGAAGTGAAAACATTTGATTTGCTTTGAGATTACGCTTGACGACTGGTCAAGAGTGTGATTGTTTTCGAACCATGGCCAAATATGAACGTACATTATAGCTATTTACAAGAAAACTGATGCTTCAAATAATCTGAATATCCATGGTTCAACCTAGACGACATCACTTAACAGATTGTTCAAACTTTAATCCTCGTTATAGCTAAGGCTACCTTTGAGTGATTTTATTGCTATGTGACTGTTATTGAGTCGAGGGATATGCACATAGCCACGGCTCATCATCAATGAATGAACTGTAATATCAACAAGCAATTTGCCATGGGTATTGCACTCAAATACGACATTTTTTCTTTGCAAAGAGGAGTATTCTCATAGATAGCATTGTCATGTAAAATGATCACATTTTCTCGACCCGCCGGTGGAAAACTAAAACCCATAGTGCCATCACTTTTAGGTAATGTCAGCCAAGTTGAAACATTGTCATATACTACAGAAACCATCTTTATTTTTAAAACCAGTCTGTCCAGTATTTAGAGTAGTTGCCTCTCATTGTCCATGAACAGTGTATTTGGAAAAAAATTGTGCTTCAAACCGGCTGCCATCTTTATTTCTTATTTGTGTACATTGTCCAGCATAACGTGATACAGTATGTTTCCTTTTGTGAAAATCTCTGAGACATTTATTGTTTGTATCTAATATATTGTCATTTCTAGTATGCCATTTGCTTGCTTACTAATATATATTGTCTCGAAGAGCAGCGAATTTTGCCGATAAGCCAGGTCCCTCTTGGTACCTAAAACACAAAAATTACCGTTGTTTAACGGACAGTCATGAAAACAAGCTAAAATCTATTGTGTTGCTAATGACCGTAAGGAGTTGTCTTTCTCCGGAATGCGCAAAATTATAATCTACATCCAGATATTATTAGTAAACGCTATTAAATGATGACTAATAATATAATAAATGTTATTAGTCATCAGTACCAAGTCTCAAAATAAATAAAAGTAGACGACAAATGAATAACTATGAAACTATTTAAAAACTATGAAATGATAGAATTCGTTTATAGTCTTGATGAGAACAATTAATATCAAATAACAAGCTTTGAACCAACAGCTCTAAACTCAATAATAGGTTTAGCGGAGTTTAACAAAGGCCACTGACAGAAGCCCAACAGCTTCAAATTGCATGCATAGTAAATTGTTATTAGTTTAGAAATTTTATCAAGTGTATAAACATTTTACACCATAAATGTTTAATGCCTACATTCATGTACAATTGAACAACTATGCGTTGATGGAAAATAGCATTCAAGGCATTAAAATAACTATTCATGTATCCATATGATGTACAGGTTTGAAGAAAGACCATGCTGGGAAAGACAAAGATGTTAAAAACAAATGAACTTAAAGGATAATATTTAATTATTATAAAAGCCTTGAGCATATCAGCATGTCTAGCAATTTGTTTAGGTGCCTGTGAACCACTGAATAAGAAAACAACAAGTAGGGTGTAACATCAATAGAAATATGATTATAAAACTAAAGCTATGTGTTTAGTTAAACCAAGTGTCAATTTATAGGACAAAGACCAGCAAAGTCCTACGACTTAAGCTAATTATAAACAGGACAAGTTTGAATACTATTTAGTTACAAAGTTACTCTTTATAGCAACTCACAAAGGCTTTTATGAGTGGGTCATTTGTGAGAAGTCAAACCGACAACTGCTCTACATATTGATACTTGGTTAAATACATTGGAATTAGTAACTTGATTTAACTAATTTGCTAAGCATATACATAATAGACTTTATGCGTATACAATCCGTGTCTTTCTTTGCAATTTGTTGGAATTTTCAAATTTTATTTCATTTTAAATTTAAAGACTTATCTTTATTGCATATCTATATTTAACATTGATGATTAAAAGCTCATTGCACTCTCTGATGTGTTTGTTACAGTTTTCAGCCAAAACTAGCTTTTTATCTGCAATAGAAGTGGGTTTATGAGCATCGATCTATCATAAGTTGTGTTAAGATAGCCGCAAGGATGCTTTTAAACAACCTGCTATAAATCTGCATATTTATAAGCTACACAATAATAATATATCAAATGATACAAATATATATTAATGAGCAAGTGACATAAAAGAACCATTCTTACATTACCTTCAGAAACAGAGGTGTGATGCTCCGTATCGAAAAGCGCATCAGTGTCAATGACCATATCACGTTGAAAAGGCCAGTTCTCGTCCGATCACTGAAGCTAAGCAACGTCGAGCCTGGTTAGTACTTGGATGGGTGACCGCCTGGGAATACCGGGTGCTGTAGACTTTTAGTTTTTATTAAAATTATGCTAATTTATATTCCTAAAGCATTTTTAATTTATCTCTTACTATAAAAAAATATCATTTTTATTTACAAATTCTAGCCGAAACTGGATAATATGAATTTTATTACTCGAGGTTATCCGGCTAGCTTCAATCTCTTCATCTTCACTAGCCATGCGCCGCTGCTACCCGTGTATTTTAAAGAGAACATAATTTCGATTCGTTTTCATTTGGCACGGTGTAATAGCTCAGGAACCTCGCGTTAAGATTTCCTTTTTATTGCGGAACTCGTATGTCGGCGTTACGAGTTTACCTAAAAGCTAAAATAAATAATTAAACAAAGTTCGACTGGACCTTTTGCCCCAAAAAAACGCATTCTCATAAAGTAAACTCGAGCGATCGTCTTCGATCGTGATGAAATAAAACTGTACTCGCCGATGCGTAAAAATCTAAAAGTTAAATTGTATCATACAGTTTCGAAACGATTTGCAAATCGGAATGTTGAATCTACATTATAACAGAAACTAACTTTGATAATGAGCGTCGGCCAGCCTGTAGCTACGGTTTGTCTCATTTCATCCGAGGTAATGGACGGCGGACAGGTCTTCAGCAACTTTAATACAAACTCTATGGTCGTTCGACAGGAGAACATTTTAGATCATTGTTTAATGTTTGTAAGATCGCGAAAAGATGGATACGGCAGGAAAAATTAGTTTTGCTCCATCTGTTTTTATCTGAACAGAAATATCTCTAGCAAAAAGCCCACTTTCTTGTAAGGTTATTTCTATGCAATTATAATTATTTAAAAGTTGACTTGTAGCAAAATTCACACTACAGGTATCAAAAGTTGCTGAGGTTCAACATCATGCTATTGTTTAAAGGTTGACTTGCAGTAAAATTCACATTACAGTTATTTGGTATCAAAAGATTCATGATGTCTTAATCTGCTGTGTTGTAGGTGCAAAATATGTGGAAATGTTCTAAAAGCTTCTAAAAGCTCAAAAACGAACAAATAATCGCCGCCATCATGAAACTGCCGGCGATTGGAATCCCTTTCCAAAACAGCTCAAATGGGACGTAGCTGAACAAGATGGCTTCTGTTAACACTTTCATGCAACCTCATTCGTCGAAATTTTTTCACAATTATACTTCACGCATTCAATAAAACCATGTCTAATGTCCTTACGCATTTATTTCATCGTCATTGTAATGTTGTCACTTTGAGCACTGATATCTCAAAACCTACCGCAAAAATTTGTTTAATTGTTTAACCTTAGCTCGGAGGAGTGCATATCAGCCTCTGACAAACATGACGAGCCTGTACGTCACTTGTAATAGTTGAAAAATGCTGCAAAATTGTTCGCGTTGTTTGACAGGAAGTATGGGTCACATGATCAGATTAGGACTAGATGATTAGACAAAGCCGCAACAAAACTGTAAAGTACCGAGCATCTATATTTGGTAAGGGCTCTTCGGTAAAACCCGAAGTGTTTGTCATAAACCAGTGCTACGACATTTTATTAGCCTTTCAATCACGTGAGAACATCATGTGCCAAAACAATAACCAAATTGTTCGACATACGTCAAAATACGTCAGAGAAATAAATTGATTCCAATCTACAGCGGTTTCGTCATGGCTGCGATTAACTGTTTGTTTTTGAGCTTTTAGAAGCTTGTAGTCACATTTCCACATATTTTGCACCTACAGCACAGCAGAGTAAGACATGGTGAATCTTTTCCCACGACCAAACATAAGCGAAGCGATTGTTTGGGAGATTTATGATAAATGCATATGTGCACACAACTCACGAAAATTATTCATCAACGACCGTCGCAAACCATTGTACCGAAATCTCATCAACAAATTTAACCATTTTCAATGGAGTCGTTTAAGTATAATAACGATACAAAACACATACAAACTTATTTAAATATGTTACCAAGTTTTTATTATTTGTAGAAAATTTCCTAAACCTTACCCATCTGATCGGATTATACATAAATAGACAGATTAATTCGGCTTAAAATCTTTATTAGAACTTGACAAGCCTTATTTTTATCAAAATTAAGACCGGCCAATGAAAAGCCGAGCGACAGAGAATAGAACTATTAAGTCGTGCGCATTTCACAAAAAAACGTGCATATTTCACCAGTCTATGGCATTGTCCAATTGCCAAAGGTTTCTGTAATTAACGTAGAAGTATTGAAAAGTAATCATTTCTTTTTTGCCAATTTTAAAGTAACTGACATTTTGGACACTTATGAGTAGCCTACTTTGGTATTCCAACTGATGTCCAAAGCAGCGAAAGTAAAGGAAATAACGATGATATTTTTTTTAGCGGTTCTTATGAGATTACTACAATATTTAATTATAAGAATAATTATTCGATTTTATAAGATTTAATTATAAGAATAAGCATTTGAATTTACAAGATCGAAGTATATAGTGACCGATATTAGGCAATATGTTACTGTTATTATTTTTTCTAAATAGTTTAGTTAAATAGATTTTTAAAAAATCTATATAAGTATCACAACTTCTTGATATTGTTAGCTATGACGTTTTGAAATGTAAACAAAATTGTGCATTGGTTTTCTATTATTACTGTATTACTATATTAATAATATTGGTTATTCAATAATATCAGTGCATTTTACTTCTAATATTGCATTAGAATATTATTCTAATATTATTCTCCTATTACGGGGGAGAGATATAAATATATAATCTTTTCCTTTCATTATTGCTGTTTGTTGTACATAATAACACCCAGTACATTACAGCTACCATTGTATTTATTCTATTGCACTGCACTGCCATTGGCTAATATTGCATTTCTCAGCTATCAGTACCCTTTCTTATTTCCAATATCACTTTGGTCGTTGGCTGTATGACAGGGGAATTTCTAGTGATACCAAATAACTGTAATGCAAATTGTGTTGCAAATAAACATTTAAAAAGGAAATATTTAGTTTTAAAAAGTTGACCAAATACTCTAACGCGTGTGAAGCGGCAATAACAAGCCGACAAACTTCGTATGAATTGGTACGATCTTAAACGTAGCCAATGAGTGAACGGGTTGAATATTACTGAGCGCGAATAACCATGCTTTTGAAGTATGAGAGGACAAACAACTCCTAACTTGCACAATATCAATGCAAATGACAGTTTTAGGCTTTGCGTTTGAAGTGACTCGGTAGCTTGTCATAGCAAATGAGCGAGCTGGTCAAATATCCGGTAGCGCGAGTAACCACTCTTTCAAATATTGAGAGAGCAATCGAATCCTAATTTACATGGTATGCATGAATGTTTCGTTGCAGCACGATTAACCGCTCTTTCAGATATTGAGAAAGAAAACGAATCCTAATTTATGTAGTATACACGATTGTTTCGTTAGGAGTTATAGCTACTCGCACGGCAGTGCTTACATGTGTACATATTACTAGACATGTATTATACATGTCTAGTAATATGTATAATATATCGTAGATAAACAGAACAAACCCAGGAGTCACAAGTAGAGTTCATCTGTTTTCAGCGCATGTCAAATATTTCACAAACAGAATAATGATGTTTCTGGTTTCTGTTTCTGAGTTGGGTTACTAGCAGCAGACACCCAACATTTGTCTTAGTCATTTACCATCAAAGAGGCTTACTTCAACCAGAGGTGACTTCAAGCAATAAAAACAAATGCTAGCAGATGGCTATTACTA
This sequence comes from Watersipora subatra, assembly GCF_963576615.1. Classification (NCBI taxonomy): domain Eukaryota; kingdom Metazoa; phylum Bryozoa; class Gymnolaemata; order Cheilostomatida; family Watersiporidae; genus Watersipora; species Watersipora subatra. The sequence continues at coordinate 14,463,458 of NC_088718.1, forward strand.
GTGCTATAGACAATATTTCTTATCTACTTACTTAAAAAATGGATGCACTCAAAAAACTTGACTCATTAATACATTAATATGAATTTATGGCATTGATACATACCACACGTCTCACCATATCGACAGCAGAAATGATATTCTTTTTACAGTAATCTCAAGTGAGACTTGTGTACTACGGATCACACATTCCAGCTCACCGTACTTCTAACCATTTTCTAGCAATATCATTCAACATATTGCCTTATTCTACATTTGTGTAGCAGGGTTCGCAATCCTATGTAACTTATGACCAAAATATTTGTATTTATCCTTCCACATATAAAACAAACATCATTTTGTATTCCGTGACACGAACATACTACATCCACCATCATATGTTTTAGTTTATGAACTTTCTGTTACTACAACCTAAAATTCACAATCCTGACTCCCCAATACTATTAGATTACCAACTTTTAAACACTTGTCTTCAACTCACTCAATAATTCCTGATTTCGGTTATTTAATGTTTTTCTATATTTTGGTAAGTAACGAAAAACATTATTACTTTTTATGATTACCATTGCCAATCAGAAGTAATACATACTCGTTAAATCCTTCTAACTAGCAAAGCATATTATTCACTTGAAATCAACACTTCTAAAAAAGAACATCATACAGGTCCAGCAGTTTCGTCCTTCTTTCAACAACCCGAATAACCTTCAAGTGATTGCAATGAAAGATGCTGAATTGACTTTTCAAAGAAGAGATGAATATATTATAAAATTCTACTCAGTATTGAAGTCAATGTGTGTAGTTTAAAACACATTGTAAGACAAAGCATAAAGTTATACTAAAATCATAACTACACAATGTTGAGTCAAAGGAAAAGCGATGGAGATAAATAAAATAGTGATTGATTATGACTAGTAAGGGGTGCCATCCAGTTCACATCCATAATAAGTTCACATTATCATACAATACAAGAACACGTGTCAAAACCTTACAGATGTAGTTACAACATTTCATTGTAATGTTAGACTACAAAAAGGTTTGAACAGAGACCACACACGGTGTTATTTTATCTAGTAATGGTGAGTTCAGTTGAATAGAGACCACCCACGATGTTATTTTATCAAGTAATGGTGAGTTTAGACGATAAACCAAGAACAACGGGCAAACCTTTTCAAGTTGCAGCGGTGACTGCCATGCCTGAACTGGAAGCTTGTCCAAACTACCATAATGACAACAAAATATAATATGAAAACACTAATAAACTCATGAGACAGAAAGGAATCAAGGCTAAAATCATCAATGTTATCACATGGGATATTAGGAAGGCCATCTTGGATATCTAATCTGAACTCCGGTTGACTTCATAAAAAAGATACCTTATAGTTGATTTTTGTGTGTTTAAAAGCTAACTAAAAACCCCTTGAAAAGTGATATGCTCTTACTGTAGCATATTCTCCTTATTCTGTGTGCCATAATCGTTAGACATGTTCTGAAGGTGACTGTTAGCATTGGCTACCTGCTTATGACGTAAAAGAGCCAAAGGAGAGTTGGTACTCTTGACAGCGAGTCCTTTCCCAGGTTTGTTCTTGCAAACCGTTGGAGAGTTTGGGTCTCGCGCGCTTAGGCCTCTGGGGGCCAATTTGTTATCGGACGATGTTGATGAATCAGTAGATGAAGCGGCTTGTTTGAGCGGAGTACTAGAGAGTAGAGTTGTCTTCTCTTCTAACTCTTCACCGACGCTGTTAGTAACCTTTTTAAGAGGAGTGCCAATAGGGCTTATATCAGGATCCTCAGTAAACTCTAAAAACATTCGATAAGACATGCAGAAAGGTAGAATAAGCACATAAAATGATAGATACTTTGAGAAGACAGAATTTCTGCCATGTATTCAGTAGTTTCACCTAATGAAACCTGCTTATGAATGTCAGTTTCGGAAGTAGCAAGGAATGCTTAGACAGAATGTCAATAATGAACAGAATTGTCCTGTAATATTTCTTTCTATAATCTAGCTTCTAGTCTAAAGGGCTTGCAATCTTTAGCTTGCTTGTTTAGCAGTTTAAACCGATCATATTTAAATTGAACCCCACCCGTTCTCTGCTCGCCAACATGATAGAAACGTGACTATTAAAAACTCTGCAATGTATTAAGGGGTGAAAGATGAATTACCAAATAGTCTAGGATCACTGCAACTTTATTTTTTTAGTGAAATGAAGGGTTAAAAAATCCTACCTTTCACTGGTAGCTGGCAAAAACTAATACTGCTATACAGTCGTGGCACAATGGCTACCAAAAGCCAAAGCAAAGTTTTCACCAGCAGAAGCTTCGGTCAGAACAAGCAGAAGAAGTAACCTAACGGTAGAGGTTGGCAACTCAACTCAAGTTCAATTTGGACTGATGAGGCCACGAGTCTTGCAAATTTAATTTGCTATGGTTGAAATATGCGCAATTCAGCAGCTATGGCCATGCCCTTAGCGTAGAGCATACACCACAAGGTCCGAAATGTACGTGGAATAATTTTAAGAAAAATATTTTGGATGTTCTGATTCAGATTCGAGCGGGCTAACAGTTGACCCAAGAGTGATGCCATATGAATAATAAACTAGATACCATATGAATGTTCAACTAGGAGCGTTACTATGGACTAAAAGTTGTAGTGAATAGCCGATCGTTTTCATGTCTCTAACTTTATCTGAGCTTTATTCAATGTAATCTTGGCATAGCTACTAAATTCCACACACATACCGGGACTGCTCAGGAGGTCCTCTGAACCAGAACAGAGTGCTGAGTCTATGCTAGTTACTGATGTGGTGTTTTCGAGGTACAAATTTTCTAGAGAGCCGCAATCTGACCTATCAGTGCGACTATCAGGGTTGGGATAAAGAGAGTCCCACTCATCCAAAACTACAAACCACAAAGGTCAATGGCTATACATGTAGGTACTTCAATACACATGTATATATAATTATATATATATAAGAATAACATGATCATAGGAAACTATCGGAGAGCCATGAAAACAAGAAACTGATAGGTTATGAACGGTTTAGCTACTCAAGCCTATGATGGCTCGTCTACAGGAAATAATAATGGCAGAATACGACGATTTTTAGAAAAGAATGGTTTACTGCATGAAACTCTGACAATCTCTGAATCATGTGTTTTATATTTCAGTATTATATATGGGTCTATCCATAAATAAATGGATTTTTTGGCAAAATTTCAAAACAGTAATTTCATTAAAATAATGCTTCACATATGAAGTATACATACCAAACTCTAAAATAAAAAATAATTTTGGCGGTAGTGCTCCTCTATCGTGTTTTAATAGTTTGCTAAAGTTAGTGTATATATGCACAAAATACTTCATAGCCATAATGGCAAGATAGGATGCTTGTACATGGTATACATATTACTCTGAACACAAATATCTAATTGTAATGGATTTCACAATGGCTTTGCTGCCCGTTAATGCATAAATTAATATTGTGTGCTGATCTATTGGGGTGGAGCTCTTTTATCAGTTGGCCTGTTTTGAGTAACAATGGTGACAGGAAACATCAATAAGTTTCTGCTACACTTGTATTATTAGTTCAAAATTAGTAGTAATTTGTTTTCAATGCTAACTTTATTTGCTGTACCTTTAACTAATTTCAGTTTTGCTCAAAGTTGCACATATTTCCGAAATTTGCGTCACCGCTGTTACACTGTCACCATTGTTACACCCCTCAACTCATATAATTGTAGGATTAATTTGAGTGAATTTCACATTTAACAGTAATTTGTGGAGTTGTTGATGTTCTCATGTATGAGTTACTCATTATATTGTAAATTTAAGCCATTGTGGGAACTTGACAAGCTTCTTCTAGCGAGTTAGCAAACGGTTGCTACCTTACAAATGTATTACTAAGACTTGCGACTCCGATACTGAAAATGGTTCAAAATTTATTCAAATCTACTCATGGGAGTAACTTGTAACAAGTGCTTGAAACAGAAATTGTTAGGTGGAAAGTCTGCTGGTCATTTTTGCTTTCAACATGGGTAAGACAACATCAGCAGATCAGATGCGTAAATATCGTAACAAAATAAGTCAATGTTCAAAACAATGGACTCAATATTTGACTGCCCAAGCTAGTCAGAATCAAAAGAGTAGAACAAAAAGAAGAGCTCAACTTACAGAAGATAAATTGGAAGAAACACAAGAAAAAGCAAAAATTAGAGTTTAGCAATACAGAGATCTGGAAAAACTTTTGAAAGTAAAATTACCAGGTATGTACATTCATTTTTTTTCTTCAAAAAACTTAATCCTTTACTACATCTGCGTACATTATGAATGTTTCAAGTTAATGTTTCAAGTATTTTGTAAAAAAAATTATTAAAGTTTAATACATTTTTTGTAGCAACCACTTCCAGATTTGGCAACCCACAATCTGAAGATAAAGCTGTAAAAAGATTGATCGAGCACTTCTAAACAGCTCAAGCAAAGGTCCCCAGACTGTCTATAAACTGGAAATGATAGTTGGACTATCATTGTCGAAAGTTGGCATTAGAGATGAGAAAAGATAAAACAAAACAAAGAAATAGAAAAGTAAAAGTATTCCATTGAAAAGTTTCAACTTTTTACTTTTGATCATGATGACCATGCAATTAGTGATCCAGAAGAAAGTGCAATTCCGAACCCATCAAACAACTAGCAAGCACATTGAAAGAAGGTGATTTTGTGCTAACATTGCTACCTGAAAAAAACTTCTAGGCATTATGTACGAGTGGTAAAAAGTGTAGATGCCCTCGAAGCCGAAGTGCAGGTTTTTTTTTAGAAGAGTGAAGCCAAAAAACACTTTTGTTGTTAATACAAAAATATAGCATGGGTAGAATTTCATCACATAGCCAAGTCACTGTCTTGTCCTACTCTCTCTAAAAGAGATCAGTACTGTTTTACAGAAGATTTAGAGCAGGCAGAATGATCTAAAACATTTTGTTAGTACATTCTCCCAATTACATGATCAATATTCATTTTTTCATCTTACGTTATTTAAGCTTAACCATGTTTGTCATGCATTATTACTATTGTATTATTACATTTTATGCTTTGAAACCAATAAAAAACATTTCAAGTTAAGGCTTGTTTATATATATTGTAATCATTAGCTTTAATACCATTATTGATCTCATTGCAGTGAAATTAAATACTTTAAAGTTTACAGAATATAAGAAGCGTAACGATGGTGACAATTGAATGTAACAGCGGTGACATGTTTACAAGCATGTAGTTCACAACTACCATCTAATATCTAAATAAATTTTAGTGCATATGTCAGCAAGTTTCTTTAAAATAAGACAAATAAGTTTTTATAATTGTGCTTCCCACCAAATCAGAGAGTTTTAAGGATAAGCAACTAGCTCTTCAAAATGCATATTTCTCTGATGTAACACGAGTGACACACTAACTAAAAGATTTCTCAGTAAGAGTTAACTTTAGTGTGACATATTATACATCATTCAAAAGAGCTTGTTGAGCTCTATAAGAATATCTGATTTAAAATTATTTTAAATGCAATACCAATATTTTATAAATAAATTTCTGCTCTAATTGTAACAATGGTGATTATGGATAGACCCACATACTAATTTTAAATTATTAGTTGGTTTACCACATTTACATCGATTTTGTAACTCCAAATCATGACAATTTGTTGTCTAACAACGGCAAAACATAGAACAATGCTGGATTTTTCATAATGTTGTTTTTGTCCGGCGTGTCACAAGTGGTTGCCTTCTTTCAAAACCTCACAGAATCGTTAAACTTGGGCCTGAAAACACAACAGTACATATTTCTAGGAGAAGGGTAGTAGAGATATGAGCTTGTCGAACAATAATGTCATGAGTCAAAAACTTCAGAAGATTTTCGCAATTGATCACAGAGTAGTTTTCCATATCAAATTATGGTCCCATGCGTCACACCAACTTCAATATTTAATAATTCTTCAATGCATTGCATGACAAGGATGAAATCTCATACAGTGATAGTTGGTGTCAAGTGCTGCCTAAAACAGCATAATTGACACCAGATTTTACACCTGGGCTGCGAAGTATGCGAGGAAGCATTCAAATGTCTCGCGCGTCACAATCATGCCAAAAATAGCCTTGCCCTATAATGGCTCATCTACAAACACTAGAAATGAAACAATTTTTAAGGGAACGTAACAAGAGTTTTTGTAGAGCGTATCTTGTGACTACATGCTATTTATGAGTACAGCCCAACCTTGTCATACAAAGTGAACCAGCTTTCGATTTCTGCTTTTGTGTGTCGAAATTGGTAAAAGTTGAAACAAACATTCTATGAAACACGTTGCATGTTGTTCGATTCATTGTAAAGTTGTCAAAAATAAATAGGATGTATGCATTATGTAAAACTAGGAAAGAACCATTAAAGATGCTAGGAGTTGATTCTATGCGACAGTCCAGTTTATAGATCTGCTCAGCGGGGTTGGCTCGGATTAAACTAACGGTTTGAAACAAGCGGTTTGAACCAGCCAAGAAAAACCGGTTTTTTCATTATTTTTTTGGTGAAAAAATAACGAAAAAACTTGATAAACTGCATTGGTTTGCAAACTAATATTCTAGATATTTATTGGGCACAAGCCAAAGTAGTTGGAAAAGGCAAAACTGCAAAAGGCAAAGGATTCAAGGCAAAATGTAATGGGTGTGCTGTCATAACGCAAGTTCAAGCAGATAGGTTTAAAGCTCACGTAACAAAATGTCAAGGTGACAACACTAATTCAGACAGTGATGCTAGTATTCTGGTGATAGAAGTTTAGTCATCTGCCACTGCTCCAAACACTAGCAATGCATCTGCATTACTCTCTGCTCTCCACTACCCCATGACTAATCCTTGGATTAAAACTCCTACTTATACATCGAACTGTATGTAAAATATTCACTTGATGTGATAAGATTTCTGCTCTGTATTTCTTCAATCATGTTTGACTAAAAATTCATTCTGGAATTTCCATGTTTTTCTTTTTCTTCCGATAACAACTCCAACAGTACCATTTTTAACAGATGATTTCACACATGTATGTTAAATACTCAATCAAGCAGCTATAATAAGTGATGTTAATTGGACTTAAAATTGCCAAAACCTTGGTCAAATTATAAAAACCATAAAAGTGGTTTAAACCAAAAAACCTGGTTTTTCATAAAAACCATGGATTTTTCCAACCCGCTGCTCAGAGGTCAGCCCCAAAAAGGTGGCTTACATTCACTCAGATCGGTATCAGAATATAAATTATCTGTAAACTTTATATGCATGAAAACTAAATTAAGGAAATTTGTAAAATGGGTGTCTATTGTAATTACATGTTTGAGACATTTGAATGGTGTAGGTTTGGCAGTGTGTTCAGTAGTGGAGTGAAAGATGAGCAAAAACCTTTCTGAACTCATAGTATAAATAATTTTAATCCCCATACAATATACATATATATATACAGTCAAACATGGATAACTCGCCCTCGGATAGCTCGAACACATGGGTAACTCGAACGGTTTTGTTTGGTCTGTTCCCACGCAATGATAAATTGCTTCAGATAACTCGACCTCAACTTCGTTAACTCGAACAGTTCTTTGCCCAATGGCTACCGGAGACAGTTGTTATCGCTTTAGAATATCGCTTTATTCCAAGCCATAGAGATAAACCTCAATTTTTAGTAATTCATAGACGCCATTATTACCATCATCTGCAAAATATTTTTGTCAACGTCTTTTCTAAAGGTTTGATGAAATTTGATTTTTACCAAACATTCGCTTAGTGATGGTCCTTCGAAGGCAAAGAAAAGCGGGGTAACCTTCGCATAAACTTAAAAAAAAATCGGCAAACTTGATCTTGGTGAAAACGCTCAAAAAAAGATGTTTTTTCTTTTGAGCATTTCAACAGCGATCAAGTTTTGCCAATTTTAAATCTGAAAACATCCTGGCAGTCACATCATATAAAACAACAAACCAATCTCAAGTGATAGAAAAATCTCTATACTTTGTTGATAAAATCTTTTCATACTTTGCATTAGAAGAATTTAATTTGAAACAAGCCATTTATGCTTTTGATTTATATTATAGTTTGTATATGTACATATATCTACTGATAAATACATGGACTTGTGACAGTGCTCTGATAACTTGAACGCTCTGATAACTCGAACACTTTCACTCGGTCTCGTGAAGTTTGAGTTATCCATGTTTGACTGTATATACTTTAAATACCTGAATGCCTGGGTAGCAAAAGGTTTTGGAGCAGAAATTTAGTTTTAATTAACATATAACAAGATATACCATTCTAACTTTTAAACTTCATGTTTTTGTGCAGTTCAAATGAATTAAGAAAACAAATAAACAGTTGTAAAGGTTTTCAAACAACAGTAACTTTTAAATTTCATATCATGAAATAAACGTTTTGTTGAAATAAATTAGGAAAAATAAAACTGTAAAGGTGTTCAAATGTAAATGTGAAATAATTAGCAAGTAACGGCTAAATAAAGTCTGTTTTGCTACAACTACAATGAAAAATTATTTGGTATACGATTATATGATTTTAATTCGTTTCAGTGTCGGCATCATAAGATGAAAATATCGTATAGAGTGGTATAGAAACAAATAGTAATTATCCAATGCGAACACCTTCTGGTAAGATCATCAAAGTTTTATATGAGCACTGTACAATTAGTAAAAATTAGTAACAAGACAATGTTAACCTTAGTAACTATAGGTACCTACAATAACCTTAGTAACTATAGGTACCTACAATAACTTTAGTAACTATAGGTACCTACAATAACCTTAGTAACTATAGGTACCTACAATAACTTTAGTGAATTTTGTGGTTATGATCTGCGAGCCCAAGATAGTATAACATTATCCCTGTTTTATCCCTTATCTGTTTGCAATTAATTTTTACTATAAGGATTAATGCCGAGCTGAGATAGCGAGCAGCGTATATCTCTTTCCATCGTTGTAGAAGGTATTTACACAAATAGCATATTAACATTTTTGTTGTTTCGTTGTAATCAGTACACCAACAGCAAAATTTTAATTTTGAGAATTTTTTGTTGTTGATATGGCGGAAAACAAATTCGCCCTAGTACGGTGAGGATGAAAAAGCATCGTGTTTCATAAACTAAGGCGGAAAAATCCTATTACAGAGGCATCGTAACCCATGGGCGCACCGTATCAATTAATATGTAATTTAGTGTGTGAAATCACAAAGGGTATACAATACACGGTAAGAGCAATAGAATGATAAAAACTGCGCAGCCTTGCGGTGTGATTCGTGTGTTTACAAACCAACGGATGCAATCTTAGTGAGTTCAAATCCAGCACGAAGCGGATCTTTCATTCCTAGATTCGTTATTAAAATAGCTGGACAAACAGGGAACGACCGACTGACAAACTGAGATTTATATATATAGATTATTGTATTCATTTCTTTTTCCAATTCTTGTTCATTTAGTCCTTCAAAGTTGTATCAATTTGACATATTTTGAATATGCAATGTTGGTAATTACTTTGTACATCGAAATGAATATTTGATCAAATTTTATGACGTATGTAACGATAGTGGTAAGTCGAGGTTTGCCTGTAATTCGAGTACCTATGTTACAGCAGACATCAAACTGTCTAATCTCAATATATATATATATATATATATATATATATATATATATATCTCAAAGTATGTGTGTATGTGAATCTGCCTGTCTTTCCGGCTATAGCGCAGACTGATCATTTTAAGGATGCGGCCGCGCGTTACGATGCATACCGTATGTTAAAAAATCTTTTTCGTTGGGTTCAATCACTATATTTGGGGTCAAGGCCAATTCTTCTCACGTGGACAATTATATTGTCTCCGTGAGAAAGCCTCGACATGGTCTCACCTCCCAGTCAGACAAAGACAGTACCATATCTCATTTTTACATTTGTACCGCTATCAAGGGGTACCAGTATCCGTCGTATTCAAAGCTTTGATGGATAGCTTCTAGTGAAACAGTAACCTTTGTATATACATAGCACTTCTATGCAAGAATTGTTATTATTAATTCTACATATTCAGGATTTTTATTTTGTTTTCTCAGTTCGTATTAATTGTATCATTACAGAATGATCTTCTATTGTGATCGTAGCGAAACAGACTTAATTTAGCTATTGCTTATTATTTCACATTTATTTCAGTTTTTATTTTTCTTAATTACACAACAAACTTTTCTAATGATATGTAGTATAAAAGTTACAATGGCAAATGTTGTTATACATGTTAAGTACAAATTAATTTTTTGACCAAAGACTTTTGTAATACCCCGGGTAGCACAGCTAGTGTTAACATATTATGCACAGGAGGGTGATTGTTAGATCACCACCAATAAGAGGTTTACCAGAAGCACTCTCCGAGTTCCATGTCCTGTGTACCTCACACTCGACTGACTGGATCGAAGGCTGGACGGTGGCTTCCCTTGCCACCACCGCAGACTCAGGGCTAGTTGGCGGAGTGTCAAATAATGGTGTTTGCAGAGGAGTCCTTATAATTCCTGTTCATAAAAAATAAAAACTATTAAAATCGGTCATTGTAGATAACTTACCGTCAAGCCTTTTGTGTTTATCGACGATGTTGGACTAATCACAGGCTATATCAAACTGTTTATCAAACTTATTATAACCAACTGCATTATACTGTGAAGTAGCCTAAATGATGGAATTAGTTTGGGGCTTGCTATGAAGTATGAAATAGCCATGTGTTTGCGATGGCTATCATTGTTACAGTTGACGACTCGACCGTAACAATGATAGCCATGTGTTTGCGATGGCTATCATTGTTACAGTTGACGACTCGACCGTAACAATGATAGCCATGTGTTTGCGATGGCTATCATCGTTACAGTCGACGGCTCGACCGTAACAATGATAGCCATGTGTTTGCGATGGCTATCATCGTTACAGTCGACGACTCTACCGTAACAATGATAGCCATGTGTTTGCGATGGCTATCATCGTTACAGTCGACGACTCGACCGTAACAATGATAGCCATGTGTTTGCGATGGCTATCATCGTTACAGTCGACGACTCGACCGTAACAATGATAGCCATGTGTTTGCGATGGCTATCATCGTTACAGTCGACGACTCGACCGTAACAATGATAGCCATGTGTTTGCGATGGCTATCATCGTTACAGTCGACGACTCGACCGTAACAATGATAGCCATGGGTTTGCGATGGCTATCATCGTTACAGTCGACGACTCGACCGTAACAATGATAGCCATGTGTTTGCGATGGCTATCATCGTTACAGTCGACGACTCGACCGTAACAATGATAGCCATGTGTTTGCGATGGCTATCATCGTTACAGTCGACGACTCGACCGTAACAATGATAGCCATGTGTTTGCGATGGCTATCATCGTTACAGTCGACGACTCGACCGTAACAATGATAGCCATGTGTTTGCGATGGCTATCATCGTTACAGTCGACGACTCGACCGTAACAATGATAGCCATGTGTTTGCGATGGCTATCATCGTTACAGTCGACGACTCGACCGTAACAATGATAGCCATGTGTTTGCGATGGCTATCATCGTTACAGTCGACGACTCGACCGTAACAATGATAGCCATGTGTTTGCGATGGCTATCATCGTTACAGTCGACGACTCGACTGCACTTCATAAAGTTTCACCACAGGTCACGACAAAATGGCTGAAAATTTCTTGGATAGCTTGCCTGGTGTTATTACTTTGTCACTCAGAAAATTTGAATCTCGATATATTAACAATTGATTGTGTAAAGGTATAGATGAAGCTAACCAGCATGATAATTTGTGGCCAAATGAGCATTATTATAACATTATCTATCATACATAATGCATAGTTTGAATGCTCCAGTCAACATGGCAAATTGTCCAGGACACTTGACTTACAATGTAGCGATGTCCTGCACGATTGGCTACAAAACATGTCAGCTAAAGATCTAGTCACTCATTACAAACACCTTAAAGGCTACCCATGTATACACAAGCAAACACCACTCGATTCTAGACCATATTAAACATGTCAGCTAAAGATCTAGTCACTCATTACAAACACCTTAAAGGCTACCCATGTATACACAAGCAAACACCACTCGATTCTAGACCATATTAAACATGTCAGCTAAAGATCTAGTCACTCATTACAAACACCTTAAAGGCTACCCATGTATACACAAGCAAACACCACTCGATTCTAGACCATATTAAACATGTCAGCTAAAGATCTAGTCACTCATTACAAACACCTTAAAGGCTACCCATGTATACACAAGCAAACACCACTCGATTCTAGACCATATTAAACATGTCAGCTAAAGATCTAGTCACTCATTACAAACACCTTAAAGGCTACCCATGTATACACAAGCAAACACCACTCGATTCTAGACCATATTAAACATGTCAGCTAAAGATCTAGTCACTCATTACAAACACCTTAAAGGCTACCCATGTATACACAAGCAAACACCACTCGATTCTAGACCATATTAAACATGTCAGCTAAAGATCTAGTCACTCATTACAAACACCTTAAAGGCTACCCATGTATACACAAGCAAACGCCACCCGATTCTAGACCATATTAAACATGTCAGCTAAAGATCTAGTCACTCATTACAAACACCTTAAAGGCTACCCATGTATACACAAGCAAACACCACTCGATTCTAGACCATATTAAACATGTCAGCTAAAGATCTAGTCACTCATTACAAACACCTTAAAGGCTACCCATGTATACACAAGCAAACGCCACCCGATTCTAGACCATATTAAACATGTCAGCTAAAGATCTAGTCACTCATTACAAACACCTTAAAGGCTACCCATGTATACACAAGCAAACACCCCTCGATTCTAGACCATATTAAACATGTCAGCTAAAGATCTAGTCACTCATTACAAACACCTTAAAGGCTACCCATGTATACACAAGCAAACACCCCTCGATTCTAGACCATACTAACAACTTTCAATCAACTGTCAAAGTACTTTGAGCACAAATCCTTTTCAGCTGACTACCATAATGAAGTCCCAAGCTTGCAGAAATCAATGAAAAAACAAATTAAATATAGCGAATAATTTTTTTCACACTCTTTCAACGATGTTATGTTTTGGAGGTAGCTGAAGAAACAGTGGTTGGTAAAGTCTGATAAAGTGTGTATATTTTTAAAAACAAAAAACAGATAGTTTAGTTTAAAGCTATTGTTGAAGAAAAAAAAGCTTTTGTTTGATTTTTAGTTAGCTTGCCCAGTTTTTATCTCCATTACAAAGAATTTCAACCAGTATGTCAATAGAAACTAATGCTCTGAAAGCGGCCATATTTCATTTCTTGGTTAGTTGGAAGTACCTTCCATATTTTGGAAATATCTCCAGACCTTATAGTTTAACCAACTTAAAACTTTTAAAATATCCTAAAAACATAATTATACCAAAAAAATGATCAAAATTTCATAATTCCAAGTAAACCTCAAATGCAAAAAACTAGTCCTCTATCGGCAGCCATTTCTCGGTCTGTTAGAAGCGCCTTTTTTGGCAACATCTCAAGAAATACTAATCCAATCAACTGACAACTTTAAAATATGCTAAAAACATACCAAACAAATCGATCAAAACTTCGTTCTTAATGGTGAACCAAAAGTGTACGGATAACTAGTGTTCTATCAGCAGCCATTTTTCATTTCTGGCTCAAAATAATTTTCATTAATTTTGCTATATTAATAAACCGATTGACCTATCGACTTGAAACTTTGGAGTTATTTTAAAACCCTATACGACACAAAACACCAAATAACTGTAATCTGCCGTAAACTTAAAAGTACGCAAAAACAAAGCAAAACTACGTATTCAAGTTTACTAGGAGTAGGATCTGATGGAAATCCTATTTCTGAGGTATCTCGAGTCCAGCCTTCGATGTGCTAACCTGATGTAGGCGACCGAGGATCCCAGGAAACTTGATTTTCTAAAGCGACAGATGATGGCAAGGGTGTCCTCTCGACACCAGTGGTAGCTGGCGATCTTGGGTCTTCTGTAATCCCTCTACCGGGAGTGTCTGCAAAATTATGCAATTATGAAAAATCGATGTAAACTCTATGATTGCAAAAGTACTCAAGCCTATATTCGTCTGTCTATTATAAATACGCATTCCACAATATTATTTGTGAGCAAATAAATTTCAAAATACCAAATTAGCTTGTTGGAGATTATTAAACTGACTGAATTGATTCATAAGTTAGCAAGCATGAACCATATCATAGTCTTTTTGTTTAGCTTCCCTGTGACATCTACATGTATGTAGTATGTATTGCCAAAATATTAATAAAGCAAAACAGAGTGAACGTCATTGCTACATTGGGTAAACTGATTCTCTATTGACGAATAAGGATGGAATTGAAGCTTTAATGCAATTCACATTGTCCCCCACTCTTTCAACTGTTGCTCAATCTGATGAACAGAGATAAACAGAACAAATTTAGTGTATGACAGTAATGTCAATCAAAAAATTTCTTTAGAAATTTTGTTCACTTGTCATGGTTAGTACATTCATAGTACTCAAATGGTTACTGTGCTAAGAGAGTGAGACCCAATGTTTTATATCCAGATCTTCTTTGGAACTCCTGCTTTTTGAGCAACATGGTAGCCAGAGTGTAAAACGTTATTTTGCTTGAGCAAGCCACAGTTGCCACGTCAAATGTGAAAAAAAACAACAGTATTTGACTGCGCAACAAAGTGAAATATTTTTATACTTTTCCGCTCGCTAACTACGGTATACCTTGATATTGCTTTCACAGCTAATCTTAAACGAATATGCATTCAACGTTTGCTAATTCAATAAGCTGGGAGGGCAAAAAAACTAAACTAACATCTACTGGTTAGCAATTGACAAAAAAAATTCAACTCGACGTTTGTCATCTACCAATGCTGACTATCTAAAAAAGAAATGGCACCTCGCATTAGTGTATGACTGTGAAGTTTTGAGGTGGAGGCACAGTGAATACATTCATGACACAAAAGTGCTTTATTCTATTGAATATTAAAACATAGAATGCTCTGTTTAACCCTGAAATACAATGTTTGCATAAATTGAACATAACACAAATAACATGACACTTCCAAGGGCTTTAATAGAGACCTCCTGCATATTAAAACCACAGTAAGATCAACCATACCAAACATGGGAACATGTTTGGTATGGTAACAAACACACATCATCAGTCTGCACAAACTCCTCGCAAATGTTTTTACTAGATTGCCGTCGAACAATATCTGAGTTTTATATTTTATCCGCATATTCAACATATTTATTTCACCATCACAGTGATTGTTCCCAAGTTGTGCCCAAATCAGTGGGGGTTCGAATACACAAATATTTAAAACATATACTCTTGTAGTGATTCAACCCAGTTTTTATTTGAGAAAGTGCAAAAAAGATTTGTGATGTGGTTTGAAAAAATAAAGTCGGTTAGAATTTAGATTTGATCAGCAAATCAAATAATTTTTCAATGGTGGAAAATTTATCGGTTATAAAACAAAAGTAGGTCTATATGTTATTTCAAGAAGCTTAGCTCTGGTTACCATTACCAATTATAATTACCACTGAAGGCCGTTCGAGTAACTCGCTGATATTAAAATACCGAGTCTAATGCTAGTTAGTCTAATGCTTTGCCAATGATCTTTTCAAGCAGCAGACACATTGTAGAGAAAAATCAATCACAAAATTACATACATTAAAAGTAAAAAGGTTACATCTTTTAATTTAATGAATTTTTATCCTATTTATTAATTATATAATCGAGGTTCGATTTTTCGCTAACTTGGATATTTAATTTTTTTATATAAAAACTTTGATTAATCTTCGATTTAAATCTACTTGATTTAATAATGATAATAGAAGTATTCTCAGAACATATGTAAATGTAATATAATGAAGGCCTGTGACTTATTATTATGATTTTTAGGGTTAATAATCTAGAATGATAGAACCACATTCATTATATGTGATATAACTCCTCATGTCATGTAAGCTTGCTCTTAGGGTGTTGCTTATTCCCACAAATTGCTTACTGCTCAAATTGAAAAAACTGTTGTATTTGAATTTATAACGCGTACAATATTAAGTTCACTATCTCGATCAATGTTTTCAAAACTTTCGTTTCTGGTTGAACACAGAAGCAAGAGAGTTTGAAATACTTTATCCTTGTTAATGGCAATCTTTTTGATTATTTTTGGTATTCTATGTTTTGTTTACTGTTGTTCTTGCATCAAAATCTATGAAATATTTTCAACAAGTTAATGTATTGGTCTCGTATTATCTCGTAGTTGTCTTCACACTAGACCACCCAATATGATTTAATTCATATTGTCAGTAGTTTTCAATTTTCGAGTAATTGAGTTTAATGCTAGTCAGTAGTGCAAGCTAAACTTGCTATATAAGTTTTAGTGCTTTAGCTGGCTATTTGGTGGTTATTTGTAGGATTTTTAATGTCTCTTTTGGTTCTAGGTAAAAAACTGTTAAAGTATTTACATTTAGTGGCATGTACGGATGATGGTAGTCCTTTACTGTTTGCTCAAGTTTGAATGCGAGGCTCGAATTGGTTAATAAATTGGTCGTATGAACTGTTCAGTGCTGAATGCTTATGTTCTTCACTAAGTAGCCTCATTAAAAGTCGTAGTCTGATGTCACGACGTCACTTTTGTAGTAGCTCAAGACCAAGCTTTTCTTTCGCCTCACTAACACTTTCTCGTCCTTTAAGGTGGCTTATAAAAGGTACAGCTTGATTTTGAACAGCTTCTATATTTACTGTTTTTTAGAAACGAATCCCATATTGCTGCAGCATATTCAAGATGTGGACGACAAAGCGACTTGTATGCCAACAATCGAGCAGATTGTGGAGCTCAGTATGAGGCTCTTTTTATCAAGCCTAGTTGTGGCTTTGCAACTACTGTTTTTTCAGAAATATGCTCAAGTCAAATGTTAGGTTAGATTGTAACTGGACACTAAGATAACGTGGGTCTTCCACATGGTCTAGAACATGATCACCAAGAGCGTATTTTGGTATTACTCTACTGTTGCTAAAGCTGATAACGTGACACTTAGTTGCATTGAAGTTGATTTTTCATTTATCTGCCCATTGTTGTAGTGAATCAATGTTTTTTGGAAAACAATTTTCATCAGTTGTGTCATTGGTAAATCAGAGTGTAATCTGCAAACAGACTTACAAAACAGTCTATGCAATCTGGGAGGTCATTGATTTACACTAAGAAGAGAGTAGGCCCTAATACAGATCCTTGTAGTACTCCTGAGGTCACAGACAGAACAGTAGACTTAACTCCATTGAGCACAACACATTGATTTCGCTTAGACAAGAAGTCATGTATCCATGTTACCAAATAACCGTCAATATCTTGTAAAATAGAAAGCTTTTGCATTAGAAGCTCATGAGGTACGTTGTCAAATGCTTTTATCAAATCAAGTACAACCGCATGTATGTTGTTTAATGTCTCAGCTGAGTATAATATGTAATGTAGAGTTCCACAAAGCTGGGTTTCGCTAGAAAGTCCTCTGCTAAATCCATGCTGGCGGCAATGGAGTATAGAGTCTAGTTTATAATTAAGTGTTCTCAAAACCACATATTCTAGAATTTTGCATGGGATGCTTGTTAGTGAAAAGTGTCTATAGTTATTTGGTATGTCCATTATGCCCTTTTTGTGTAGAGGAGTAACATTTGCTACAATTTGGTCTACAATGCAAGGAAAGAAATGTCTCTTTGGTCATTTACTTTTCACTATTATTTGCATGCAGTACAATACAACATCATTATTCAATCAAGTGATGAATAAAAAAGGAAACTAACATATCTTGTTGAACCTTTGTTTTGCTTCTTCGATGTTTCTGTAGACAATACTTCATTAAATACTTCCTAATAATTATTTAGTGATTAAGATTAAAATTTCTTTTTATCAAAAAAGCGATTGGATTTGTTAGGTATCATTTGACACAAGCAGATGGTTTGATACATACTAAATAGCTTCTAGGCCTACGTGGTTTGATTTCAAACAAAAATGGATCGTTCAAGAAGTTTTATCAGTTTCATAAACTTGCTTCTTTATCAAATCATCACTTCCCATAAACCAGTAAACATTTACTACGCTATCGTAACAACCTTAAATATATTTTTTGAATTTGTTATCGTTGATAACCAATAAAGAAAAATTACTGGATGACCGGTTATGATTGTATTGATATTACCTGGTTGCTCGACAACAACGCTTTTCTCATTAGGATTATTATTGTCAGCAGTTATTTCATTTAGAACTTTGACCAAATGAGCGCCCATTTTAGTACTAGACTCCAAAAACACGTTTAAAACTCCAGCTCTACAAATAATAACAAGGACGCCTTATAATTTAATTTTCCCAGAACGCGATTTAATTACTTTGCTGACCAATCATATAGCACGATGTGCTTATGTTATCTGACGCACCATTGGCTAATTACTCTTCAATATGGATGCCTCCTTAGAAAACGTACTTTCTTCTGTAAAAGCTCCAATAAACAATGAAAAAGTGTATAAAGAAGAGTGTATGTTTTCTTTTGATACACCGGTGAGTGTATTCAAGGCTGTGACGTATATTTGTAATGTGGTAAAAATGAAGACACGTTCTAGCTGTTAGTTATTATTAGCTATTTCATTTTTCATGATTCATGCTCTACTCTCTTCGTTTCCTAGTTTGACTTTTGTAGTTGTAAGACTGTGGCATTTGATTTTTGTACCGGAATATATCTTTTTACTAAGGGAACTTATTGGGTAAATCGAGTTTTTTAGATATCCGTTTAAACGAACCGACAAAAAGGAGATGAGACCGTGATGAAAAAATAACAAGATGCCTCTTCATTTCCGCAAGCATGCCAGAATTTATCGACGATTTTTTTTTAAAGATATTGTGCTAATAAAACTCTTATATATAAAGAATGGAACAAAATTGTTTTTGCCATTAAAATGTCTTTTGCAAATATGTTGAGTGAGCACGGTTTAATTTTGATTCGTAATCCAGAGTTATCAAATACTCCAAATATCTTAAACTATTGTGAGTTTAATTTGTTTTTAGTTCTCTCAAAGCATCATGTCACAATACCGTCTTATGACCATTATCAAATTTGAAAGGATTTGAAGGGTTTTCCAGTTTAACAGTGGCAAGACTAGTCGGACACTGCACAGTAACAAGAAGACCAGGAAGTATTATTTTTGAAGTTGTTGATAGTTATTCATTTTCTATTGTTGGCCTTCAAGTTTCGACAAGATAAAAAGAGTCGGTACAGTTGATGCAATAATACCATAAACAAGTTTCCAATCACTTTTCAATGCATTGGCCATTTAATAAAATAACTCTACATTTTCTCAATTGCCAACCATGTCATTTTTGCAGCGTGAAAAATAATCTACATGGCATCCAATCTTAACTGAAATTTATGATAAAATAGATAGAAGGCAATGTCAAGCACTTTGGATAAATAGTGATTTGTTGTAAGGTAATAGTTGAAAAGACAAATGGCTCTTCTTACTTTTGACTAGACCCTAAAGATATCAACAAAGCAGTCATGTGCATTAAACAACAAGATACCCACTATAACGAACACATCCTATTGAAATTTGAGGAATCGAACTAGTTATTTTCTGCTGACACGCGTCATAGATACTGGCGTGTTCTTCTGTATCATCAGAGTACCTTTCTTACTACTTTCAACACTTCTTTTGTGTACTGCTGTTTTGTGTTTATTTATTTGGCTTAAATATTTGAAAACAAGCAGAGAAGCTTTATGGGATTTAGGCTTTATGTATTTTAATGATTTTGTAATGAGCAAGACAGCAATTTAGAATCTTCTAAATTATCTCAAGATTTTAAGGTAACAAAGTAGCATGAAGTTCATTCAATCCAAATTCAAATTTTCCATTCACAAGTAGAGTAGGTCTTATCTTGGTCAGGGAAACAAAGAAGTGTCTGAAACTTTGCCCATTACAACATTTTAGGTTTTCTTTAAATGCATTTTATTTATTTTATTTGTATCTGAACATAAAAAAAATTAGCATGGCACCAGGACATGGAAAATTGCATTTTAAAACCTTTTTCAGCAGATGTTCTCTCAAGTAGGTAATAAAACATAAAGACAATTTCGAACAGTTAGTGTCAGCTTATGATGAACATATAATTAATATAGATTATTAGAGCGGTATCACATAATGGCCCCCACAATGTAGTCAAATTTTTCAATAGTCAAATCACGTGAAATGAAAGACCAATAAAAAGCTCAATATAAAATGTTTCGTAGCACTAGTTTATGACAAACACTTCGGGTTTTACCGGAAATCCCTTATTAAATATAGATGCTCGCTACTTTAGACTAGAGATGCCCTGATTCTAAATTCACCAGCCGATTCAGATATTGATCCGATATACTGATTCTTTTTAAAAATATTCCGATTCAGATTTTTTGTGTTGCATAGATAGTTGGTTATTTTATTACAAAAAAATAAAGTATTTATTAATGTATTTAATGTATTATATATAATACATGTATTATTTTTTAATGTATTAATGTATTCATTCGTTTGTATTTATTTATTATTGTCAACAAAAACAACAACGTCAGCAGCACCTGTGCAAGAACAGCTTTTTTTTATTAATAGTAAGACCAGCAATAGATTACTCACAGAAATAGCTCAAATGATCTATAGGACCATAATTATTTAGACAAACTTCAAAAGTTGATGTGTAAATAAATATAATAAAAGAGAGAAACAAATTGCATTCACAACCAAACCAAACGAGAACAACCCAACAAACAAGCTATGTATCGTCAGGATAAAGAGAGAGATAGATAACTTTATGCATCGCCTGCTTAAATTTCTTTCCTAATGCTAGTAAATAGAAATATTACACTGCATTCTCAGTTCCTTTCTTTGGTATCTTGTTTGTTATTGGCTGCAATAAATCCCATCACTGTAATTAGGAAATACCACACTTTGTGATCACGTCCTAACTAAAGCAAAAAAGTTCCTCAGCTATGTTGATCAGGCTATAGACATGAAATAAATAGTGTGGCAGGCCCGGAATTCATTAGGTAAGAGTAAGGAACTGGCAGCTGACGATCGTGTAACAGGCTAAAATACTATTTTCTGATAATGTTGATGAAATAGACACGTAAGGACAATAGACATGGGTTTATTGAATGCGTAAGTATGTTTGTGAAAATATTTCGACGAAGGAGGTTGCATGAAAGTGTAAACAGAAGCTATCGCGTTCAACTACATCTCACTTGAGCCATTTTGGAAAAGGATTCCAACCTACATTTTTGTAATGTTTGCGATTATTTGTACGTTTTTAAGCTTTTAAGCTTTTAAGAGCTTACAATCACATTTCCACATGTTTTGCACCTACTACACAGCAGAGTAAGACATGGTGAATCTTTTGATACCAAATAACTGTAATGTGAATTTAGTTGCAAGTCAACCTTTAATCAAAGCTAGGTGTACACTGATTCAGTTTATATATAACTAGCTGGCTACCCGCTGTTGCCCGGGTAATAAAAAAGTTTTTGGACAGAAAATTGATTTGTATTTGACATATAGCAACATTTGCCATTCTAACTTTCAAACTACATATCATGAGAAAAGTGTTGTGTATAATTGAAATAAATTAAGAGAGGAATCAAAAACACCTGTAAAGGTTTTCAAACTTTGTCAAACAACTTTGTCAAACAATTTTTAAACTTCATATCATGAGGAAAATGTTTTGTGCAGGTCAAATAAATTTAAAAAAATAAAACTTTTTTGAAAAGGTTTTGATGTAAATCTGAAATAATTAGCAGGTAATAGCTAAATTAAGTCGGTTTTGATACGATTACAATAAAAGATGATTCGGTAATGATAAAATTAATACTAACTGAGAAAACAAAACAAACATCCTGAATATGTAGAATTATTAATAACAATTCTTGCATAGAAGTGTGTGTGTATAAAAAAGGTTACTGTTCCGCCAGAAGCTATCCATCAAAACTTTGAATACGACGATACGGAGACAATATGATTGTCCGCTCCTGAGTTTATGATTACGAGTTTAGACGATGACATCATAGCTAGTTAGTCGTGGCGGTGGAAATGTCACGCCTCCAATTGGTAAGATATTCCTGAGACACTAACTTTCACCCTCCAAAAACCCACTTCAAAAAGTAGCGAGGGTTACTTAACCACAACAATTCCACTTCTCCATTCTTTACTTTGTTGGTGACTTCCATATATTGGAAGTTTTCCTTCCATATATGTTTAAAAAGATAACTCCAAAATTATATATCAATCAACTGGTAAAGTCAGTTTTTTTTAATAATAATTAATATTTTAATTATAAATAGAATTTAGACTTATTTGCTAGCATAGACTGATATTAAAGTCCTCCAGTCAATATTTTTCTTTTTTGCACTGGTTTCAAGTTTCACAAAGTGTAAAAAGAAATTCAGCTCAATGCAAGTAATGTAAACTTTTTGTACGCTTGCCGCCACCGGAAGTGAAGCTTTATATAAAACGATGTTCACACGATTGTCTAAACTCTTCTATGTTCCACTCAGGTCTTCGTGAGAAGAATTGGCCTTAACCCCAGATATAGTAATCGAACCTTACGAAAATATTTCTTAACAGGGGCATCGTAATGCGTGGCCGCATCGATAAAATAATCAGCGTGCGCTAAAGATATAGCTGGAATGACAGATCCACAGACATCTTTTGAGAAATATAGATGATAGCCTATTGTTTTTGACAAGATGTAAATTTTCCCTTTTGGTGTCTCCGATGTAATATAGAAACTGGTGTTTTTAGTATTTTCAAATGTTGCGTGTTAAAACTACTTTCATATTATATGTTGAAAAATTTGTTTGTGAATGTAAACCTAAGTAAATGCCTAAATGTATGAGTGTATGCTAATTAGTCTGTCTATCACAACGATTTTGTTTCCTAAGATACAGTGTGTGATGTGAACTCGATTGAAACTAGGATCATAATGGTCAACCATAACCTACGTACATAGCACATGCAAATTAGTTGTAATGAGGCATTATTAATTTATAAGCTCGCTATGGGTCATTATCGGAACACTGCTTGCTTTGCACTCCAAAAGAAGGGGAAAAAGAAGAAAATGAAGTGGATTTGGTGATAGCGTTTAGGCATAGCGTTTGTATAGAATTTAAGCTCAATTTAAAGATTGATACATCATAGCTGTCTTGTTAGCCCTGGTTGGAGCGTTGCCTATATTCAAGACTCATGATTTTATGGTGCTTTGAGTGTTTAAAAATGTTGCACTCGCATAATACATCAGCAATTTACTGTTTGCAGGATAGTGAAACGGGTCTCTATGTTTGCATGACCCAGCACTATGGCTTCGGCAAGCGGTATGTAGAGGAATATCACAGAAATTCAGGATGTCGAGTGTTTCTACATATGAAAAGGAAACGCAAGGTAGATCTTGTATTAGTCAACAGATTTTTCCATGTATACACAAACTATATATATTTTACAGACTGTCTATTTTTATGCACATGTGTTTTGTGAATATGACTATTAGCATACTAATACTGCATTAATCATGCAGTATTAGTATGCTACTAAATATGCTACTGCATATTTTACTTGCATCTCAAATAGTAAAACCTATATTTGGTCATTGGACCCGGGCACTCTTGGACCCGGGCATTTTTAAAAACTCCCCCTCCAGTGACATTTTATTGGAGGCTATGTTCAAATAGAGAGTGGCGCTGTATTTTTCAGTTAGCTCATCAGAATTTTGGGAAGATAAATACTTTTACCTTTCCTAAGATAACTTTTTATGGGCGAAGCAATGCTAATGTTAACTATATTTTGCACTCACCTTCGGATGGATAAACATTAATACTGTTGGTCTCAGCATTTTTCTCAAACTGTTTTTAATGTACGTATGAGTATCAGACCGAGTTAGAATACACCACAACAATGACTGCTATTACGTTGTACTGTGTTTCTTGAAAATTATTCTCATCATTCATCAGAATGCTTCAGGTAAGATTGTAAACCACATTATGGATGAATCTAAAAGTATTTGATAGGATTTAGACCTTGGTGACTTTGAATCAGATCGTAATTCTGATAATTGTGATCTATTTTCTCAGGTACACTCTCACTAAAATCATAGCAATCTCTAGAGCAACTTCGAAAGTATTGATCGTTATTGATGTATTTTGGTCATTATTAGTACTATTTTGTGGGCACTTTTCTACTGATCACTTTCTATTATGGGCTCGTAAAGATCAAAACATGTCAAAGCGGCAGTCAAATAGAGGCGGTGTTCAATTAAAGGGTGGCGCTGTATTTTTTGAATTTTCTTTTATATTGGTGTTCTATTAGAGGAGGCGTTCAAATAAAGGTGGCATTTGAATGGAGGTTTTACAGCATACCAAGTCATTTTTATCAAGCCCCAGTCATTTTTGTTTGTTGATCACAAGTTGAAGTTAGGGATTAGAGTGCACCCTTCCAAATGATATTAATTTGTTCTGGTGTTGGCATCGTAAGGCGAAAGTGTCATATAGAGAGGTACAGAAACCTCTAGTAATAGATATATCTATACTATATCTATACCTCTAGTATAGATACATATACAAACTATAATATAAATCAAAAGCATAAATGGCTTGTTTCAAATTAAATGCTTCTAATGTACAGTTAAAAACTTTTTTTATCACAAAGTATAGAGATTTTTCTATCACTTGAGATTGGTTTGTTGTTTGAGGTGATGTTATTGCCAGAGCGTTTTTAGATTAAAATTGGCAAAACTTGATCATTGTTGAAATTCTCAGAAGAAAAGACATCTTTTTCTTTTGAGCGTTTTAACCAAGAACAATTTTGCCGATTTTTTTAAAGTTTATGCGAAGGTTACCTCACTTTTCCTTGCTTCCGAAGGGCCATCGCTAAGCGGATGTTTGTTAAAAATCAAATTTCACCAAACCTTTAGAAAAGTCGTTGACAAAAATATTTTGCCGATGGTGGTAATAACGAAGCCTATGAATTACGAAAAGTTGAGGTTTAACTCTATGGCTTGGAATAAAGTGATTTTCTAAAGATAACAACCGCTTCGGTAGCCGTTGGGCAAAACACTGTTCGAGTTAACAGAGTTGAGGTCGAGTTATCTAAAGCAATTTATCATTATGTGGGAACGGACCAAAGAAACCGTTCGAGTTAACCATGTGTTCGAGCTATCCGAGAGCGAGTTATCCATGTTTGACTGTATATGTATATTGCAAATCGGCCACCGAAAGGAAGCTTCCTATGAAAGTTGCAGTGTTTGCTCCTGTGTAGGCTACCAACAATTAGATTGGAAATCATTTAGTATTCTCTCACTTTTCGGCGCAAGCGGCTTCGATTAAATATATAAGTTTTATATATTTAAGTATTTATATAGATTTTTCATCTGACTTTTACTCTTGTTTTAGATACTGCCTCAGAACGATGAGCCTGATAAAAAGAAACCCACAAGATTAGCAATTGGTGAGAAGCATTGGTGTCAGCAATAGGTTTAAACACCTGTGATCATTGATAAAGCAATACAATCAACCTAACCTTTCACCTTTTTTTATTCTATATTTTTACATAAGAGATAGCTGAGTATGTGCCAACTTAGATCACATCCTTGATTCAATCAGCAGTTTGAATTCATGTTTTGTTATTCCCGCACTCTTTTCTAGCATTGGTGACTACACTTTATTCCATTTTCTTTTTATGATTTTTTTCATTTTATTTTACTGTCAGCCAGTCTATAATATCTGATTGTCTGTGTTCATATGAGGTGCTGATAGGATGATATTGTAGATGTGGATGGAGGATTTGACTCAAGCCAAACCAAGTATGATATCGTTGAAGAAAATTCAGTGATAGTTTTACCTGAGTGGAAGTCTTTTACCTTGCCTGATGAAACTCTTCCTGGAATGGTATGTTGCGAAACTTGCCTCCTAAAAGTCTTTGAACCATCAGTTTTATATTTCTACAGTTCCTCCTGTAGCAGCTTACCCTTTATATAGCTTATCAGTTTGGGAGGTAGTTTGAAAACTTCACTGCTTAGTCAACTCAATGATGAAGTACGAGTATCAGATTGAACTCTCTGATGCTAGATATATATACTGACTTTCGTACAATGATAGTGTAGCGACCGACGCCTTGGACGCCAGAGCCGAATCGCTACGCTGGGCCGACAATCAGATGAAGTTTCTATAAGCCGCAATAGTAGAGCCATGGTTGTGCCTCGCCTTATGCCAAGTTTGTATCTTCAAATTTGTGCACATGCAGCAACAGGAAAGCAAGACCTATGCACACTCCCAAGTGCGACGCCATTGGTCATTTCGTTTCCATTTTGCAAAGATGGCGCATTACACGGGTGTTTTGATTCCAAACAGCAACACTGAATCACAACATAATGAGAGTAACACAGCTGTTTCTATGATGTCATCGCAGCGCCATATGGTGGTGTGTCGCTACGCTATTGCTGTGTGGAAACATAGTAATAGGTGTAAGTAATCAAAAATTTGACATTAGCATGAACTTTACCAGCAGCTTAAACTCTGTGTAATCTTTTAAAGCAAAGCACTATGGGGACTGTCGGAAGGCTATCACTAGGGCTGGCGCTGTGTTTTTGCCAAGCGGATAACTCATGTCATGCATGCCAGCTTATAAAAACAGTTAAATGACGATATCCATATTACAGACACAGTTGACCATCGCCGCTATCATTGCTGCTGAGTCAGCAACAAAAAGTGCCGAGCTTGCAGTTTTGAGCAACACTTGGGAAGGAGATATCAGAAAAGTCAGCAAGTATGTACTTACATCCTCAATTTTTTTAGTATGAGTTCAGTAGTTACAGTAGTATACACACTCATTACTCAGTATGGGTTCAGTAGTTGGAGTAGTATACACACTCATTGCTCAGTATGAGTTCAATAGTTACAGTAGTATACGCACTCATTACTCAGTATGAGTTCAATAGTTACAGTAGTATATGCACTCATTACTCAGTATGAGTTCAATAGTTACAGTAGTATACGCACTCATTACTCAGTATGAGTTCAGTAGTTGGAGTAGTATACACACTCATTACTTAGTATGAGTTCAGTAGTTGGAGTAGTATACACACTCATTACTTAGTATGAGTTCAGTAGTTACAGTAGTATACGCACTCATTACTCAGTATGAGTTCAATAGTTGGAGTAGTATACACACTCATTACTTAGTATGAGTTCAGTAGTTACAGTAGTATACGCACTCATTACTCAGTATGAGTTCAGTAGTTGGAGTAGTATACACACTCATTACTTAGTATGAGTTCAGTAGTTACAGTAGTATACGCACTCATTACTCAGTATGAGTTCAGTAGTTAGAGTAGTATACGTACTCATTACTTAGTGATAGTAATAAGGTGAGCAGCTCATGTAGCAAAACACAACAGACGTACTGCTATTATATCTTTTTATGTGGTTATTTGCGTCTCACTTTGGAGTTGCCTACTCGTGTTACTCTAATTTAGTTATCCTTTTTATAAAATATGCAAAATGATTTAATGGCTTTTTGATTTAATCTCTGTTTCTGTTTGCTCTCATTGTCAGTTATTTAGTGCTCTTCATTGGTCTTTTATCTGTGAACCCTACCAGTTGTTTGTGACTCTGTTCATTGTATGAATGAGTTGGAGGTGACAACACACTTGTTTTAAAGTTGTGCGTCGAAAGTTAAATACCATTTAGCATTCATTTTTATGATCTGTTAGCTTCGAGGTTGACTTGCAACAAAATTCACATTACAGCTATTTGGTATCAAATAACTGTAATGTGAATTTTGTCAAGTAACTTTGTCAAATAACTTGTAAGTTATATTTCAGTAACTTTGTCAAGTAACTTGTAAGTTATATTTCAGCAACTGTATATTGTATAACAGTATATTGTCAAGTAACTGAAATATAACTTACAAGTTTGTACTCTGTATTTGTAAGTTCCAGTCGATAAAAAAAATGTTTGGCAAAAATGCTAGCTGCGTGTTTCTTTTGTGAATCGTTGACCCGCTTTTAATCGCTGCGACTAAGATGTGTTTTATTAGATTAACTTCGGCCAATCGAGTGTCTAGTTTTATGAGGCTCGTTGAATTTGTAGACACGCTGATGAGCTGCTACAATTTGACAATGGTGTAAAAGTGCCACCCAGTGGTTGGAAATGTGCCAGATGTGACCTGACGAACAACCTCTGGTTGAATTTGACAGATGGAGCCATTTTATGTGGTCGAAGGTTTGTATGTTCCTATACAGGTTTGTATGTTCCTATACAGGTTTGTATGTTCCTATACAGGTTTGTACATTCCTATACAGGTTTGTATGTTCCTATGCAGGTTTGTACATTCCTATACAGGTTTGTATGTTCCTATACAGGTTTGTACGTTCCTATACCGGTTTGTACGTTCCTATACAGGTTTATACATTCCTATACAGGTTTGTATGTTCCTATGCAGGTTTGTACGTTCCTATACAGGTTTGTACGTTCCTATACAGGTTTGTACGTTCCTATACAGGTTTGTGTGTTCCTATACAGGTTTGTATGTTCCTATACAGATTTGTACGTTCCTATACAGGTTTGCACCTTCCTATACAGGTTTGTACATTCCTATACAGGTTTGTACGTTCCTATACAGGTTTGTACGTTCCTATACAGGTTTGTACGTTCCTATACAGGTTTGTACATTCCTATATAGGTTTGTACATTCCTATACAGGTTTGTACATTCCTATACAGGTTTGTACGTTCCTATACAGGTTTGTATGTTCCTATACAGATTTGTACGTTCCTATACAGGTTTGTACATTCCTATACAGGTTTGTATGTTCTTATACAGATTTGTACGTTCCTATACAGGTTTGTACGTTCCTATACAGGTTTGTACGTTCCTATACAGGTTTGTATGTTCCTATACAGATTTGTACGTTCCTATACAGGTTTGTACGTTCCTATACAGGTTTGTACGTTCCTATACAGGTTTGTATGTTCCTATACAGATTTGTATGTTCCTATACAGATTTGTACGTTCCTATAGATTTGTACATTCCTATACAGGTTTGTATGTTCCTATACAGGTTTGTACGTTCCTATACAGGTTTGTACGTTCCTATACAGGTTTGTACGTTCCTATATAGATTTGTACGTTCCTATAGATTTGTACGTTCCTATACAGGTTTGTACGTTCCTATACAGGTTTGTACGTTCCTATACAGGTTTGTATGTTCCTATACAGGTTTGTACGTTCCTATACAGGTTTGTACATTCCTATACAGGTTTGTACGTTCCTATACAGATTTGTACGTTCCTATACAGGTTTGTACATTCCTATACAGGTTTGTACGTTCCTATACAGATTTGTACGTTCCTATACAGATTTGTACGTTCCTATACAGGTTTATACATTCCTATACAGGTTTTATTTAGTCGGCTCTTCACATAAATAATAAAACTTCAACATACTGTATTGATACAGCCTTTATGTTAGCAACTCTGTGGTAGTAACTCTATGTTAATAACTCAACGAGGTCTGATCCAAAAGTTCTCGGAATGGAGTTGTATACTCGTGCATATTCACACGATGGAAAAACCCATTGCAGGGTTGGCTGGGAAACATCTCTGGAGTGTTGCCACTAAATTCCAGGTTGCTATGACGATGCGTTCTCATGTGAGCTAACGATATGTCAAGGTCTGTCCGGTGCTTCCGCCTTTTTTTAAAAGTTTATCGTCATGTCTAATAATCCAGAACAGCGTATTTGCATTAAATTTTGTGTGAAATTAAGAAAAACAAAGATATTACGACCTTTAAAATAAAGTTTTGATCAGTCCTGAAAGCTTCCTTAAAATCATTGCAAACGTGCATCCTGAGCTCGTTTTGGTCATCAGTTAGCAAGCTTGGCACGAACTTTGCTGCGACTCGTTTAATTTGTTAAAAAATGGTTTAAATTGTCAGTTAAAACTTTTTGAACAGTTCCAAAACTAAGTCCAGTCTCTCAAGATATCGGTCATGGTTAAACGTCGATCTGGCATGACTAGTGACCTCACACTGTCAATTTACGTGCAGGTTCTTGCCGACGCTGGTCTGCCAGACCTCGCGTCATTTTCAGTGCTGTCTCTACCTTCACAAAAACGTTTGTACCACTCAAAAATTTGTGTTTTCTTTAGACCAGCATGTTCAAAAGCAATAGTTAACATTTCAACTGTCTGAGTACTTGTTTTCCCTAATTTCGCACAAAATTTAATGCAAATACGCTGTTCCGATTGATTAGACATGACGATAAATTTGTTAAAAAAAAGACGAAAGCACCGGACAGACCTTGACATATCGTTAGCTCACATGAGAACACATTGTCATAGCAACCTGAAATTTTGTGACAACACTCCAGAGGTGTTTCCCAGCCAACCCTGCAATGGGTGTTTCCATTTTGTGAATATGCACGAGTATACAACTCCATTCCGGGAACTTTTGGATCAGACCTCATATGTTAGTAACTCTATGTTAGTAACTCTATGTTAGTGACACTATGTTAGTAACTCTATGTTAGTAACTCTATGTTAGTAACTCAGTGTTAGTTACTCTATGTTAGTAAACCTCCCCATTTGAATTGACTCATTAGAGATGCTGCCATAATTTCTTCCATACAGAAGGATTACTAGTGCACTAGTGACGTCTGTCTATCTGTAACTCATCATTTTTGCTAATGATAATCACTAATTTAATTAAAACCAAGAGTATTTGGTTAATAGTTGTGTTGTTTATAACAAACATAGTTTTAATTATAAACAATAATAATAAACATCGCTGTAATATGAACATGCTGAGGAATAGTTTAAATACTAGGCACTCTCATTTTCTCCTGGTCGAACACAATATCAGCTGATTACTTGCTTGTGAGATATAAAATACCATAGATATATATATACCTAGATTGGCCAATAATAGCTATTCCCATCGGTTGCCTTGTCAGACATAAATAGCACGACGTAACGTCACTGTATTGTACCTCACGCTTGACTGCACTGCTGTTTACAATGAATCTAATGGGAAGAAGGTAACAAAATTACATTTATTTTCACATAAAAACCTTCTTGTATACATAATCAAGTAAACTAAAGCAATTCTGTGATAATATCTGATAACCACCATAGATTAAAACTATAAAAGCTATGGATTGTTGCACACAAATCATGAGCCATCATGGCTTTATTTGCAACCCTCTCCTATCCCCATTCTCTCTTTTCCCCTTCTCTAAAGAAGAAGTGAGAAAGGAAAAAGAGAGATGGGGGAAAGGTGAGGGTGGGGCAAATAGCCAACCCACCCAAAGAGCCAGACACTGGCTAGGTAAAAGACTAATATCATGTTGAACTAAACATTACTAAGTACAGTAATACTTCAACTTACGAGTGCTCCAACGTGCGAGAAACTTGAGATACGAGCCAGCTTTTAAGCAAGTTTCAGTACTAACATACGAGTCATGTTTGAGATACGAGCACGTGAGTCAGTTGCCAAGTATGCCGAAGGTGTTTTATGAGAACAGCATCACTGTATTTTTCAACTACTCAGATTTATACTTTGGTACTGCATTTTTGTGCGCGATTTTCAGTGCAGAATTACACTGTATGTGAATTAAAAGTACTCTGCGTTGACTGAAAGTTTGCCAGTAAAATGAAAGATGATGCAAAGAAAAAGCAAATGATAACAGTTGATATTAAACAGAAAATTATTGAAAAATATGCGAAATGTGTATGCGTGATTGAGCTAGCTAAGCAATATGAAAGAAATACATCCACAATTATCAAACAGAAGGATTATATTCAGGGCATTTAGTTCGCAAAAGGACTAATCATAGTTTCTAAACGGCGCAGCGATCTTTACGACCGCTGATGGAGAGACTGCTCAGGCATTTAATTGGATAAAAGATAAACAATTGTCCGGTGTCAGCGTAACTGAAACGATGCTACGTGAAAAGGCCGGTGCTATCTATCAAAACTATAAAAATAGACATTCGGACAAGTTGGCTAGTGGTTGTGCTTTAATCCTTTGTGACGACACCTGCGTTCGTCCTAATCGCAACATGTTGAAAGGGTGACAAAGGCAAACGTATTTAGACAGATTTATTTTAAGACGGCCGGCTAGTCGTGAAAGCGAAACAAAGGAAAAATTAGCTAACCAGCGTGAAACTTTAAACTACGAACGCCGAAGAAATTTTAATTACGTCAAGTTAAAAATGAAAGTTTGCTTTTAGGTTTGCTTCTGAGTTTGTCTTTTAAGACATTGATAAAATTCAAATTTATCAAAGACAACTGCTGTAATGAAGGATAACCTATATCTCCCTCCCTCGCAAATGCTAGCATTAGCTGCTATTGTATGTATTTAATTTTACATTTTAATTAATCACATTTTTTGTATTATTTTTTAATTGTTGCTTTTTGAAGGCATGTGGTAAATTATGACAATAACCAACATATTCTTTCTGTTACAATGTCTTGTTTTGAGTGTTTTCTTTGCATTTTTAGAGTATGGAAACAAAGCAATATATATTTAATTGTTCGATATATAAATAAATTGCACCAACATGCGAGTATATTAACATACGAGCTCAGTCTCGGAACGCATTAAGCTGTAAGTTGAAGTATGACTGTATAAGTTTTTAGCTTTTAAGAGCTTGTTATCACCTTCTCATATATTTCACACCTACAACACAACACAGTAAGGCATGGTGAATCTTATGATACCAAATAACTGCAATGTGAATTTTGTTGCAAGTCAACCTTTAACTTGCTTTTGCATATTGTACAAATAACTTGGTATTGTCCTTTCGTGACTGGCTTCTTAGTGGTGGCAATTAGTGCTAGCCTGGCAAAGTTTTTCACCAATCCAGCACTATTAAGCAACACTCTTGTCGCTTTCTCGCTGTGGTTGCAAACCTCAATCACCACAGGCGAAGACAAAGTCAAGCCACCCTGATTCTTAACTGTGATTAGGGAATTCGTTGCTTGGTTTACATCAACGTTGGTAACATCCACGATGCTAGCGATACAATCATTACACTTCAGCTTTGGTGACCTAGCCAGCTACATAGCCAGTCGTAAAATAATCATTCTGTCTCATTTTTGACTTCAGACATACTTGCATACTCATCATATTTAGTCATGTTTAGTTCAGCATATTAGTCTATTTACCTAGCCATGGTCTGGCTCTTTGAGTGGGTGGGCTATTTCCCCTCCCCTCTCCATTCCCCTTCTCTCTTTTCCCCTTCTAACTTATTCTTTAGAGAAGCGGAAAAGAGATAATGGGGATAAGAGAGGTTGCAAATAAAGCCCTGATGGCTCATGATTTGTGTGCAACAATTCATAGCTTTTATAGTTTTAATCTATGGTGGTTATCAGATATTATCACAGAATTGCTTTAGTTTTCTGGATTATGTATACAAGAAGGTTTTTATGTGAAAATAAATGTAATTTTGTTACCTTCTTCCCATTAGATTCATTGTAAACAGCAGTGCAGTCAAGCGTGAGGTACAATACAGTGACGTTACGTCGTGCTATTTATGTCTGACAGGCTTTTTCCCTATTGGCCAATCTAGGTATATATATCTATGTAAAATACACAGAAACTGTATTGAGTTTCAGAATTATTATTATTGTTTTTTCGCTGGTTGTCATTGGGGATGTTACCAAGTTTTGATCTTAAACTAATTCTGAAAACATTTTAAACTTTTTATGCCTGACTTGTATCGCCTGGATGACCAGGTCCCTCTCACGAAACCTGATAATTTAAAAAGGTTTTTGACTGTAGGACAGGACAAGTTGAGGGAACGACAGGTATATACATTTGATAATGCATAGCATACAATGAAAGTACAATAAGAGTATGTAATCTGGTTGTATGAAGCAATCTATCAGAGGTCAAATCACTTGGGGGTTTTACTAAATAAATTATCGCTTTATTTGGCTTCATTTAATTTGATTATCAAAATGCAACATGGAGAAACAAAGAGAATAAAGCAAAGCATGCTGGGTAGAAAGAAAAAGAATGACTGATAACTCCTAACACAAAAACACCTAGCTAACATTCAATATCATTCCTACTATTGACATCTAAATTCTATTTACAGTAAGACTTTATTTATAGGGAGTTGTCTTTCCACGGCTGTGTTAGTGTTACGAGTTAGCTGATAGCCTATTTGAGGCACACATCTTCACTCTGGTTGATGCTGTTGATGCTGAATGACCAATGTTCCACAAAAGCTAATTTCACAGAGAATTGGTCAATTAGCTTTTATGTTCTGAATATTTAAACATTGATTCATGGTTATTGAGAACATCTTTTGATCCGCATTCAAATATGGCGTGTACTACAGGAGTTGTAAGGGAAATACTTCATTGCTGAAATGTGCTGACTCATAATTGATTGTATTTAACATTTTCTCATTATTGTTTTTTATTAAGAAGCCTTAATAGACCCTGATTTCCTTTCAGATACCATGATGGCTCTGGTGGTAATAACCATGCACTCGAACACTACGCTGAACACAAATATCCTCTAGCTGTGAAGCTAGGCACCATCACTCCAGATGGTGGTGGTTAGTAGCCTCTACTGTTCATAGAACTAGTCATATGCATATGACTTGAAATAAACAAATAAATTGTATGTGATGTGATCATATCTGTACAGGTTGTCTTCAATCGTTAAAAAAGAAATGTTCAGAATTTGGTCCACATAATCATTCAAAAACATCCTTTTACAACTGTTTGGTTTACATATGAAATCAGGACAAAATGAAAACTAGTTTAATATACAATTTATGACTATTGACTGATTTCCCAATGAGTAACAATGATGTAAATGAGAATTTTAGTTCTCCCACAAAGGAGCTTATGCGCTTGTTTGGGGATTGATAGAGATATTTGGTAAACTGTTATAAATTGAAGGATTCGCTATATGTTTGAAACATTTGTCTTCTATATTTGGCAGGGTTCGTTGACATTTAATCTACATAAATTTCAAAGTTTGTCATCTGTCCAGTTATAGCAATAATGTTATAGCAACGAAAAATTACCTTTGTGCTGGACTTGAACCTGCGACATTCCAATCACAAGCCTACTAAAAAGCGCTTTTAAGCACAAGGCTATGCCGTTCTTATCGCTCTTACCGTATACTGTATATTATTTTTATGATTGCACACTTTAAATGTGCACGTCTTATTATTAATTAATATTACCTTTTGTGTTTGTTATTTTTAATGCTAATTTTTTTACCATTATTTTTTTAATTTGTGATTTTCGAATTTGCTTGTTTTAATTTCAAATGTGTCGTTACACACCTATATCTGGTTTTACCTAAGGTTTGATCGGTAAATATGTAAAGACTAAATACTTTTTATGTCGACAATTATATTATCAATTGTATTATCTTGAGTAGGAATTGCCTCTGCATTCTCTCTCTGTTTGGTCAGACAAAGTATCAGATAAAGACAGTCCGATATGATGATGTCTTATTTTTACGTTTGTATCGAGAAGTCCCAGTATCATTGTATTCAAAGGTTGGATAGATAGATTTGGTTACAACAGTAACCTTTTTTCATACATACAGTTTTATATATATAATCATTGATATTATTAATTCAACATATTCATGATTTTTATTTGATTTTCTCAGGTAGTATTGTATTAGTATCAAATAGTTTTTCGTTGTTATCATTGTAGCAAAACAGAATATTTAGCCATTACTTGCTAATTATTTCACATTTAAACACCTTCACAGTTGTTTTATTTTTTTTCTCAATTTATTCAAACTGCCCAAAACACTTTTCTCATTATCTGAAGTTGGAAAGTTAGAATGGTAAATGTTGTATTAAATAAAAATGAATGTTTTTATGCAAAGGCTTTTTTATTACCCGTGTAACGCTAGACACTCAGCTAGTATAATCGGTGTAATTAGTATAATATTGCTATATGCTATTTTTAAAAGGTAGTCCAAAAGGGAATGTCACAAACACGAGAAAATTCACATGTGATTGAGCTCTTGAATATGAGATGTATTTCCAGAGGACGTCTCCAAACATGCAAGCTTTTTACCTCGATTTTGTGTTGGTCTTTTTACAAATTACCATAAAATAATTTCTTATTGACTCGTGAAGCTCTACAATCAAACAAATATGTGTAATTTTTAACATAATAGCTAAGTTTTACATTTTATCGTGCACTTATGAAGCTAGAAAGTTAATTGAAATAATTCTACCGAATAATTTTATAGTTTTTATAAAGTTGATATTTTTTATATGCTTACTACTAGTAATATGTAATATTCTGATAATATCTCACATTTTTGGTGTTGAATAATTCAGTAACTGCAGTGAGTTATAGCGCGTGCAACAAATCCAGAAATGATACACGCCGTTGATTTAACATAAAACTCATAAAGTTACTATCAAATTATTACGTCACTATTTATTCATGTTGTTATAATAATATAATGACCAACATTTATGAATTGCTCCCAGATTTACTCTATTTTCATTTTAGACAACTCCATTTTTAAAACATGTGAATCTCTTGTGAATGCCATATTCCCATTCAAACTATCATTTGCCTATCGTTTCATCTCACCTGTTGTAGAGGTCGAAGTGGCTTCATTGGGTAAAAGCATACGTGTGCACTTACTATTTTATTTGCAGATGTGTTCAGTTATGATGAAGATGACATGGTCCAGGATCCGGGTCTCGCTCTTCATCTCGCTCATTTTGGCATTGACATAATGGCCATGAAAAAGACTGAACAGACCATGTTGGAGCTCGAACTTGATGCCAACACAAAGGTCTGTTCAGTTCCATAACTAAGTGATATGGTAACATAAAAGTCTGTTTAGTTCCACAACTAAATGATATGGTAACATAAAAGTCTGTTCCCAAATAGGTCTTGCCCATTGTCTTGAAAATTGTAAATGCTGAAGAAAACTTGGCGATAAATCAATCGGCAATCAGTTATCAGCATTCATTAATACTGTGGCAAGATCAGTCAGTTGTGTTATCTGAAAATACATAAGTGACTGGTTTGTAATGATCTCTGTGACTTCTAGCGTTGTAACATGGTTAGTCCGCCATGATCTCCCCTATCTCCATTGTTATATCATCTTAGGTGAGCTGTCATAATTACTTCACTCTTTGAATAATTTTGCTAGTGAAAATTAACCTTGTAACATTTTGACTCAGTTTAGTTTTTCAATGACTGTATTAGTCTTGCATTAATCAATAAGAGGGCATAGATCATTGAATTGTTTAGTATAAGCTAACTATTCCTCCCATTGTTCCATAATCAAGTATCATAGAGTGACTGGTGAATTTTGTATTGAAAGAACACAAATTTGAAGGATTTAGTCGAGTCGCGATAGAGCTCCTTTTCAACACTTTCTTTATGAACTTCTCTCTCCATCACAGTGTCATGGTCAACATATAGAGGTAAAAGCTGTCAGTAAGCGCTTCTTACGCTGTCCGTTCTCTTCCTCGTGTTTATGTTCCTTTTAGAATCTATAAGGTCTACATTTTGCAGCTAGGAGAGTGGGACCTTATACAGGAATCAGGAAAAGAGTTAAAACCTGTCTATGGTCCTGGGTACACTGGTATGCGTAACCTTGGTAACAGCTGCTATATGAACAGCTGCATGCAAGTCCTCTTCAATATCCCTCACTTCCAACGAAAGTTAGTATTGGTATCATCCCCTTCGATAGTTCACTTTGTTTATCATGTTATAAGAGACTTAGTTACAGAGACTTAGAAACCCTACTTACAAAATTTTCCACTTATGAGACGGCCTATAGAACGAATTATTTTCGTAAGTAGAGAATCTACTGTATATACACTAGAGATACCTTTGTGCGCCGTTTTCTCACTCAGTTGTGGCATGAGAGAAAACGTTATTTTTACGGCTAACAATGGGACTTTGGAAATTTTTACGTTGCAGGTATCCAGAGATGCGTGAGAAATATTTCAAGGATGTGGATTTAGACGCAGTGACGGCGAGCTTCAATACTCAGATGGCAAAACTAGGTTATGGCCTGTTAAGTGGGGATTATTCTATCCCAGTAGATGACAACTCCGAATATTATGTAAGTTATATTATGTAAGTTATCATGTTTGTACTAATTAATGACTGCAAGAATAAGTTAGATAATTGATTATCTTTCTGTGTAAATGTTTATTGCTGTCTATGAGAACTACTATATGGCCTTACAACAATATTATTATTTACTTTCTGTGTAAATGTTTATTGCTGTCTATGAGAACTACTATATGGCCTTACAACAATATTATTATTTAAGTATTTGTTTAATATTTTTCTCATGCTCCTTGATTTTAATAAATGTTTATTGGTATCTGTGAAGACCATTATAAATGTAGCAGACACTGAAGTAAAGGGCCCTTAGTCATGAATATACGCTGTTGTAGGTAAGAAATGGAATCTCTCCGAATGTGTTCAAGCTACTTGTCGGGAAGGGACATCACGAGTTTGCTAGTAAAAAACAACAAGACGTCCACGAATACCTTCTTCATCTTTTCAATCTAGTTGAGGTGATTATTTAATATCGCATGTTTCCTAACCACTGGTTATTATTTTTTAGTCAAAATTATTGTAGTTTTAAACGTGTAATTGAATAGAGTTGTGCAGTAATTGCCTTCTCTATGTTTTCTATAATGAGCAGTGATGTTTTCACACATCTATAGTTGTGTATGTCCATCCAACCAAGCTGTGGCTGGAATTGAGTCTAATTGTTGGAGCTTGTTATGGTAACTGATTCTTTTGACTACTGATTATATACATAGACCAGTAGTGAACCTGGTGATGCCTGGGTCCCCTTTCATTG
Organism: Watersipora subatra; assembly: GCF_963576615.1. NCBI lineage: Eukaryota > Metazoa > Bryozoa > Gymnolaemata > Cheilostomatida > Watersiporidae > Watersipora > Watersipora subatra. The sequence goes on from NC_088718.1 coordinate 14,502,480, forward strand.
TCAATCAGATAGTCAGCAGGTGGGTATTTTGAAACCAAATATTTTAGCGAGCTGGCATTAGCTACAAAGCATATATGTGAAAAGTTTGGATAAAATCGACCAAAAATGTTGAAATGCATTGCGTTGTTTTGCAGACTAACACACACCACAGACATACCACAAACACATACCACGCACATATCACACACACACACACATCATGCACATACCACACACATAGCACCCACATACCACACACACAATAACAAAGTAGGATTTATTAATATAGATTACACAATGACAGTAAACTACTTGGCAATACTACAGCTAGTACTTATACATTCACTAAACTGGAGCTCGTGTCTATATAGTTCCTTTCTGGTTTTGATAATTTTTAATAAGGCACGGAGCATAAACGTGTCAAGTTTTGATGAAATCGACTGGGTGCCAGAAATGTATAGCATATACGCAGACTGACAGTCTGCGTAAATGTGTGACGAGTCTGTGTTACACACACAATGACAAAGGAGGGCTATTAACAGAGATGCGTTTGCTGACTTAACAACTTCTCAACAGTACGCTATGCGCACTCACCGAACATGCTATGCTATTTCACAACTAGTCACTGCTATATTAACTAGTAATAAGACTCTGCTAGGCAACTCCTAGGGACGTGTAATCCAGACACATTGATTTTCATAGGAATGTAAGAGCATTTTATTACTACTCGTATGCCGTGAGAGACTTATGTGTAGTAACTACCCTACAGGATGAATTTATTCGCGGAGTTATATTTCGCGAAAATTGTCTTTTCACGCATATTCGCGGATGAATTTATTCGCGGCTGAAAACTGCCGCTCTCTAGGAAAAGTTAACTCTATTGCGGCTAGTAATAGTTATTACTACGCATGCGCACACCGCGTGTTCCGGTTTATATTTAGCTTACGACTGCGAGGCGATCATGCTATTCTACGGTAAACAATTTTTGCTGCGTCCAGAGGTTTTCACGAATATTCATCGCTTTGGAGGCCTTTGATAAGCCAACAACTTGTGGTAAGTAATGAGTTTTTACATTTACTAAATTAGTTGATTTTTACTTTGGTTCTTCGGTAAAACGCAATACTACCGTATTTTTTTGCATCCCTACTGCTTCATTATTTGTTTTAGTGTGAGAGAGATTTTTCATCATACACCGAAGAACAATGATTGCAAGGGTGGTAGATGTCATTCGTAGAAGATCACCAATCATTCAGGGAGATCTGGAAATTGAGGTTGAAGTGACTGCAGCTACTTACGAGAAGAATATATCTGTTTTTAAAAAAGAAACAAAAACGCCTTTACGAGCACAAATCTTTGGCCAACCGGCAGAACTTTACAATAGTAAGCCACCAGGAGAGTTCTGATGATAACTTCCTTACCAGCCATGTAGTAGCGAGAGAATCGCCTTCAACACCTACCCAAGACAGTGACAGATCTGCTATTAGTAAAATAACTAGTCAGAAAGCACCATTACACGCTAGTATTCACATATCAAGAGTACCAGTTTAATTTTATTGCTAGACAACCGCCATATGAACTAAGCTGTTTATATTTACTCCATTCATCGTTTTTAAAATTTTATTTGTATTTGAAATATTTTATTTGTACACTCAAGTTTGTAATAAATTATAATATATCTATACATGAAATAAAATAGATAATTTAATCATGTTTGCTACAGCTATATCAAGGAGTTGTTGTCGATGAAGGGGTCTAGGTTGACTGGTTGCCTCTCTGCCAATATTCCTGCCTTGATGAATATTACTACTTGTCTCTAGTTTTCGTAATCGGAGTAGGTTGTTTCATTCTCAATCTGCAGTAAACACAAGAAAGAAAAAATATTAACGAGTGTTGAGGAAGTACAAAAACAATAGCTGAAGTATTTGATGAGAGCGATCAGTTTTAAACAAAAGAATTAACTAATACAGTTGATTATGGAAAAACGTATCTGCACTGCAAATCAAATACATACCATAATGTCCAGGTCAGAATCATGATCGTCCTTGACTTCGGTATTAGAGATTGATGGAGTTGATTCTAATGTAAAAAGACTAGGAGAGCCTTTTTGCTATGCTGAAGCCATGCCGAATAACTTGTAAAAACCTTGAATAATTTTGTAAAGTTTGACGCAGCGGCAATAAAGCTCGAAGCCTGGCGATGAAGTTTTGGAACTCGGCTACGTTTAGTACTTCTGCCTCGCGGCTATTTTCGCGATGACGCCATTCTGCATATCTTGTGACAACCTCGAATAATTTTGTAAATAAATGTGATGCATTGCCAATGGTGTTAGCTCAAAGCTCAGGCAATGATTTTAAAAATGTTTTGGAACTCAATTACGTTTAGTATTTACATTAAAAACTAGGCTAGCGACTAGTTTTCAATTTGATGCAGTAGTTATTCTCTCTTGTGATTAAAAATAGAACTAATTATTCACTGAATTTAATAATTCGCGGGATTGACCGTTCGCGAAACCGCGAATTTTTGTGATCAACGAATATTTTCATCCTGTAAAGCATTTATTTTGGATGGCGATAGATGGCACAGATGGTAGCGCCCTTGTATGAGAATCTTAAAATTCAGGTTTGATTCTCGTACAGTACAATTTTTTCCTAATGCTCTTAACGAAGCTTCAGACAGACGAACACGGCTCTTATTATAGTAAAGATTGATTTTACCCCAAGTAACAACTATATTCTCATTGGCTGAGTATTGGTCATGCTAGTGTTGGGCTGATCGGCCAGTCGCTAGTGCTCCTAAATTTTGTAAGTTACTTGCTTTTAATTCTTGAGTGAACCTAGAATTAGCCGACGGAGTAACAGTAACGAAACAATATCATACAGTTTGTATTCAAGTATCTCACCATAGCGTATGATGTAATGTTATGTGTGTTTATAAGCATTTTCAGTGAGTTAAGTTGACTATCAAATATCCACGCATGCTTTTTTGGTGACTGTCTGGTAAATTATATAAGTCATCCTCCAAAATATTATCTGACAAAATTTCTTGCTGTCAAACTTGCATGATATATCCAAACAAATCGTTGCTTTGGTTATGTATAGACTCTTAATATTTGAAGTGAAAACTCAAAGCTAGAGAGTAGCTCTCTTTGTAGCCTTTCTGGTCATCTTTTCTCCGACAATGATCATAAAGGGCAGAGCAATTTGCAATGTTCCGAGTGTGACAGGATATGATATGTTTTCAGAGTTCGAGCATTAGATCAGTTACCAAAATGAAGTGTCTACATTGGAACTTCTAAATTGTGTTGTTTTCACTAGCTAATGAATTATTTGTCTTACACCTAGCGCAACAGCAGAGGCAGTGATAACCCCTTGGATAGCCTGAGGTTCAAGATCGAGGAGAGGCGTCAATGTACTGAGTCTAAGTGTGTCAGGTGAATATTATCATTATTGTTTTAATATTAGAATAATGAGTGTGAAATGGAGTAAATTTATATTGCATTGTTGGTTTATTCATTCACACTGTTACAATGGTAGTTATTGATCTTTGTCGTGTAGATATATATTATCTCCACTTGTTTACAAACCGATTGCTCTCAAGAACAATTTATTGAGAATATCTATTAATGATAGTTCAGCAGATCAGAATCTGCCAATCATAATTCAGCATATCAGAATCTGTCAATCATATTTCAGCATATCAAAATCTGTCAATCATAATTCAGCATAACAGCCTGTCAATCATAATTTTGCATATCATAATCTGCCAATCATATTTCAGTATATCAGAATCTGCCAATCATGTTTCAGTAAATCAGAATCTGCCAATCATATTTCAGTAAATTAGAATCTGCCAATCGTCTTTCAGTGTATTAGAATCTGCCAATCATATTTCAGCAGATCAGAATCTTTTCTCAAATGAATCTTTCACAGGAGCCTATCATTAAACATTTTCGTAAACGTGCGACTTACTAATATCATTTTTCCAAACTGCTAGATTGTTAAACTATAGGTTATATACATGTATTATCTTTGTCAAATGTGGACTTCATACTACATAATAATTACATTGGAGTGCTCTTTACCTCTTTGGTTAGCTGGTGATAGCTATATTGTACCTCCATATTCTGAGACCAGCAGTACAGTTACTGACATCTATTGCTGTCATTCAACGTACCGTAAACTCTTTATAGTTTAGATGAATGCCATAGCATTCTATTTTACATCCTTCCTCTATAGTGGCATTTGATTAGTGTTGGAGTTCAAATAAATAGCGGCGCTGTATTTTTCGACTAGCTCATCAGATTTTTAGGACGACAAATTTAACCCTTTTACAGGCGAAATGATGCTCATGTCGCCTAAATTTTACTCTCTACTTTGGGCGAGTTGACATTAATGACGTCAGCCTCAGCATTTCTTGTAAACCATTTTTCGTATATGTCAAAGTATTAAACCAAGTTAAAACAGGAGCTACTTTAAAGATGTGGTTGCGTCAAAAAATTCGATTTAATGAAATTAAGACCCATAAAAGGCTGAAACATCAGCTACAATTTGATGCCATTTTTGTCTTTGTAGACCAACCCTGTCCAGAGATATATGCGTTTGAATGAGGCCCTCTTTTAAAAAGCTCACGTTCCAGCGGGTGCTTCTTTCGTGATGTCACAAGCAATATATCTGAAAAGAAACCACGAGCGATAAATATGAGGTCGCTTCCTTAGCCAATCATCAGCGCGAAATTTTTATATAGGCCGTAATAAATGTTATCACTCGTAAAACGCGTTGTCTGTGATCTCAAATTTAGGGATTTTACTCTATTATTAAATCGCATGGACATCGATATTTACTAAATTAATTAACATCGTTACTTTAATGAATTACTCGATCGACACGTTTTATTGGCGAACAACATAATTGTAAAAATTGCTGTAAAGTTACTGCGAAGGTGACTCGAATTTTCTTGGCATCAGGTAGTTAAAGTTCTACGGAGGAAGATCGGAGAATGGAGGTAAATTTATCTTTTACTTTGAGTCTCCTATAGAGTTTCCTGTTGAGTTTACATTCAGATTATATTTCCCTGTTTGAGGCTAAAATGTAATTTCCTGCGTGTGCGAGATACGTATGTACAGTGAGTTCTTGACGGCTTCTTTTTAATCTTTAGCATCTAGCAATACAATGGCTTAGATTGATGAATATACTTAAGGTAATATTTTAGTACTCATTAATACATGTACTAATGAATAAAGTTATAACTTTTTGCTATCACTAATCATCGTTTTATGTTTTTTTATTGGTTCACCTAACTACATTTGCTTCAAATTTTCTGTGGCAGTTTTATCTAGTAAATTAGATTTATGATTTGACTTTAGATGTTCACTTTTCACTTGTAGAAAGTGAAGAAAATCGATTGATCAATGCAAATCTTTAACTTCCAGAACCAAAGCTTCGAATCATTGGCTTGGCGTATTGTGCCTTAGTGAAACATTTATTCGTTTTTAAAATTACACTCGCAATCTATCAAACTCCCCATTTGAAAGCTTTCAGTAGATACGCTTTAGAATGACATATCTATGAATGAAATATATTTATTGCATTTGTTTTACTGATTACAGGATGTTTATGTCGTCCCACCAGCCGAAGCAGCTTTGTCAGTGTGGAAACTGCCATAAAGGGGAAAGAGAGACTTGAATGTGTGCTGCATAAACCATGATGTTTTGTTTGAGTTTGTTGCAGTAGATGAATTTGTCTTATTGTATCAGCTAAAACTATGTGAGTGGCCACGACTTGATGAATATTTTTAATAAAAGCTTTATGCTGAGATGAAAATCTTTTTGCTTGTAAAAATTATATAATAAAATAATATTGTTGAAGATAATGCAAAACATGATTTGCAGAATATTATAGTGAATTGGATACGGTATATGGATGTCCACAGAACTGGAGAATGTGAGTTCAAATCCATTTTGCAGCAGACTTCTCATCCTTAAAACTCTATCCCTATGTTTATTCTTTTCAAAGAAGCAGCTCGCTTATTTTACTTACGGTAGTAAGAAACTAGTTTTCTGTGTGGGCAATGATATACAACCCCGCCCCAAGTATAGGCGACGGACATAATGTAGGCGGGCTTTTGGGAGGCTGTATATCGTTAGTGTGGGTAGCGGCGGAACTGCGCTGAGACCTTATTCTACATAGTTTGCTTGACAGAATTACCGTAGACCGGTAGAAGTGGTAGTCGGTACTCAAATGTTTACACAGCATTTGGAGAAAGTGAGTAAGACAAATTTTCAATTTTCGTTATTTGAGGCCTTGGAAACATTCATAATAATGTATTTGTAGCAGGGTTTAAAATTTTATTCTAACCAACATGAGCAAATACAAAGTAAAATATATGCCAATAGAGCCGTGTAGGACTAGACTTATATCGCAAATAGCCGATGTGAATACGAGATATATTGACAGATAAATCACGCGTGACATCATTTTGGGCAAGTCTGGGCACGCTTTTTTGGCCTGAGCGTTTTTACCGCGATCAGATTTTTTTGATTTTAATCTTCAAATATCTTGGCAATGAGATCGCCTAACACAACAAACAACATATCAACTGATAGAGAAAAACAAATGCTTTCTTTTAAGATCAACTCAAATTTGACACAACCACATCTTTAATTGTAAAAGATTGGCATGGTGCTGTTATCAACTATTTTGATGGTGTTGATTTCAAAGTTTTAAAGAAAAAAATTATTGAAGTTATAAAGTGCACATACTGTTTTTAATTTTTAAAGACATTTTAACATTTTAAAGTTGGAATACCCCATAACAATGGTTGTTCTTATGTCATGCAATGCTCCTTAGAAATATTCTTATCGTTCATCAAAACATTTCAGTCTTCACATCATGGACAAATCTTAAAACACTAGATATGACCTTTGATAGGAATTTTGAATCATAGTGTAGCTCTGATTCAAAACTACATCCTCACTAAAATCATGACAACCTCTACAGCAGCAACGGAAAAAAAAGCAATTGTTTTTTGAAAAAAAAGCATGACGTAATCAAGTCATTAATGGTACTATTTTGTAGACACTTTTTACTGATCACTTGCTATTATGAGTTCCTAAAGATAAAAAATGTCAAAGTGGTGGGCAAATAGAGGTGGCATTCAATTAAAGGGTGGTGTTCAGGTAGAGGGTTTATGGTAATTCTAAAAATTTTTAAACCTTGCGTTGTTTACAGCTACGGCGATGTGGACAACAACTACATCCTTTCTCTCCCCGTTTCCATGTCGAGCGCCCAAAATGTCTCAGAAGTGGCTGCATATGAGCAGCACAAAAAAGAGTTGGAGGCGGCTGGAAAGTCTGTGACCGATCCGAAGGAGGTGGTTAGACCGAGAATATCGCTAAACTCGTGTCTGAGAAACTTTGTGGCTGTTGAGATGATTGACGACTTTTACAGCACTGCGGTGAAGAAGGCCGTAACAGTGTCCAAGTAAGATGTTTATTACTATTTGCCACTATTATTTTAGTCTAAATTATCGTAGTTTTAAACATGTACTTGAATAGAGTTGTGCAGTAATTGCCTTCTCCGTGTTTTCTATAATCAGCAGTAATGTGTTTACATCTTCATAGTTGTGTATGTCCATCCAACCAAGCTGTAGTTGGAATTGAGTCTAATCGTTGCAGCTTGTTACGGTAACTGATTCTATTGACTACTGTTTCAGAGACTAGCATTTAGCCTGCTGATGCCTGGGTTTTCTTTTATTCTCAATCAAATAGTCAGCAGGTGGGTGTTTGGAAACCTAATATTTTAGCGAGCTGACGTTAGCTACAGAGCATATGTAGTTAGAATTAATTTTAGAATGTTTTTTAGTATGACAAGGTGTGGTTGTTGAGGTGGTTGTGAGATGGAGACAAGAAACCCGAGTTGCTTCATAATTTGGGACTTATCTTTTTTGAGATACATGAATTACATGCTTTTGTTGTTGTGGTAGTTGCCTAAAAATTTTGTTGAAGAGAGGCATAGCGTCTCGAGGTATGTTAATTTTACTGTCAGAAATCTATCAATTAAAGGTAAGGAGTTCGTCGATCAAGGCCTCTACACAAAAATTAAAGTCGTTCCGGGAACTACTTTGCATGCAAGAATGCCATTTGTTTTATTCCTAAGTGACCTAAACCTACATCAACTATATTTTAGTTAATAAAGCACGGTAGCGAAACAAGTTGATTGTATCTGAAATATAAGAAACTGAAATAAAATTTTAAATAGAAATAAAAAGGTTTTTATTATCGCTACAGTTTTAATTGTGATCTACAGTTTTTGCCTTGTTTGGAGTACATGATGGTAGAAGATAACCGAGTGCGGTAGGTTTAGCTGACAATGAATAAGTACAAGTAGAGCCAAACGCTTCTGTCTTAGATCTTTATAAGTTCTTGTAGGACTTGTAAACTATGATAACTAAACAATATTGCCTTATAACAAATGTGTTTGGTGTATGCTACATTTAGCATACACCAAACGTGGACCCATAAAAATATAAAGATTTTGTCCCACAACCTTGCATGCTAGATCCATTCACGGATTTGCGACAGAATAATTGCCCGATAGTCACACACTGCTGGAGGTGGTATAGATAAGATAAGATAACTCCAAATCTATGGATATGCATAGGACTAAATAAGTGTTTGTCGTGCACCCTAGTCCATGATAGTTATTTTTTAGGCTGTGTTGAAAATTTGAATTTGCCCTCAGAGTAAGCTGGTAGAAGTTGAGAGAATAGGCTGTATAAATATTTCTTTATCTATTAAAAATGTTGTGAGATTTCTCACACTCTGTTTTTCTCAAGTTTTAGTTTTCAAGTTTAAGCAAGTTTTAATACAAAGTAAAATTTAAATAAAACCAAAAATTGTTGCCTTACGAGCTATTACCTTAGCAATATGGCTCGTGTTGATTGGCAGTGGCATGCAAAAGGTTTCAAGTCCCTAGTGGTACAATCTCAAAAGGTTAGGGATAAGAACAATGCAGTCATAACTAATTTGGTAATAAAATTTGTTTTATTTGTAAAACAAGATTATACAAATAGGAAATTTCTCAGACACAAACAAGGAGTATAATGATATCTCCTTACTCATAGGATTAAGTTATTGTAGTTAGCTGAGCATGTAATTGGTTATATCTTTACTATAGTAATAGCTGTGTCATCAGTCTGTCTGTCTGTGAAACCACGTTTGGAGGTTTGGAAAAAAATGCATTGTACAGGATTCGCACTTTTGATGACAGGATGGTAGACCAACATTTAACACCTGCGCCAGTTAGCAGTCCACTGGCATTCTGTAATAATTGTACGCGTAGTTATTATACCTGATGATCTTCCCTTGTACACTAAACTGCTGGGGTCCTCGTTACTATAATGTGCAGGCATGGCAACTTCTATATATTGTTTCATGAGGAAATAACTCTGAATCAAAGGGAAGTTTTCTGTTCCATAATGAGTTTTGAAAGATACCTAGACTGGTGTTGTCCTCTCTTTATTAAACTATCCTAATCAGTAAGAATAGTGAGAATGTTAATGCGCTATTTACAGTTCTTTATACAACTACTTGCCCTCTCCCTCTACCTTCTCCTTGTAAGGTTTTGATAAGTTTGTTATGATTTGGGCTGTCTACTTCTTGCAGGTGCAGTAATCTCAAGACATTTCCTCCATACCTCTTTATCCATATACGCAAGTTTACTGTCACACAAAACTGGACACCGAAGAAGCTAGGTGAGACTTTCCTTTATTTTAGCTTTTGGTAAGATCGTGGGTTGCCAACACTCTGGGTGTCCAGAGAACCTCAAACAGGATTTTGGTTCATAGAGTACGCTTATCTTAAATTTTTGCAGATAAGCTGAGTTTAAAACTCAAAAATAAAGTTACCAAACTAAGGTGCCGGTGTATACGCGCAAAACTCTAATCGCACTCGAACGAAATAAGATTATTCTAGCTTAATTCCGTCTCTTATTATGAGAACATGTGTGTGTGTTCTCTTAGTATGAGAACATGTGTGTGTGTTCTCTTAGTATGAGAACATGTGTGTGTGTGTGTTCTCTTATTATGAGAACATGTGTGTGTGTGTGTGTGTGCGTGCGTGCGTGCGTGCGTGTGTGCCCGTGCCACACACACATGCAAACAGCGTTAGTTGGTAATGGTACACCATGACAGCAATAACAGTCTGTGATTGGTTAGCCAAACATTACGGTCGTCACATACAACTCTACATACTGTTTATTTGCATTAACGGTTTCTAGAACAGTTGAAGAATTTTATTGTTATTTATATATATATATAATATATATAAATACATATATATATTTATATTATGTATAAATATATTTATATATAAATATATATATTTAAAATATATATATTTAATATATATGTTATATACATTTTAAAACAGAACAATAATGGTTATCGTTTTCATTTTCTCTTCAAGCTTTTGGCTTACAGGTGCGAACGGCGTGTTGTGGGTTGTAGGGTCGGCTTATGCGTGAATTTTTATAAATTCAAAGTGTTAGGGTCGTTGTTTTATGGTTGACATATGTGTTAAGGTATATGGTAAATCAAAAACTGGTCTCACGCGTGGAATTATATGCAGATTACAAAATTTCCCTAAAAGTTGACTTGCAACAGTTCACGTTACAGTTATTTGGTATCAAAAGGTTCACCATGTCTTACTCTGCTGTGTTGTAGGGGCAAAATATGTGGAAATGTGATTACAAGCTCTTAAAAGCTCAAAAATGAACAGTTAATCGCAGACATCACGAGACCACCGTAGATTGAAATCCCTTTCCAAAACCGTTTAAATGGGACGTAGTTAAACACAAGGGCTTTTGTTTACACTTTCATGCAACCTCATTCATCAAAATATTTTCACAAATATGCTTCACACATTCAATAAAACCATGTCTATTGTCTTTACGCGTCTGTTTCATCATCATTGTAATGCTGTCACTTTGTGCACTGATATCTCAAAACCTACCATAAACATTAGTTTAATATTTTAACCATAGTTCGCAGGAGTACATATCATCCTCTGATAAACATGACGAGCCTGTTGGTCACATGAGATAGTCAAAAAATGCTGCAAAAATTGTTCACGCCGTTAGGCAGGAAGTATGGGTCACATGATCAGATTACGACTAGATGATTAGACCAAACTGATGCGAAACTGTGAAGTAGCCAGATTCTATATTTAATAAGGGCTATCTGGTAGAACCCGACGTGTTTGTCATAAACTTGTGCTATGAGACATTTTATATTGAGCCTTTTATTGGCCTTTAATTACACATGATAACATCACGTGTCTAAACAATAACTATGATGTTTGAGTACGTCATCGAAATATATAGATTCCAAACTGCGGCGTTTTCGTGATGGCTGCGATTAACTGTTCGTTTTTTAGCTTGTAATCACATTTCCACATATTTGGCACCTACAACACCGCAGAGTAAGACATGGTGAACCTTTTGATACCAAATAACTGCAATGTGAATTTTGTTGCTAATAAACCTTTCTAAGCAGAAAGTTCAGTATTTGGAATTTTTCACTCTTTAGGTGGGTATATATGTCAGTTTCATTAGAACAAGTCTAATATTCATATTAAAGCATTATAAGAATCAATATGTATAATTGACATAATTTTTGTTATACACTATATAAGATTACCGCTTTCCAATTGTTATAACTGCGTGTCAACACTTGTCACCCCTTGTCAACACTTGTCACCCCTTGTCAACACCTATAATTGTATGTAAACACTTGTAACTGCTGCATCAATATTGGTAACGGTGTGTCAACACTTGTAACTGCATGTCACCACCTGCGACTGCATGCCATCACTTATAACTGAGTGTCAAGACTTGCTAGCTGATTTTGGTTTATTAGGCTAATCACTAACCTAACCCCATTAAACCTGTCAATGGTCAATGGTGTTAATAAATAGGCTCGAGGCATTTATTCCATTAAAATATACCTGCTTTTTATATATTATTTTTAATTTGTAGACACTCATTTACTGCTCAGTAGTCACAATGTTGTAGCTGTATAATACATGTATGATAGTATAGCATTTGATGGTATTTCTGCATTGAACAGCTTCGGTATCTTGGTTAGTTAAATAGTTTTTGTGCTGTAGCCTTCCAGTAGAAGACAACTCCCACTCTTTCTCAAGACTGTTTTTCTATTCAAGATAATCTGGAGATGCTTTTCTTATCTCTTAACATAGACATCTCGCTAGATGCTCCAGAGGTGCTTGACCTTACTTCTTTTCGTGGTCATGGTCGCCAGCCCGGAGAGGAAGAGTTTCCAGCTGATGACAGAGCGTCTGAAGCAGCGCCAACTGTTGAAATAGACGAGGGAGTTGTTGCTCAGCTCGTGGATATGGGATTCGCTGTGGAGGGCTGTAAAAAGGTCTGTGTAAAGTCATCCTAATTGTTCCAGGACGGGCAGGTGACTTCGATGATAAGTCAGTGTACATGTAACCTCCTTTACTTAATAGAAGTGTGGTGATCATCGCTCTTATCTAGAAAAAAAATACAAACTTACTTTTGCCTTAAATTATAGCAAATTAATTGAAGATGCAATAGACGCTCCTATAACGTAAATTCCAGATAATGTAAAAAGTTAATGTGAAGTTTTTGCTTCGTACTACGGAAAAAAACTCCAAACAACGTAAATTGTCAAGTCAGGCGAGTTCTCAAATTCTTATTGAATATTACTCAATCTCACTACACTTGCGAGAGAAAAAACAATGCTTGTATAAAGCTATATCTACTATATATACAACTTTCGCGACATTCTAGTTCGTTGTGATAGATCGTCATATGTGTCGACAAAACAGAAAACAGCTGCTGTGGGACTGCTCATAAATACAAAGGTGATCGATTAGTGTAGGTGTTACAGCATCGGTATAACATTATGAATGTGACAGTTGGAGCATCGTCGAACGTTCTCTTTTATCCTGACTTTGACTCTTGGATACTGATAGACGATGGACAGGTAGTACCGCTTTGTTATAAAAAAATATTTTGTTGTTTTGCTTTACTGTAGATATTTAAAAAAAATTTTAGTTTTACTTTGCAGAATATACTTTGCTGTTTAAAAAAATAAGCAAATCGTTGTGAATGAACGTTGAAAATGTGCGCTCCTCGTCAACTTATTGTGAAAGTTACCGCAACCCGTAAGATTGATCAAAAAAAGGAAAGAAGTTGTCGATGCAACCTAATAATGTTACGGTGCAGTTATGGTACAGCCCATAAATTAGAAGTTAGAGATTAGTAAAATTAAATAAATTAGAATTAGAAATTAGAGCTAAGTCAAGTTTTTCGTTTTTGCATGGCCAAATGGGGGAGTTTGAAAAGCTCCTGGAATGGATTAGGCAATTTACATGTATTTTACTGTTCTTATGACATAAATTCCCTATAACGGTATTTAGTAAACGTTCCTGGAACGAATTATTTACGTTGTGGGTTATATCAAAACTTGTTCGTATTAAATGATTAACACCAATCAGTTTCAATTCATTGGCGGACATTGTTTGATTGGATAGCATTGGAAATACTGGCTGCTGAACTGTGTTAGTCGAGCTATACCGTCTGCAGTTCTTTTTACGTGCTGCCATACATCAGCGAGTTTGTTATCAAACTCGCTGACAAGTGTTCTATCTGTTTCATCTTATTGCAGGCCGTTTTTCACACGAACAACACTGGAGTTGAGCCTGCCATGAACTGGGTGATGGAGCACATGGGTGATGCAGACTTTGACAGTCCATTTGTGCCTCCAGGAGCGGCTAACTCTCGCTCATCATTTACTCCTAATGAGGAAGGAATTTCTCTTCTAACAGCCATGGGATTCACAAGGGATCAGAGCATCAAAGCACTCAAAGCCACGGTAGGAAACATTTTTTCTCATCATCTTCAAATTTTAGCAAGACTCGTTGGGGATCCATTCTCATCACGCTTTCGTTTTGTTATCTTGGATTTTTGAAATTCCTGTAGCTCGAAGTATTTGAATTGCTAATTGAGATGCCACCTTCAAGCGTTCATTTTAAACTGCCACGCTGTGGTTCTTTGTAAATTTTAGAGCTGCACAACAATTATAAAAAAATTAATCGCGATTAATAACTGGTCTGAACCAGTTAATCTTCGATTAATCTTAGAATTAATCTAGCAAAAACCTGCATATTCAAAAACAAATAATACAGCTACTTACAAATTAATTATATTTGAGACAATTGTTAGCAGGCGTACATGTTATATACAAGTACATAAGTTACAATGGAATAATTATTATGAGTGAAAACAGTCTATGAAAGTCTATAATTAAGTCAGTCAAGAGTTGAGGCAGCACAGTTTATTCGCATTATTCGAATAAAGAGATGCCCTCTTCCTACATACAATATTGCCAGCTTTAGAGAATAGCCACTCACAGGGGACAGTAGTAGTAGATATTGTCTGCAACAGCTGGTGATGATTTCTGCACGGTAGGATGAGAATTAGTTAAATTATATCTTAATGATGATGTGCTGTGGTGGTAGGCAAGTTCTTTCTGGCATATATTGCACTTAGCTTTCTTTTTTACGCTTCCAACAACATAGGGAAATGCGCTACCTAGTATAGAAGACAGTTTTCTGCTTTTATGTACCAATAAAGTGTCAATCTGATATTACTATTATTCTAAAGATGAAATATGATTGTGATTTTTTGAAGAATGAAAATACATGTATAATTTACCTAAGAAAGTTTTTAAAAATAAACAAAAAATAGACTATAAGATATTAATACTGAAATCACTTTTGTTGCTATTACCTAGAAACATGTTCGAACAGCTAACGACATGGACGCTTAGGGCTAGATCGGCACGGTGTTTGTGCAGGATCTAGCCGATTTGTGCATTGTATAAACAAGTTTTATGTTAGCGACTCAGTTTGTGTTTTCATAGTTGAGTGCAAAATAATTGTGGTTGTATATAATTGGTAAGAAAGTGTTGCTTATCATAATATTTATTTGTTAGTAAATTAAATGGTAGTAACCTGCTATGTTAATGTTATATATTGAACAATACTAAGGAACCACATCATGATCATCATCTTGGTTGTATTTTATTTGAAGATTAATTGACTCAACTCAGTTAATCGTGTATTTGTATTTATCGTTTAATTAACGCAATGCGATCATTGTGCAGCTCTAGTGAATTTATGAATTTTTTCAGCTAAGACTGTGTACATATTCTCATGAACTTTTGTAGCGAACTTTTGCTCTGTATTTTATCAACAAGATACAGTTTAAGTCATACAAACCAGTGTTGAGATTCAGCATTGTATAAAAATACATCTGTTCATAACACTTAGTGTATATAGTATATATATATATATATATATATATATATATATATATAGTTACATCTACTTATAGCTATGTCAATTTGAATATACATGTTTATACACACATAATTACATAAATTTGAAGATATCTTTGAAATTTTTTATTAAGTTTCCGAATGTCTTTTCCTCTAATTTCAATGGTTTTTAGGGGCAAAAGACAAAGCTTTCCCTTCTTTTTTTCTCCAAAGTGTTATCATATTTTTATGTGTGTCAAAGAGTAACTCAAGACTAAATTTGACTTCCAAACTTATTATGATCAGAAATGTTTTGTGTCATTGGACTTTGGAAATGAATATTCTTAAGACAGAATTTTGATTTATTGTTCGACTAACTGTACTACCCGGCGTTGCCCGGGGAATAAAAAAAGTCTTTGGTCAGAAAGTTGATTTGTATTTAACATACATGTATAACAACATTTGCCATTCTAACTTTCAAACTACATATCATGAGAAAAGTGTTTGTGTAATTGAAATAAATTAAGAGAGAAAATAAAAACAACTGTAAAGGTTTTAAAACTTTGTCAAACAACTTTTAAACTTGATATCATGAGGAAAATGTTTAGTGCAGGTCAAATAAGTTTAAAAAAAATAAAATGATTATAAAAAAGTTTAGATGTAAATGTAAAATAATTAGGAAGTAATAGCTAAATCAAGTCGGTTTTGCTACGATTACAATAAGAGATGATTCGATAATGATACAATTAATACGAACTGAGAAAATAAAATAAAAGTCCTGAGTATGTAGAATTAATAATAACAGTTCGTGCATAGAAGTGTGTGTGTATCAAAAAGGTTACTGTGCCACCAGAAGCTAGCCATCAAAACTTTGAATACAACGATATGGAGACAATATAATTGTCCACGTGAGAAGAATTGGTCTTGACCCCAGATATAGTAATCGAACCTTACGGACAATATTTCTTCACAGGAGCATCGTAACGCGTGGGTACATCGGTAAAATAATCAGCGTGCGCTATAGCTGGAATGAGAGACAGACCCACATACACACATACTTTGAGAAAGATATACATAGATGTAAAATACTACATTACCTAAATGATAATCTACAAAAAGAAGTTTTCATTGTTATTTTATCTTAGAGACGCACAAACAAATGTGATAAAAATACGCAGCGCAGCTTGCAATAGCTAGGTTAAGTTTAAACCATAACTGTCGCGCACAACTTTTATTGTATTTATTAGGTAAATCAGACACATTGATTCCGATTTTGTACTCAAAATAAAGATTGGTCCACTAACTTTCAGAGTAATGAAGGCTTTTTTACAGCGTTTTAATGTCGGTCTCGAAAACAACATGATCGGTACAACAAGCTCCGCCCATAAATACGCGATGTAACCTAGCTTTTAAAGAACAGAAGTTAGGGATGGTTAGACCGATTTAGAATAATAGAGATGGGTGTTTTAAAACCCATGATTATCTAAATTTAGCCTTAAAATAATCTCAGCCTTTTCTTAAAGGTAGATTAGCTATTTAACATTGCATATATTTAAAAATTAGCTCAAAAAAGCGCAATAACTACGCAAGCTTGTGATGAAACCGCGCTTTTTGAGCTCATTTTTCTCGGCGTTCAGCCTGTTTAAACATCATGTAACAAGCTGCGAGCAATTTTAAATAGTTTATATACCTTTCATAAAAGACTGAGATTATTTTACAGGCTGGATTTAGATAATAATGGGTTTTAAGACACCCATCTCTATTATTCGAAATTGGACTAAACATCCTTAACTTCCGTTTCTGAAAAAGCTAGGTTTCGTCAACATATTTATGGGCGGAGCTTGTTATGCCGATTGTGTTGTTTTCGAGACGGATATTGAAACGCTTCAAAAAAGCCTTTATGAATTTGAAGGTTAGTGGACCAATCTTTATTTTGAGTACAAAATCGGAATCAGCGTGTCTGATTTACCTAGAGAATACGATAAAAGTTGTACGTGGAAGTTATGGTTTAGGTTCATTTAGTTTCGGCACTTATATTTTAAACTATTTTTTATTGTTGTCTGTCTCTTTAATCTCACTTTTGAAACTATTATGTTGAGCAACTTCGATAGTCTTATTGAAAATCTCTTTATGTAGTCATTGGCTCCGATTTTTCAACTTTTGTTGGAAAAAATTATTCCTTTAGGTAATCATAATTGGAGGTTTGACTGTTAATAAATAGAAGTGTTAGATCCTCTTTACCATGGTGAAACTGCAGTTTCTAGTTGTAAATTCTAGAATTTTCTGCTGCCCTTTGGTTTATTGTACAAAAATATCTGTATAATATGTAATTCTGAGAATACGTAACACTTGAGAACTGCATTTGAGGCGTTGTCTGCTCTACTGTAGGACAACAATCTAGAGAGAGCTGGTGATTGGGTGTTCAGCCATGCTGATGAGTTGGACACAATGCCTATGGAAACGGAGGAGACTCCACAGAGTTCCACTGCCTATAATGATGGACCTGGCAGTAAGTGTTTCCCTAAAGTTGTGCGCAGTTTACATTAAAAACGATTGTTTTACGAAACGAGTGAACTCTTTCTATATACACAGCAGCTAAGCCAATCGTGTAAAAATTCTAATTTTTATCAATAACTAGCATTAAACTCGGCATTTTTTTTTCAACGCAAATTGTTTAACAACAAAAATCTATGAACCTGTCATGAGGCCGATTATCCTTATTGGGTGTGAATATTGGTTATTGAGTTTCTAATCAGATAGGTCATGGCAAATCCTAACTAAAAATGAAAGTTTTAAGACTGCCCAATTGAGCCTGGCATTGCTAGAAGTTGTCTGCTTTTTCACATTAAATAAGCCTCAGTGAGTCTGCTCTCTAACTCTTCCAGCACTTGAGTGTTTGTTAGCATCACGAAACATCACTCTTATTATAGTAAGGATTATTCTTTAATTCTGGAATGCTATCGAGTGGCACAAGCTGTAGAGTTTTAGTCCCGCAAGTTGAAAATGACGTGTTCTATACCAGTGCAAGGCTACCCTTTATGAAGCACTTTAATTCAGTGCGACGGTTTCAAGATTACAAGATCAGAGTTTCATAATATGGTAGATCGGAGTTTTATAATGGGTGTAGATAAATATATGTAGGTAGATGAACGTTATAAATAGACAAATTTATTTCAAGAAGCTAACACATTCTATATAAACAAACATTTTCTCCATTGTAAACACGGTCGATTAAAGCTAATTTCTTTCGAGGTCAATTCAAGGTGATGTGTTTTGCAGAATATAGACTGAGAGCTTTCATCAGTCATATGGGGCAGGCGACAGATACTGGTCATTATGTCTGTCACATCCTCAAGGAAGGTCAGTGGGTAATATATAACGATGAAAAAGTAGCAGAGTCACAGAAACCACCCATAGACTTAGCTTATGT
Source organism: Watersipora subatra (assembly GCF_963576615.1). Lineage (NCBI taxonomy): Eukaryota > Metazoa > Bryozoa > Gymnolaemata > Cheilostomatida > Watersiporidae > Watersipora > Watersipora subatra. Next base: position 14,521,252 of record NC_088718.1, read on the forward strand.
ATACTTATATGAGAGAATCGATTGAGTTTGGGGAGGCTGCTCATCCCCGCTGTACAAGTACATGCAAATAGTTGGATTCGCTTACCGAGGAGTCTATAGATGACTTGATTGTGGAAATTATTACTTTGTACTTTTGTCTATTTATGAAGCCCTATATATTCATCTTGAAATTGTCTTTGTGCACATTACGCGTCAATCCGTCTAATATTCTCATAACTGTCAATATATTATTCAACTGTATATCTACATATTTCAAGATGCCTTCAAATATATTATTCATTACAGCAGATTTACTGATTTGGAAATACTGTGACATATTACATCAGGTAGCATAATTTATTGAAATGCAATGAAATCTGTAATGTATTGAAAGACTCAAAGGGTGTCCTTGACCTAGCAATTGTATTAACAATATAGCCGGGGAGTGGATTTGGAGACCAACATGACAATCCCTCCTCAGTCCTGTCAACAAATATATATTTTTAAACACAGAAATAAGATATAATTCAATTTATCGAAGTTTTTTCAAGCGTATTCTGGATGCAGACATTCATCAAATTTTAACATCAACATCTGGTCACAATATCGAAGCATCTAAAATTCCTGACAGATATTTTAATGGTTTTTAAATAATCTCAATAATTTACTTTTGCTATCTGTCATCTATATGCCTCCACATTCTTGTTAGCTGCCACCCATATGTCTCCACATTCTTCTTCCCTGCCATCTATATGTCTCCACATTCTTGTTACCTGCCATCTATATGTCTCCACATTCTTGTTACCTGCCATCTATATGTCTCCACATTCTTGTTACCTGCCATCTATATGTCTCCACATTCTTGTTACCTGCCATCTATATGCCTCCACATTCTTGTTAGCTGCCACCCATATGTCTCCACATTCTTCTTCCCTGCCATCTATATGTCTCCACATTCTTGTTACCTGCCATCTATATGTCTCCACATTCTTGTTACCTGCCATCTATATGTCTCCACATTCTTGTTACCTGCCATCTATATGTCTCCACATTCTTGTTACCTGCCATCTATATGTCTCCACATTCTTGTTACCTGCCATCTATATGTCTCCACATTCTTGTTACCTGCCATCTATATGCCTCCACATTCTTGTTAGCTGCCACCCATATGTCTCCACATTCTTCTTCCCTGCCATCTATATGTCTCCACATTCTTGTTACCTGCCATCTATATGTCTCCACATTCTTGTTACCTGCCATCTATATGTCTCCACATTCTTGTTACCTGCCATCTATATGTCTCCACATTCTTGTTACCTGCCATCTATATGTCTCCACATTCTTGTTACCTGCCATCTATATGTCTCCACATTCTTGTTAGCTGCCACCTATATGTCTCCACATTCTTGTTAGCTGCCATCTATATGTCTCCACATTCTTGTTAGCTGCCACCCATATGTCTCCACATTCTTGTTAGCTGCCACCCATATGTCTTCACATTCTTGTTACCTGCCATCTATATGTCTCCACATTCTTGTTAGCTGCCACCTATATGTCTCCACATTCTTGTTAGCTGCCATCTATATGTCTCCACATTCTTGTTAGCTGCCACCCATATGTCTCCACATTCTTGTTAGCTGCCACCCATATGTCTCCACATTCTTGTTACCTGCCATCTATATGTCTCCACATTCTTGTTACCTGCCATCTATATGTCTCCACATTCTTGTTACCTGCCATCTATATGTCTCCACATTCTTGTTACCTGCCATCTATATGTCTCCACATTCTTGTTACCTGCCATCTATATGTCTCCACATTCTTGTTACCTGCCATCTATATGCCTCCACATTCTTGTTAGCTGCCACCCATATGTCTCCACATTCTTCTTCCCTGCCATCTATATGTCTCCACATTCTTGTTACCTGCCATCTATATGTCTCCACATTCTTGTTACCTGCCATCTATATGTCTCCACATTCTTGTTACCTGCCATCTATATGTCTCCACATTCTTGTTACCTGCCATCTATATGTCTCCACATTCTTGTTACCTGCCATCTATATGTCTCCACATTCTTGTTAGCTGCCACCCATATGTCTCCACATTCTTGTTAGCTGCCACCTATATGTCTCCACATTCTTGTTACCTGCCATCTATATGTCTCCACACTCTTATTACCTGCCATCTATATGTCTCCATATTCTTATTACCTGCCATCTACTGTATATGTCTCCATATTCTTATTACCTGCCATCTATATGTCTCCACACTCTTATTACCTGCCATCTACTGTATATGTCTCCATATTCTTATTACCTGCCATCTATATGTCTCCATATTCTTATTACCTGCCATCTATATGTCTCCACACTCTTATTACCTGCCATCTACTGTATATGTCTCCATATTCTTATTACCTGCCATCTATATGTCTCCACACTCTTATTACCTGCCATCTACTGTATATGTCTCCACACTCTTATTACCTGCCATCTATATGTCTCCATATTCTTATTACCTGCCATCTACTGTATATGTCTCCATATTCTTATTACCTGCCATCTATATGTCTCCACATTCTTATTACCTGCCATCTACTGTATATGTCTCCACACTCTTATTACCTGCCATCTATATGTCTCCATATTCTTATTACCTGCCATCTACTGTATATGTCTCCATATTCTTATTACCTGCCATCTATATGTCTCCACATTCTTATTACCTGCCATCTACTGTATATGTCTCCACACTCTTATTACCTGCCATCTATATGTCTCCATATTCTTATTACCTGCCATCTACTGTATATGTCTCCATATTCTTATTACCTGCCATCTATATGTCTCCATATTCTTATTACCTGCCATCTATATGTCTCCACACTCTTATTACCTGCCATCTACTGTATATGTCTCCATATTCTTATTACCTGCCATCTATATGTCTCCACACTCTTATTACCTGCCATCTACTGTATATGTCTCCATATTCTTATTACCTGCCATCTATATGTCTCCACACTCTTATTACCTGCCATCTACTGTATATGTCTCCATATTCTTATTACCTACCATCTATATGTCTCCATATTCTTATTACCTGCCATCTATATGTCTCCACATTCTTATTACCCGCCATCTACTGTATATGTCTCCATATTCTTATTACCTGCCATCTATATGTCTCCATATTCTTATTACCTGCCATCTATATGTCTCCACACTCTTATTACCTGCCATCCATGTGTCTCTACACTCTTATTGTCTGCCATCCGTATGTCTCCTTGCTCTTGTGATCCGCTATCCGTATTCTCCTACATAATCAAAATATGCAATTCTTGGTTATGTGAAACCTACCAACACCTAGTTGGCTATACTAGCATAGTTCGAGATTTTCGATTTTAGCTGCAGAAAAGAAAATGCAACAATGGGACTTGCACAAATGGCTCACATCTATTAAGACAGGTTATTATGGTAGACGTCAATTACCATAATACAAGTTGTAATAGTATAATACTATAGTTGGAACCCAATGTAGAAGTTTGCTATGAGAGAGAGAGTATAAAAAGGGCCTAAGGGATATCAATAGTAGTATTGAATGAGGGATAGTGGGTGCAGCTAATGGCCTCATGAACAATGACTTACGTTAAACCATGTCTGCTTTCGCTGGACAATGAACATATCTCACTTGTATAATGGCATTATTGAACTTACAATCAAAAACAATCCAGCAAAGTATTGCACCAAGACTCGCGACGTTGGGGGCTTCATTTATATCCAGCATATTTCTCTAGTGTTTGCTATGTTCTGTTTATTTATTGAGCCCGATTGTTAAAGTTGTATTAGTATTTTTACCCAGAATACTAGTTGCTACACGGAAAAATATAGTGGGGAGAGATTCATCCCATCACCCCATTACCATTAAACATGTGCTCTATCAGAAAGTCGTTTTTCAAGTTTCATCAACTCATGCTTGTGTTTGTATTAATTTAGCAAATTGATTTGAGCACCTGCTTTTTGTTGTCACTATGCGTCTTTTTTTATTTAGCTTCTGGAAATATTTAAGGCTATTTATTTCTGGCAATTATATGATTATAAACTTAAAACACACATGTGTTTTATTGAACAATATTTACAAGAATTACATAAATTTGGGTAACTAGAATTTTTTCATATGGTGTACTTCTATCAACTACATGTAGTATACATGCATGTAGTGCTTAAGCATCAATAACTGTGTTAGTTTTAATCTGTTATGTTTATTTGGTAATCGTTTTATTTTTGGTCACCTTTTCCTTTGGACAACAGCATTAATTAAAATACTTATGGCTTAAAATCCTTCACAACTTTCAATGACCAGTAAAGGATTCCGATGACAGATGTGTTACTGTATGGAGCCATTGAAGGTACTTCCGGTCTAAACATAAGTAAGAGCTTATACTTTAAAGCGCGTCTATAGTTATCAGATTATAGGCCTATTCGTAATAACTCTATTTACACCATAGACATCTAAAAAATGTGAGTGCGATTACATAAGGAGGCACATAATGTCCTTCCACTTGTACAGCTGCCATTCCCTCGTAATGACCAGTCACAATTAATGAAGTAGCTAAGAATTGTCTACTGTTTTATGTCTTCAATTGCAATCTTACTGTAACAACAAACCCGGAATTTTCAACAGCAAAAATGTTAGTTTTTCGATTCGTAACCAACCTCCAGTCACAGTTTCTGTTTAGTAAACAAAGATGATCTATTTGTGATACATGATTATTGATTAGCTGGAGGGAAATGAGGACAAAGGTTCTGTCATTGTTATATTTATCAATGTTCGCATTCGCTCACTGGAAAGACGACACGCGCCGATCAATAGTTGAATATTCAGGGGTGTAATTAATCTTGCAATTATATTGCAAGGGGTGTTATTAGCATCAAGTGCACTTAGGGACAATTTGAAATAATTGATTTGAAAAATCAATAGCCAACTTCTGGCGGATGTTTAGATTTTCTGTCGATTCCTTGAATGCTTGTTGAGTCGTATTTGTTATGGAAGTAAGCCGGAGAAACGTGGAAGCATTACAATCCTGTATATGACGATACCATTGTCTCACTTTGGAAAAGCAGATTAATTTCGTTATCATTTGTCATCAATTCTAGCTCTGCGAGTAATCGTCAGCACTAATTATTTCTCAAAGAACTTTATCTGGATGGAGATGTTAGCATGTCTTCATTCGACGTATTTACTCCATGAGGAGTCATGAACAGCGTAAAATTGAAGCCACGACAACAAGGTAGTGGCTTGGACAAACTCAATGTTGGAGATACGATTAGGATACCTACTGCTGATGATGCAGAGAAGTACTACATATCTGCGTCTGGAGGGAACTCTCCGTCTGTTGTCCTGATTGATAAATCACGGTCTCCAGGTACGACTAAGTTGAATAAGTATGATGAGGTTCCAAAGATTCCGTTTAAAAGTCGAATTCCTGTTCTACAGAGATCTACCGAGCATTCATCATTTTTAAAGACCAGCACTTATGGTCAACCACTCAGTGCTTCCTCCCGAAAGTCTTCTGTAACCATCCATAAACCTTCGCTATCATTTCCTGCCGACAACGCTACTTATAAGAACCTGCTTAATCAAGCCACAACAAATAGTTTGCCCGTTTTACCGGCTATTGGACTAAATGGTTCAGAGCAAGTGAAGAATCCACCTGTTCCTACTTCCAATCCCTCAAAAAGTGTGCAGCCATGCGGTTTGCCGGTAAGTAAGTCCTACTATCATGTAACAACTGCCAAGCCAGTCTTTCAGATGAAGGCTGAGTACAACAGCATGCTTCAGAAATATGCTTCACAACAGAATTCCACCTCTTCGAATTACCATATGCACGCGCCTGGTGCGCCTTGTAAAAGTTGTGGGAGGCATGTCAGCCAACCTAGACTTAATCCCGCCATGGAACAAAGCTATGTTCAACAATGGCTTGTTGATCCAAATCATCCATACCAAATTCCAGCCCCAGCTACTGGGTTGTCACAGTCGACCGCTCTGCCTCAGCCTTTGACTACTCAACAGCAAGTTGGTCCACTCCAAACTACCCATCAAAAACCAGATGATAGTAAGCATTCGGTCCCCACTGTTCCATTAGTTTTCAATTCTCCTGCTAACAACCGCAAACAGGTTCCGGTGAAGCAACAGAATGTGCCAATACGCTACACACAAGCGCCAACCACACAGATAGTTAACAAAATTTCCGGTAAACTCTTATCACCTGAAGATGCCCTCAAACGGACATTGAAACGCAAAAAGATACCTCCATTGACAAAGCGAAACTCTCTTCGCAGCATATTTTCAGACAACAGCAGCAACTTGGAAAAAATAGCTGAAGGTGATGAGGAGAGGGAGTCGGACATTCAATCAGGGAGTGGAAGTCACACTGGTTCACAGGTAGGTGGCTCTTTGACTAGATTTGTGACGTGCAACCAGAAAGTTGTAGGTTTCATTCATCATTTAAGTCCAATTTAATTACAAAAATGGTCTTTTTACATTTTCATGCAGCTCCATGATTCTGCCTTACATAAAGCATTGTTTATAAGATCCGTTAAACATATCAGCACTAAACCAAATCCTAGCAATCTATCGTTTTTTTTACGTCATCAATCGGTTTGCGCATGCACTCGTTCATGAAAAAGCCATCATATTTGTAGAAAACGATCATTATTCTTTTATTTAATAGTAATTTTTGGTGTTGTTTTGATACTATAAAAAAGTCAACAAAAGCATTGTTTGCACAAATTCATTGCAAAAGCTTCATGTTTTAATGATAAAAGTTGTCTATAAAGATAGCCGACGATGATAGAATGGCGTCACGAAAACATCTTGTCATTGTGTCGCCACAGTTCAGGCCTGGTGGTCTAGAATGCATGATTTGTGAATACCAGGTTGAGGTTCAATTCCTAGGAAAGGCTGTCTGAGGTAACGAATAGCATCCTACCGTAAATTACTCTCTGGAACTCGGCATGTCTTCAGTCACTTAGGTCCCCTTGTCACTTGGCTCAGACAGGCCTAGCCTCCATCACAGAGGTTTGCTAACTTTGTACCTGCCAAACTAATAACCATTTTAAAGATGCTGAAAAATAAGATGACACTAACATAAGGTAGAAGGATGAGGTAGAGAGAGAGGGGGGGGAGAGGAAGAGAGAGAAATATTATGAGAGGAAGAAAGAGGGAGATAAAAATAAGTAGAGATAGAGGAAAAGAAAAAGACAATTTTTATCTATGTATATACGCTATGAAAAATGTAGTCACTAAGGCAAAAATTGTTGAATGCTTTGTTGGAGTTATTATGCCATGGTGAGCGTGGCAGTCAGGAGGCATGCTATTTCAGATTCATAATACACCTACATGTACAAGTATTTTGATTGTTCAGGCTCAGCCTTTTCATTGCATAATCACTCTCTCCTGCAACATGTATATTTTGATTGAAATCTTACAGGAAGTTTTCGTCTCAAGTTGTTGCTCAGATTCTGATAATTTTACTAAATGAACAAACTTTATGACTTGAAGCTACTTTAGTGCTTTTCATTGGTTTTAAACCAAACTTGGTTCCTAGTGTCTAATAGGCTACTGCAAGTACAGCTGTGTAGAATATGTCATCATGCTACAGTCTAACCTCTATTGTTAAACTGCTACAGTCAAACCTTTATTCTCAAACTGCTACTGTCAAACCTCTTCAGTTTAATTTTTCCAGTTACACCTCTACAGTTAAGCCTCTACAGTTAAACCTCTACAGTTAAACCTCTACAGTTAAACCTCTACAGTTAAACCTCTACAGTTAAATCTTTACAATTAAACCTCTACAGTTAAACCTCTACAGTTAAGCCTCTACAGTTAAACCTCTACAGTTAAACCTCTACAGTTAAACCTCTACAGTTAAACCTCTACAGTTAAACCTCTACAGTTAAACCTCTACAGTTAAACCTCTACAGTTAAACCTCTACAGTTAAACCTCTACAGTTAAACATCTACAGTTAAACCTCTACAGTTAAACCTCTACAGTTAAACCTCTACAGTTAAACCTCTACAGTTAAATCTCTACAGTTAAACCTCTACAGTTAAATCTCCACAGTTAAACCTCTACAGTTAAACCTCTACAGTTAAACCTCTACAGTTAAACCTCTACAGTTAAACCTCTACAGTTAAACCTCTACAGTTAAACCTCTACAGTTAAACCTCTACAGTTAAACCTCTACAGTTAAACCTCTACAGTTAAACCTCTACAGTTAAACCTCTACAGTTAAACCTCTACAGTTAAACCTCTACAGTTAAACCTCTACAGTTAAACCTCTACAGTTAAACATCTACAGTTAAACCTCTACAGTTAAACCTCTACAGTTAAACCTCTACAGTTAAACCTCTACAGTTAAACCTCTACAGTTAAACCTCTACAGTTAAACTTCTACAGTTCAACCTCTACAGTTAAACCCCTACAGTTAAACCTCCACAGTTAAACCTCTACAGTTAAACCTTTACAGTTAAACCTCTACAGTTAAGCCTCTACAGTTAAACATCTACAGTTAAACCTCTACAGTTAAACCTCTACAGTTAAGCCTCTACAGTTAAACCTCTACAGTTAAACCTCTACAGTTAAATGTCTACAGTTAAACCTTTACAATTAAGCCTCTACAGTTAAACCTCTACAGTTAAACCTCTACAGTTAAACCTCTACAGTTAAACCTCTACAGTTAAACCTCTACAGTTAAGCCTCTACAGTTAAACCTCTACAGTTAAACCTCTACAGTTAAACCTCTACAGTTAAACCTCTACAGTTAAACCTCTACAGTTAAACCTCTACAGTTAAACCTCTACAGTTAAACCTCTACAGTTAAACCTCCACAGTTAAACCTCTACAGTTAAACCTTTACAGTTAAACCTCTACAGTTAAGCCTCTACAGTTAAACATCTACAGTTAAACCTCTACAGTTAAACCTCTACAGTTAAGCCTCTACAGTTAAACCTCTACAGTTAAACCTCTACAGTTAAATGTCTACAGTTAAACCTTTACAATTAAGCCTCTACAGTTAAACCTCTACAGTTAAACCTCTACAGTTAAACCTCTACAGTTAAACCTCTACAGTTAAACCTCTACAGTTAAGCCTCTACAGTTAAACATCTACAGTTAAACCTCTACAGTTAAACCTCTACAGTTAAGCCTCTACAGTTAAACCTCTACAGTTAAACCTCTACAGTTAAACCTCTACAGTTAAACCTCTACAGTTAAACCTTTACAGTTAAACCTCTACAGTTAAACCTCTACAGTTAAACCTCTACAGTTAAACCTCTACAGTTAAACCTCTACAGTTAAACCTCCACAGTTAAACCTCTACAGTTAAACCTCTACAGTTAAACCTCTACAGTTAAACCTCTACAGTTAAACCTCTACAGTTAAACCTCTACAGTTAAGCCTCTACAGTTAAACATCTACAGTTAAACCTCTACAGTTAAACCTCTACAGTTAAGCCTCTACAGTTAAACCTCTACAGTTAAACCTCTACAGTTAAATGTCTACAGTTAAACCTTTACAATTAAGCCTCTACAGTTAAACCTCTACAGTTAAACCTCTACAGTTAAACCTCCACAGTTAAACCTCTACAGTTAAACCTCTACAGTTAAACCTCTACAGTTAAACCTCTACAGTTAAACCTCTACAGTTAAACCTCTACAGTTAAACCTCTACAGTTAAACCTCTACAGTTAAACATCTACAGTTAAACCTCTACAGTTAAACATCTACAGTTAAACCTCTACAGTTAAACCTCTACAGTTAAACCTCTACAGTTAAACCTCTACAGTTAAACCTCTACAGTTAAACCTCTACAGTTAAACCTCTACAGTTAAACCTCTACAGTTAAACCTTTACAGTTAAACCTCTACAGTTAAACCTCTACAGTTAAACCTCTACAGTTAAACCTTTACAGTTAAACCTCCACAGTTAAACCTCTACAGTTAAACTTCTACATAATGGAATTGATAAATTCTGATTTTCACTTCGTATGTCAACACCTACATAAGTTAGAGTAAAGATTATTAATTCATTCTAGAGCCCAAAAAAGTTGGTATGCCTAGGTGATGTTGAGTTGAGGTTTGATTTTATATGCGGTAGTTTTAGAAACGTGAGGCTTATAGCTTTCAGACATGCAGAACTCTTGATTTGTGTAAAACTTTCTTCCTGAGAGTTTAAGAAAAAACTTAAAAAATTTCAAAACCTTTAAATTTCATAAGGCTTGTACATATTCAATTACACAATCATTTTGCAAAATATCAATTCATTTTTCACTGACTTATGGTGAATTTTATGTTCCAAGCTTTTTGTAAAATTCAATTAAACTGGTTTTGCTCCTTCATGTAGCATTTTGCTCATGTTACACAAAATGTGAAAATGTGAAATGCAACGAAAACTGTAATAAAACTGCAACTAATTTGTTGTCTAATGTACTTAAGGAAACACGCTTACTTGTTTCACGTGTGCACATTTAATCATCAGAAGGTGGGAACTACAAATCTTTGGTTCTGGCTCAGACATGCTCTAGGAAAGAAGGTGAAAGCTAAAATGTGGTGGGTAGGACAAGCAGAAATATAGTAGGCTACTAGCTTTGGTAGCGTGATCAGCTTATAGCAACTGTACGTACAGAAGGGATTGACTCTTAATAATATATATATTAATAATAATAATAGTAATATATAATATTATAATATGTAATATTATATATTATAATATATGGTATTATAATATATAATACTATATTGTGTAATATACAATAGTCTAATATTATATAGTATAATATATAAAATTCTAATAAATAAAATTATAATATATAATATTACATATATGAGCAGGCTGGGAAAAAGAAGAGGTTTGAACCAGGCACGGATGCCTACCGCTTCCATGCCCTGCTCTGCAGATTACTGTTGGACGGAGGAGCCCTTGCTCTACTTACTGTCTTTAATACAGTCTATGCCCCCCTTACTCTCTCAGAGAACCTGTCTAAGCCCCAACTGCACAAGTCTCTCCAGCGAATGAAGTCACAAGGTACACTGATCTCTCCAGTAGTCTGACATTAAAAATAATATTTATGGATATGTGGTTGGCATGAAGGTGAACAAATTAACTCTCACCCAGGATGGTAACATAATCAAAACATCTGTAGGAGAGCTGATCAACATTTCATGGCTGCTGGCTACAACTCATTGCTGCGCACAAAGTAAATTGAACAAGCTTTGCTACAAGTACCATGAGTACTATCTAACGGATACAAAGAGCTATTTTAGTGTGTAGACTTATATTTATTTAAATGCTGCCATTAAATTTGCATTGCATGAGAAAATTTCATAGATTTTGGAATAAAAATTGGGGAGCCATAAAATCAATTGAGCAACTTTTACAATCTGCAGTTAACAGTTCGAGATGATTTTGACTGAATGTAAAATTGATGCATTGAATTGTCTATAACTACTGTATGTAAATAAAAGGCTCATGTCCGACTGCATATGAATGTGATCTCAGATTATGAAACTTGCTATTGTCTTTAACTATGCTAAACAGAATTCAATCTAGTCTTATTTCATCTTTAAAAGACCATATATACAGTACTTGTATATTTGGTCGTTAAGTTAAGGAGAGCGCACATCTTCAATATAAATTTGAATATATTTTTTCCATTCTGTGCAAGGTCTGTGGTAAAAAAGAAACTAATTGTATGTCTTAAATAAAGTGAAATTAAAATAGGTATTTACTATTGTAAGAGCCATGTTCTTCTGTCCGAAGCCAGGGTTGAGGTTTAGGATAAAATATTGTTTTTTATGAGACTCGAATTCGTGCATTAAGTGAGGCAGACTGATACTAACATCTGCACCAGTCGATCTCCTTTCGATATTTCTGAATAATTGTGCAGCTGCTTATTATCTGCGTTTTATGGACACACCGGACCATCACTAGCAACATACTAAACTGCCAGGGTACTCGTATACATACCTATACAATAGAGATACCCTTCTACGTCATTTTCTCTCCCAAGTTTGGCAGTAGAGAAAGCAATATTTTCAAGGTTTTTATATTTATATGGCACCTTCATTACTCAAATCTAATTGGAGAACTTACACGAATGTGATGTTTTACGCTATATGGACTTTCTTACATAATGCAAAGCAAAAACTTTACATTAATTCGTTATGTGTTGTAAGATCGTCTGTGGTGTATGCTGTCAGTATAGAAGGCGTTTGATCAATTTCAATATAGTCTCTTGTTCACAGTGACTGCATATATGTAACTGCCTTCATAAACTAAATACCATTAAAATTAGTGGTTGCTTGTGGCTCTCCTATGTAAATATTCAAATAAATGCATAGGGAACAAACCAACACAAATAAACAAAAGTAACTGATGTTGGGAAACTGAGGCTAATTATTGAAAAGCAACCGTATATAATTACGGTTGTGGAGTAAGTTATTTGTTGAGTATGTTGGTTATTGTGTCAGCTGAGAGCTGAGATAAACAGTAAAGGAATGATTGATTTTCTGGCAATAAATAATATATGACATGGCTTCATCATACAATACAGGTGGATTGTCTGACGAACATTGGGAGTTGCTCTACCCTAAGAAGAAGTCAACGGTGTCCGCTGATAACTTCAGTTTTACATTGCTTTTAATCCTTTTGAAATCCGTCTGCCATCTTTCCCCACCGTATCCAAACGGGTGGGAGGAGCTTCCACTCTCTAAAGATATTGGTCTCTCAGCTGATCTTGCCAGGATCACTTGGTTCCGCAAACATCTCGTCACATTGCAGTCTCTCGATGAACAAGATTTTCTCAGTCTTTGGACCCAGCTATCCGCTATTCTGGTCCGTTTGTCGGAATCGAGCTGTTCTGCCGTTGTCAAGCGTGTGCAAAGAGAAGTGCTAGAACCAGATGCACAGAGTTTTTATGTAGAGGCTTTGAACAAGACATTCCAAGAACAAGTGGCATTGGATACTCGTGAGCAACCAGTCAAGTCTGACCTGACACACAACAGCAGGTGAGTATTCTGTAGTCATAGGCAACCAGTCAAGTATGATCTGACGCACAACGGCAGGTGAGTATTCTGTAGTCATGAGCGACCAGCCAAGTGTGATCTATCGCACAACAGCAGGTGAGTGTTTTGTAGATGTTCCACTTTTGCATCCGTCCTTGTAGCTTTGCCTTATCACTTGCAGCCGCTACTTAATATCATGTATTGCACTCCTGGCAGGTGTTATAAGCAACATGTTTAGTCATATATGTTACATAGCCGGTTGGTAAACATCATTGGCTGCTCTTCTCCATAGATGACTAGCCCATGCTCTATGTGTTTAATATAGCTGTAAAGGCACGTTAAGTTAGTTGTCCATGGATGATCTCATTAAAGTTCATGTTTGCTTATATTGCCTTAGAACCAAATAATAAAACTACTTTCAGTCATTAGATCAGTTAAGAATAGAAGTCTATGCTTTTTGTTTATATAAATACTGTGCAAGCCTCTTTCATTGAAGAATAATTAAACTTTTCTGATTTTTAAAGTGATGATACAGCGATGTAATGCAGTTTACAGCAATGGCATTAAACTATGATGAGCTGACAATATCGATCTTATGTATATATACATATATATATATATATATATATATATATATATATATATATATATAAAGTATTGCTCTTCATATATTATACATAATTATATATAATACTTTGCAGTACAAAGAAGAGCGCACTGGGGGTATCCAAGCATCCACATTCAGCGATGAGCAGCAAATCAGGCACATTTGTTGTTAGCTCAGGCAATGAGAGCGCGAGAGACAGACTGGCAGATACCACTAGTGATGGTAAATATTATATCATTCCGGGAAGCATGACTGTTGGGAGTATTTATAAACTTCTTGCTCTACCCAAGTCGCATTATTTTTATACGAATTTGAGTTTATATGACGTTATGCATTGACCCATTCAGTACTGTTCTCAGTGTTTTAAAAATTTGTCCAAGCCTTACTATACCATCATTCAATTAACTTAGCACCAGCTGCAATTACACAATATAATTACAGTTTTCTTTACCAATATTGACATGTGGGAGCAGCTGTGGGTGGTCCGCTGGCTTATGATCAGGAGGTCATTAGTTCGAATCACATAAGGACCGCTGGTGGTGTTAGTGAGGGTGGTAATAAGTACTATACAACCACAATCACTCCTGCGTCAAATCTCATGAGCAAGTGGTCACATTACATCCCCCTCTATCTCTCTCTCTATATCTATCTTTCTCTCTCTCTCCTCTCTCTATCTATCTCTCTCTCTATATATATCTATCTTTCTCTATCATTCTCTCTCTCCTCTCTCTATCTCTCTCTATATATATATATCTATCTTTCTCTACCATTCTCTCTCTCTCTCCTCTCTCTATCTCTTTCTATATATATATCTATCTTTCTCTATCATTCTCTCTCTCCCTCTCTCTTCTATCTCTTCTCTCTCTTTCTCCCCTCTTTCTTCCCTCTTTCTCCCCTTTTTCTCCCCTCTTTCTCCCCTCTTTCTCCCCTCCTTCTCCCCTCTTTCTCTCCCCTCTCTCTCCTCTCTCTATCTCTCTATCTCTCTATATATATCTATCTTTCTCTATCATTCTCTCTCTCCCTCTCTCTTCTATCTCTTTCTCCCCTCTTTCTCCCTTCTTTCTCCCCTCCTTCTCCCCTCTTTCTCCCCTCTTTCTTCCCTCTTTCTCCCCTCTTTCTCCCTCCTTTCTCCCCTCTTTCTCCCTTCTTTCTCCCCTCTCTCTCACCTCTTTCTCTTCTCTTTCTCCCCTCTTTTTCCCCTCTCTCTCTCCCCTCTCTCTCTTTTCTCTCTCCCCTCTCTCTCTAAGCACCATCTCCTGTGGTGATGAGGCTGATCATGGTTCTTCACCGCCTCCTATCCCTTGTTCTTTTCAGTAATGCTTGTTTACGATATCTCCGCTCTCATTCTGATAGCTGGTAGTTTATACCTCCCCACCAGGAGGAAGGACTAATGGGAAAGCTTAAAAATGAGAAGTAAAAAACTGCATACTTATTTTGATTTTGAGTGATCATATCGTGCTCATAGTCAAACAAAAGGAAGACTGTGAACTAGTGGTTGAAGCTGCTGAGACTGTGTGAGACCACCTTCACCCTCACCCACGCCTGCTCATAACTTGTAGACTACGCGGAGTTGAGGAGCTTCTTATGTTCAAGAGAATTACATTGCTCACAGATGTAACAAAAATTTAGCATATTATTTATTACCAAAGACCATATAACTAGCCTACTATACAACTATCTACTCAGAATATATCACTTTTTAAAGTAATTACTATTCCAGCATGTTCTTCGTAGGTATGGCTGGCAGGAATGTTCTCTTGATGAGTTTTAATGTTATAATTGACACGGTTAAAGTGGAGCATTGCATTGACCACCTCGTCTCTCATAGCCTGATTTCTAAAGACCAGAAAAGCAAACTGAGCCAGTCAACACTTCCTCCTGAACGTAGAATGAAGGTATACATTCACTGACTATAATGATATACAACCACTAATGATTGATTTTAGATTTTATCCAAGGTTAAAGTTCACAACAGATTTAAATACCGGTATAGAAATGCATCATCACGGTCATCTTACAAAGGTCATCATAAAATATTGTTGATTGAAAGCTACTGGTACAGTAGACCCCCTGCCAGACCCCCGTTGGGTGAAAATGTAATATAAAGAGGTATAGAAACTCAGGGTAATTATCTAAGGAAAACACTTCCCTTCCCATTTTGATGTTTTTTAACCAAAATTTTCAATAAGTACTGCGCTTATTGCAAATTAGTGATAAAATAGTATAATAACCTTAGTAACTATAGTTACCTACCGGATCTTTAGTGTATTTAGTGTATTTAGTGTATTTAGTGTATTTATTGGTTAAGATCTGCATTAAAATGTAACAATATTGTGTACATACTGTATGGTGCTGTTACCTTCCAAACAGACCCATAACATAAACTTTGAATTTAACTTAAATGAATTTAGCTTAAGAAACACACACTTAAAACTAAGTTTTAGTATGTATTTTAGTTAGCTAAACTTTAATTTTGTCACCGTGTAAATCTTTATTACCAGCTTCCAGTTTGTTTTCATTTTTGTTCATTATAACTTATAATGAACTAAAAGAGAGCGAGCATTGGAATATCTTTCAGGCGCTGTGAGGGGTATTTCGACGAGTAGCATATCGGGATCTTTGTTATTCCAACGTATTCAGCTCACCGACCATCAAGTTTAAACTTCGAGCTAACTTCATACAATCACTATGTTTTTATGATGCGGCTAATCCACAAGTTTGCATCACCCGCAAGATGGAAACTGTAAAAACCCTCGAGTCAAGAGAGTTTTGTTACTTGCGAAAGATGGAAATAACACTTGCTAATGATGCGCGAGAGAAGGTCGCTCAAGCTATGCCATTTTTTACATTTTTCATACCTCACTTATTTCTATTTTGAAAGTGTGTTGCTAAGCGAGACAGGAGTGCGCCGTTATAATCTCTAGCGTAGAGTTGGTTACAAGCCGTTAATACACAACATGTGTCCATTGCAACACTTATCGCTCGAGAACTCAATGTGCACACAACTCCAAGTCTGCATCATCAGCGCCATGAAAACATAGAGATAGTGACCTCACTGAAACTGAACTGAACCCCACTATCAAAATGAATAGGCTATACACCCCATACGAATATGTTCTACTATTTCTCCTCCCAGGAACTAGTCGAAGTGCTGTTGGAGACAACTACGAATCCTTACAAGGTGATCATTGCTGCACTGCAGTCTCACGAAGAATATTCAGAGTTAGTGCAAGCCCTTCAGATGACCTTAAACAGATTGTCTAAGCAACTCTTTACTACAGGTGCCACTCTATTTATAATCGTAACACTCATGTATTTCTTCAAAACTGTACAAATATCACCCTATGCTAGAAACGAGAAATTATGATAATAATCTTTACTATAATAAGAATGTCAGAAGCCAGGGTTTGAGGTTAGAATAAAAGATTGCTTCGCATGTGACTCGAACTCATGACATTTAGCTTTGTAGACCGACACTCTAACATCCATGCAAAATTGCCTGCTTTCTGGCATCATAGAATAATTGTGTGAATACTTACTCTCTATGTTTTATGACGAAAACGGCGAACAGAAATAATGTGAAGATTGAAAATGCCTGTTTATTATAATTTTCCGCAGCTTGCCTGATGAGCCCTCACGGCATACTAGACTGCTAGGGTTAGACCTTAAAGTCCAAGGTGAAATATAAATGTTCTTTATGAAATACATTAGCAATTTAAATAAAGGTTGAATTTGTGATTTTAAGAGAGCATCTTTTTTAATTGAACGTGTTCTATTTGCTTACCTTTTGTCAGATATGAATTCTTATTTCAGTTACAGATACTAGTAGTAATCATTTAATAATGCGAACTCAATGTGTTGTCCCAACTATTCGAGAACAAGACAAATACTCATAGCTGCTCTTTAGTCTATGGACATAATGATATCTGTCTGACCCTTTGCTCCGGTTTCCTCAATGTCAACTGATTATTTTTTTATGTAAAATAATATCACAAAGTTTTTAATAAAAAGATCTTTCCTTTTAGGCATGCAGACATTGAAGGTTAGTTTCCTTAATGTGTAGCTCATTGGGCGGCTAATGGTCAAGGGCTGTGTGGTGAGGCTTCAGTAG
This sequence comes from Watersipora subatra, assembly GCF_963576615.1. Lineage (NCBI taxonomy): Eukaryota > Metazoa > Bryozoa > Gymnolaemata > Cheilostomatida > Watersiporidae > Watersipora > Watersipora subatra. Next base: position 14,539,016 of record NC_088718.1, read on the forward strand.
GCTTCACACAAAACCTTTCTTATTAAGGAGTAATTAATTAATTAGCCTATCTGTCTGCAATTAAGAAAGGAAACAATCATTTTTCTACATTGAGCCAATAAAAAGCATGTTTACAGCCTAATCATTTGCTTACGTTGAGCCAATAAAAAAGCTTGATTACAGCCTAATAATTTGCTTACGTTGAGCCAATAAAAAGCATGTTTACAGCCTAATCATTTGCTTACGTGGAGCCAATAAGAAGCTGGTTTTCAGCCTAAACATGTGCTTACGTTGAGCCAATAAAAAAGCTTGTTTACAGCCTAATCATTCGCTTACGTTGAGCCAATAAAAAGCATGTTTACAGCCTAATCATTTGCTTACGTTGAGCCAATAAAAAGCATGTTTACAGCCTAATTATTTGCTTACGTTGAGCCAATAAGAAGCTAGTTTACAGCCTAATTATTTGCTTACGTTGAGCCAATAAGAAGCTAGTTTACAGCCTAATCATTCGCTTACGTTGAGCCAATAAGAAGCTAGTTTACAGCCTAATCATTTGCTTACGTTGAGCCAATAAGAAGCTAGTTTACAGCCTAATCATTCGCTTACGTTGAGCCAATAAAGAGTTTGTTTACAGCCTAATCATGTGCTTACGTTGAGCCAATAAAAAGCTTGTTTACAGCCCAGTCTGAGCTTAGTTTCGCTTTGCAAAACCTTTGTTTTTATTGCATTTCTTCTTCGCATTCCATGACATCGACCAGCCGTGACATTGACCAGCCGCGACATTGACCGGCGGTGACATTGACCGGCCGCGACATTGACCGGCCGCGACATTGACCGGCCGCGACATTGACCGGCCGCGACATTGACCGGCCGCGACATTGACCGGCCGCGACATTGACCGGCCGCGACATTGATCGGCCGCGACATTGACCGGCCGCGACATTGACCGGCCGCGACATTGACCGGCCGCGACATTGACCGGCCGCGACATTGACCGGCCGCGACATTGACCGGCCGCGACATTGACCGGCCGCGACATTGACCGGCCGCGACATTGACCGGCCGCGACATTGACCGGCCGCGACATTGACCGGCCGCGACATTGACCGGCCGCGACATTGACGAGCCGTGACATTGACGAGCCGTGACATTGACGAGCCGTGACATTGACGAGCCGTGACATTGACGAGCCGTGACATTGAACGGCCGTGACATTGACCGGCCGTGACATTGACCGGCCGTGACATTGACCGGCCGCGGCATTGACCGGCCGCGACATTGACCGGCCGCGACATTGACCGGCCGCGACATTGACCGGCCGCGACATTGACCGGCCGCGACATTGACCGGCCGCGACATTGACCGGCCGCGACATTGACCGGCCGCGACATTGACCGGCCGCGACATTGACCGGCCGCGACATTGACCGGCCGCGACATTGACCGGCCGCGACATTGACCGGCCGCGACATTGACCAGCAGACAGACGCATTACAGTTATGGAGGTTGTATACACATCACTTTCTAGCTAATTATTAGCTAGTATATAATAGAAGAAGGTTAAAATTATAGATATTTTTGTTTAAAACATCTTATCTAAAATAAATTATGATTGCAATAAGCAATATGCCACACAGATTGTTTGACAAGTTGTAACAGGTGACACTTGACTTTTAATAACTCTCACATATTTATTGAACTATAGAAAAGTGTTTTAACTGTATCACCAACATCATTCTTCAGTGAAGAATAAAAGGTAAATTATCATACCATATCTTTCTAATTGTGTTGCTCTGAAGTGTCTCTCTTCTGTTCTGTAGACGTGAGGGAATACGTTAAGGACCACCTCAGGAGGCACTATCACTCAAGGTTCAAACAAATCAAACCATACTTTTGGGACCCTACAATCGTGACAGACTTGAAGTCGTATTATGTGCAGTTGGATATTACAGATGCTAAGGGGTGAGCTTACCTTTGTCACTAGTTCAACTCAGCAGACTCTGTTAATTTCTGTCATCCAGACTGAATTGTTTTATTTTTCACCTTTGACCTCTGAGTCA